>NW_021131473.1:0-433153 GCF_004193835.3 Ostrinia furnacalis | reverse complement strand
CACTTATAATAGGGAGTTCAGTGAAATAGATGTTTTCATGGGTAGCAAAAAAATTTTCCTAGACAATGTCAGAAAGATATTTATGTGAAGTAACGCATTATTGCTATTATTATTTACTTTATTTATTTATACTATACAAATATTATCTTACATCGTAGTTTGTTTTAATCAAGACTAATTTTTATTCAGTCAAACAATAATTTTATAATATATTTACATAAACTTAAAATTACTTAAAAACTAAAGTTTAAAAATTACTAATGATAATAACTATTTACAAAATTGTTGTTGTTGTTTGTTTTAATTAAATTTGTTTGTTTTGCGACGAATATATTTTTACATACCAGTATTCATCAATGTGTGTGTGGACTGGATCATTTAACACAACACTTGATCTTGCCAAACATAATCATGGGGCAGTATAGAATTGTGGTCAGGTGTCTATATAAATTTCTTTACTGTTTTTAACTTGATAGTTTAAGCAAAATTCGTTAATGCTGTGGATAACCTTTTTGGCCTAATTAGTTTAAGAAAAATATTTGATTTAAGTCTATTATATGTGTCGGCTGTTGTTATTCCAAATAAATAAAATAAAAAATAAAAATAAATAAAATTCTGGAGGTAGCGGGTTCGATTCCCGCACAGTACAAACATTTGTGTGCTTGAACTAGAGGTGGGCGCCGATATACAATTGGCCGGCGGCGGCGCGCCGACTTTTTGACCTCGGCGGCGGCGGCGTCGGCGGCGTGACCTTGTTTGACCTTTGTTCATTAGGTTTTTTTTTAAATCTGCTTTTTTAGTATCTGTCATTAAGACTAATCAGGTGATTTGCAGTTGGTTGGGGTTTGAGCCACTAGAGCAGTGGTAAACCCTAGTAAATTAGCTCTCTTGATCATAGATACTTTGATATTTGGATAGCGGGTTTGGCTGACATCAGGTTCTCGTGTATTTCCTAAAGGCGAGCGTATCAGTGTGCCGATAAAAGTACCCTTAGCATGTATTTTTGAGCTCTTTGGAGGCACATAGTTGGATTAGCTGACTGTCGGTGGAATATTATATTCAGTTCTGTTTTA
The DNA here is from genome assembly GCF_004193835.3 of Ostrinia furnacalis. Lineage (NCBI taxonomy): Eukaryota > Metazoa > Arthropoda > Insecta > Lepidoptera > Crambidae > Ostrinia > Ostrinia furnacalis. The sequence goes on along the minus strand of NW_021131473.1, from coordinate 432,080 downwards.
TTTATATTTATGGTCTTTCCATGTCATCCTACGGTCCAGGATTTTAATGCAGGTTGACTGCAGCAATGTGTCGTGGTCTAGATTGGCCGGAGGATAAGTTTCACATCTTAAATGATAATATGGTGAGACTTCGGGGCTTGATTACATGCGCCACTTGGTCAGCCAAGCAGCTGAGTTTGCAACAGTCTAGTCACTTTAAGATCACAGTTACATTTGAGGAAGGCCGCAGCTTTCTGGTGTCTGGGCTACTTTACTAGTAGATGTTATAGAGTAACGGACCAAGTACAGAGTCCTGGGGTACTCCAGCTCTGCAGCTAAAAAGATAATATTTTATTTTGTCACCGAGTTTGATTTAAAACTGTCTGTCACTGAGATAAGAATCCATCAGGAGGTAGTAGAAGTGTGCTAGAAGGTACTTTTTAATTTCATAGAATAGTCCTATATGATAAACCCAGCTGAAGCCGCAGCGAAAGCAGACGTACAGGATTCTTTCTTATCCAAACATTGTACTGATTATGGTTGGTATGGTTTCTGCCAAAGTTTATGTTCGGGTTTACTATATTACATGGGTCATACTTAGGCAAGGGAATAAACGAGCAAGAATGATCCTTTTCCATAATTTTAACAATACAAATGTCAGATTAATTGAGCGATAAGAGAATTCGTTAGGCGACTTGCCAGGCTTATGGATCATTTCCAAAGTTAAGAGACTTGCGAGGTTCTCACTCAGTGTGGTCATTGTCAAGACCATGGACTTCATGGTGATCAGATCAAATGCAAGTGCTTTACGAGGGTCCATTTTGGCTATTTCTTTAGCTAAGCCATCTCTCTTAGCGTTAGTTCTTTCGTTTCAGCCGAAAGACGTCCTGCGCCGCTCGCATCCAGTCACTTTCTGCGACCTTCCCCAAATCTGCTATTCTGTGGGCTATGTCAGTCACTTTGTCCTCCTGCGTCTTTCGCCCTCAATTAGCGTAGTAGGAATCAATCTTCTACTTTGAACTTGAGGAGGGTAAGCGGAAACATGGCGGTCAACTCCTCAGATTACAAAAGTACAAAAATGTCCAGAAGAAGCATACGAAAAGATGCAAAATGGGCCCTCTCAAATCACAATGGGAAGGTTTGGCAGCACAGCACCTAGAATGGCGGGAGATTGTGTTGTGTCCGCGAATTTAAGGAGCAGCGCACAACTGAACTCGACGCAAAACGCGATGATGTAAATCCCGTCCATCTGCCGCCATTCACTATAATTATGTTGGCGGAGGGTACTCTCAATGTGCGAGGAGTTTGCCGCGAAGATGGGTTATGTAAGCCATCTTCGGGCGCACCAGCGCCGCTAAGATAGCTAAGTCACCATGACCGAAATCGGTCGGATGAATCATCATCATCAGTAGGAATCAAAGGCAGGCATAGCTGCAAGTCACGGATCAAGTCCAATGCTTGATCTTATTATTTTTATTGAATTATGGATTATTTGGATTATCCGTGTCAATGGGTTTAAATAAACCGGTTTGTCATGTAGCAAAGGTCTGAGATTTTTCTTGTCAGTTCGCACTCATGTATTACCGGACCTTATAAGCGGAGAACACTTTGAGGGAGGTACTTTGTTGCCTTCCAGAGGTTATGGTTCCCATTTGTATTCCGAGACATATTTGCCAATCTCTGTGTGAGTGATTCGCTTAAAGTATAGTCCAATAGTGTGGGTTGTCTGCCAGACGAAGGCGGGTATTTTTTTCTTGACAGCAAGAGGGACCGGCGCCTCTCGCGATCAATTATTTACTAGACCAAGCAGCAACTGGAATAATGTACAGTCGCAGAATGAAAAGGTTCGTCACCTTAGTGTCGGTTTTCGCTTGCACTAGGTACTGTAAGAGTCAAACCTGCCAACATAACAGTGCAAGAAACAGTGCTGCTAACATTTAAATAAATATGACGTTTGCTAACAAATAAGGTTTTGCTTGTTTATTTTTCTATCCCATCACAGTGCAATGCAATGATGACATTGACCAATTGACAATAGTTTTTTTTTATTTAATAGAATAATAATGGCAGGTTGAACCAACAAGAAGGTTTTAGTTTCTCAATCATAATAATCTTCTTGACAAGATAAATCGTCAAACAACTTTGATCTGAATAATTTTGAACTTTACTGACGAACAGTTAAAGATTATTTTCTCTAACTCGAGATTATTCTGTAACATAGTTTCAAAAGGTAACATGTGCTCGCGATTCGTTGAAGGAATCAATTTGAAAACTGACGAACCTTTTCATTCCGTGACTGTACTTGAGTAACTGTTACTACTGCGAAAAAATTATGCCCATCACATAATTTACATTAACTCAGACAGTCAGGCCGCGCTGATGGCCTCAAACTCCAACTTAATCACCTCAAAGTTGGTAGAAAACTGCATGAGTCGACTGAATACCCTAGGAGAACGTAACAGAGTAACGCTGAGATGGGTTCCAGGCCCAGGTCACGTGGGAATCGTGGGCAATGAAAATGCCGACGAACTGGCCAGAGCGGCAGCGGAGGGAACACAATATGGTCCAGAACCCTTTTGTGGCATTCCCAAAAGTCTCGCTCGAATGACCCTGGAGAACATCTATTTAAACAAATCCTTTAAGGCATGGTCAGACACGCCAGGATTAACTCATTCCAAAGCTCTCATAAAAGCCTATGACCCAAAATGCTCTAAGCAGATCATAGGACTGAGTAGGATCAAAATGCGCATCTTAGTTCGAGCCCTCACTGGACACTGCAGCTTAAACAAGCACTTGTCCATTATGGGACACAAGATGTAAAACATATGGCCCCCCAAAACATACTGCAATTCCTAATGGATGCAGGACTCGGGGGCGAACTGTAAGGAAAATAGCGCCGATCACAATAGATCGGTACCGGTCGCAGTGATACTAGGACTATATTGAACTAGAATAGCCGCTCAACTCAATAAAAAAATAGTTCTTCTGCGTTCGAAACACAAATTAGTACAGTATAGAAGAGGAATAAATTGCAAATAGTTGGTACAGTATCAGTATCGGCGCGCCGACAGCTGGTCGTCGGCGGCGGCGGCGTGAAAAAATTCGCGGCGGCGGCGGCGCGCCGGCGTGGCGCCCACCTCTAGCTTGAACATATTTCTTGGTATTGGACTGGGTGTTTTCTATGTATAATAAGTATGTATTTACAAAAAAAAGTATTTAAGTATGATTATATCCGTTGTCTAGTACCCATAGTACAAGCTTTGATTAGTTTGGGACTAGAAGCGCAGTGTAAATGGTAAAAAGGATATTTATTTTATTATTTATTTATTCGTGTTTACCAGTTCATCCTAGACGTACGACTGGACTACCGCATCAGCTGCCTGCTGTCGATCTTCAAGAAGGAGTTCGAACAGGCCAGCGACCGAACGGACGCGCTCGCCCGAGCCGACGTCGAGGCCATAGGGCTCCAGGCTGAAGGCATCTTTAGCTGCCGGTAAGTGGCACTCTGGTGGGGGTAAAGGTGGCAGTTTTCTAAGTCAGAGACCTTACGTAGCTGTCTCTGTTTTGATAGATTTACGCCGGGTTGCTACGAGTATATCAATCCTGTCAACTCTCGAAATAGCTATGATTTTCGATGTCTTTTCATTTTCGTATTGTTTATAAGATTATTTATCTTCTATAACACAAAAATGTGTTGGTAAGCGCATAAATCAACAACACATGGACCAATTTTACCAATTCTTTTTTTTTTAAATGTTCATTGAAGTCAGAAGACGGTTTATATGGCGAGAAAAATTCGAATAATTTCTGGGAAAACTCTAAAAACAGCCCTTTTTTCACGCGGGCGAAGCCGCGGGCGGAAAGCTAGTTCAATATAAAAGAGTAAAAACATCGAAAATTATGGATATTTGATCGAAAACAAATTGAAATTTGACAGTTGAAGGACGGATTTTAATAGGGATTGATTATAGCAACCTGGCCTTAGGGCCCATGCACACCACATTTTTTAAGACACCGTCAACGCGCGTTTTACTCTCGTGCTTTAGCTTCTAGACCAAAAGTGCTACGTTGATAACGTCGCATATATATTGAAAAATGTGGTGTGCATGGGCTTCGTTTTATCCAGTCTCTCTGTAGACTTGACTTCATTAATGTAATACGCAGGGTTTAACATTTAACTATTTATTTCAAATAGAAATCGGAATACTAATTTTTAGCACGGCATTGATTGGGTAATTGGGGTTTAATGTATGTTCTGATTTTTATAACTACTTTGCCATGAATGTGACCAGAAGAAACTGAAGGACACTAACCAAGTAATCTTAATAAATACTGACAAAAAAGCATTAATGATTATAAAAATAAAATGTTTTCAGGACTACTTGCATTCGCCATCTATATATATATAAAAGAAAGTCGTGTTAGTTACTTCGCTTATAACTCAAGAACGGCTGAACCGATTTAGCTGAAAATTGTCAGGGAGGTAGTTTAGAGCCAGGAGAAGGACATAGGATACTTTTTATCCCGTTCGAAATTTAAAAAAAAAAGTGCTTATTTATTGCCATTAAGGCGGAACAAAGTTCGCCGGGTCAGCTAGTTATTTATAAAGCGACACGTAAATGCGTTTTCATCAGTAAATAATTTAGTAGAGCTGTAGTTAGTGACTAACGCATGACACATTGGTGGTGGGTCACGATATAATATTAGCCTTGTTACTTTGCTTTCTACAAATCACAATTACACAAAGCTGATTTATCTCATTCACAGTTAAACCAGTAAATAAGTGCAGTTTTATCGACTAAAAATGTTATGAATAGCCAGTCCGGTGCAATAACCAATATTATGTGAATTGTAGATAGCAAAAAGTATTAATAGATCCTAATTAGGTACTAAAATATATTTATTGAGCTATTTTACAGACCTGAGGTGCAATTGTGTAAAGCAATCGTATTCATTTAACAGTTCAAAACTTACGCTATATTCTGTCAAACGCTTTGATTAACAGATTTTATCGTACGTTTTGAACTGTCAAATGAATACGATTGCTTTACACAATTGCACCTCTGTAATATAGTTAATAATAATATACCTACTACAGAAGTGTTTTAATTGTGCACAAATATTGTTTTTCAATAAACGACATTGAACAACTTTCCGTGAGATTTTTATTTAAAGCTTCTGGCTCATACTGATGTGTTTTTATACAAAATGACAGTCGTGTCTAGTGCCCGTATTCACAAACATTACTATGAGGGCTCACTGTGCGCATGAACGCACAGGGTGACAACGCTGTGCGTTCGATTTGCTTCTTCAATTAAGCAAGCATCGTTTGTGAATACGGGCTTAAGAGTATACGTACATAGCGTTTAACTGAGTACAATACTAAAATCCAGCGCAGTTAAGCGCTATGCATATGACAACTATACATAGCTTGTATATAAATATAAAACTCACTCACAACTGTAAGCCAGAGGCTTAATAAATCTTCGACATTACACTATTATATTATATTTTATTTATACACTATCTAATGATACACATTATTTCAGAGCGATACAGACAGTGCCCGACAGCTGTCTCCCAAAAAATGTAGATTTGTTAGTAAGATGATTACTTGCATGCACGAGTGACGCGTGTAACCGCTGTGGCCACAAACTTGACTTCTTCCTTGATTTAATGACTATTTTATAATCCTACTAGCTTTCCGCCCGCGGCTTCGCCCGCGTGGAATTTTGTCTGCCACAGAAAAACTTTATCGCGCGCGTCCCTGTTTCAAAAACCGGGATAAAAACTATCCTATGTTCTTTCCCGGGACTCAAACTATCTCTATGCCAAATTTCATCAAAATCGGTTGCGAGGTTAAAGCGGGAAAGCGTAACAGACAGACAGACAGACAGACAGACAGACAGAGTTACTTTCGCATTTATAATATTAGTTGGGATGACCTTCTCAAAAGTTTTTTAAAGACAATAATGGTTTTTTTTTTCTTGCACTTTCCAAAAAATCTGTGAGTTGTATTTCCTGCAACGACTGAGCTTATTGCGCCACTTCTTAGCACCAGCTGAAGTGGTATCCCTAAGTGATGATAGAAGATATTTGGGACGTGTATAGGTTCCCTAAAATACGTTTAGCTGAGCAAAATAATTTTATTCATAAATCTTCCTCTTCAAATTTTTGCTATGCCCGACAGAGTCCATACTGACCTATAGTATTTTGAACATCCTATTTAACGTCTGTATGAATTTGAATCTCAAGTTTATGGTCACAAAAAAGCTTGAAATGAATGATGACTGGTACATGTAACCCTATAATCCGCCTTGTAATAGCAATTCTAACAGCATGGTTTCTAAGAAGCATATACTAACAATATGGTTATAACCCTAAGACTGCGCGCGGGTGACTTTTTGTCACTGTGACAGTATACCTTTCTCTTTTACACTTTTATAAAGAGAGAAAGAGAGACAACGTAGTGCTTATTCTTATCCTATCTATGAAGATACATACCTACTGTCACGGTGACAAAAGTCATCCGTGCGCGCACGCTCTAAATGTGTCCCCAATTCAATTGTATAGTGTGAAATGTGAAAGATTTGTTTTGTTTTTGTTGGAATTGTTTTGTTTTTCCTTTGTATTTTATTTTCTTAATAAGTAACTCTTTTTCACACCTTACAAAAATATGAATGTCCCTTTGTAATATGTCCCAAGTGTACGCTTTTTCGCTTACTACCAAGAATGAAATGCATATTGCCCAAATACTTACAAAAACTAAAGTGTAAAATGCAGTCCTTGTTTTGTTCTTAAATTCACAACTGTCAGATATATTGTAAAAACTTAATATCACTTTTACTCAACAAGACATGTTTGTATGATTTGAGTTTCTTTTGATTTGTTTTCTTATTTCCTTATTGTTTTATGTCTCTGGAATGCTCTATACCTTCTCCAAATCACAAGAAAACATTCAAGTCTAAATTTAAATCCAGGGACGGACTTGACCTGGACGAATGCGGCGGCCGAATGGTCCTCCGAGTCCTGCTACAGCTGTGCTCGCAAGGGGCTTCGGCGGCGCTGGTCTCTGGAGCCCTAGCGCTGTTGTTCCGGCACTTCAGCCAGCGGCAAGAAGTGTTGGCTGCCTTCAAGCAGGTATTATACCTACCTACCTATATGTAAAAAATACAGTAGCAATAAGGTAGTTATTGGCAGCAACATGGCAGGGGGGAAGGGAGGCGGTCTATATCCAACCAGTGAAAAGTTATAATAGAATTCTTGAATGGAGACCCGGCAAATGCCGTCAATAGTCCGAAAATCTCAAGAAGATGCCAGTTCGTTCTTTCGTTCGTTTTAGCGGAAAGACGTAAACTGCTGGACAAAGGCTCAAGGATTTTCACAAAGACCGGTCCTGCGCCACCCGCATCCAGGCACCTCCCGCGACCTTCACCAGCTCGTCGATCCACCTAGTGGGAAGCCTGCTCACACTACGTCTTCCGGCTCGTGGTCTTGGAAGATGGCAATAGCTAGATGAAAAAATGTGACATTTTCGAAAGAATTAAAACTAAAGTTCACTGCAGCTGCTGCATTAGTTATGTCGTCTAACCAAACTTAAAACGCTATTACTAAACGCAACGCTAAAACTAACGCTACACTAGTAGCGCTAGATCCAAATCTAAAGCCGTCAAGTCAGCCAAAGTCGCTCTAAACTAAAGTATAGTTCGTTTCATCCACGAAGACGCGCCGCACCAATTTTTGGTCGAGGGAAGCGCGTGGTGCGGGGAGTTTGATCCGAGCAATCCGACCGTCATTATTGTAGTGTGTACTCATGGATCATTTAGCGTGTACCGATAACACTCAAACATTAGCGGAAGAATGGTGGGGCGCGTCTTCGTGGATGAAACGATCTATAAGGTGTATTAAAATGTTCTTAGCGAATAGAGTTGCTTCTCAAACTAAATAAACAACTTGAAAAAATCGAACTGCCTAAGGCGGGACTCGGAAAACGTGGCCTTAACAGCGTGGCATTACACTTGAAAATTTCAACAGGTTCATCCAGTATCTAAGTCGCTCAGTTGGAAGAGCAGTCGCCCGGCAAGCGGAAGGTCGTGGGTTCGAGTCCCGCCTTAGACAGTTCAATTTTTTCAAGTTGTTTATTTAAAATATAAGGTGTATGATTTTCTCCACCCAGGTCCAACTCTTAGTGTCGGACGCGGATGTGGAGTCCTACAAGCAGATCAAAGCGGACCTGGATCTGCTGCGCCAGAGCGTCGAGAAGTCGGAACTCTGGGTATTCAACAAAGGACGAGCTGGTATTCTCGATGACCATTCAGGTATGGACATGTTGTTTATTTATGTTTTAATTGGTAAAAAGACGCAAGATCATTTTTTCTCGATCTCAATCTTTTCCAGATTGAACTCATTTCATGAAATCTCATTTCGTGAAAAATCTAATTTAAATGCGTTTTTATGTGTGTCCCCTCTATTTTAGATTTTAGACCCTTTAGACATTTATTTTTTGTGTATTCATTTAGGCTTTAACTACACTCGCGAGCAAAAGTATGGAATCACTTACATGAAGTTGTTTCCACGCGATCTTGTGTACTAACGAATTTGTTAGTAACAAAAAAAGTAGCACCGTTTTAAAGATTAAACTTTTTACTTTAAATTGATACCAAATTCATTTAAATCACACCAGTATTTAAAAAGATATCCCGGCTGATGTGAAGAAGTAACGAAAAAGACATGTATCAACTGTTTGATACGTCACGAGTTGCGGCCTATTTACCCCCCATAAAAGCAAGTGTTTTCGGATTTTTGCTTTCATACGTTGATCCATACACATCTCCGCTTCTTTTGACACTTTACCTGGGATTCTACACCTTCAGAAGCAGCACAAATCGTTGCACTATTGCAAGAAGGGCTCAGCCAGCGGGCTGTCGCACGTCAGCTCCACATAAGCCAGTCCTGGGTTTCGAAAGTTTGAAGACGCTTTCAGGATACCGGTGGCTTTATCCTGAGACCAAGTCCTGAACATTGCCGGTGCACATCGCAGAGGGAAAACCGTTTTTTCATGTCAACTTCTCTACGAAATCGTCATTTGACTGGTATCGACGTCCAGCAAGAGCTCAGAAATGTTCGTAGGATAGCTGTTAGCGAGTGGACAGTTCGTCTAAGATATGAGCAATAAAATTTGACTCCAAAAAGGCCTGCCACAGGCTGGAAACTGACGGCAGGTCACCGACCAGCACGCTTTCAATTAGGTCGCACTCGGAAAGCGAGTAATGGAGGCGAGTTTTGTTCTCCGATGAATGCAGACTGTTTTTGCAGTGCAGCAGTCAAAGAGGTCGGGTCTATAGACGGCCTGGGGAGCGATTTGTGCAATGCTGGTTCGCTAAAACATTGGCTTATGGGGGTGGCTTGCTCGACTTCCCATCGAGATGTGTAGGAGCAAATTGAAAGCGTGCTTATCGGTGACCTGCCGTCAGTTTCAAGCCTGTGGCAGGCCTTTTTGGAGTCAAATTATATTGTTTATATCTTAGACAAACTGTCCACTTGCTAACAGCTATCCTACGAACATTTCTGAGCTCTTGCTGGACGTCGATACCAGTCAAATGACGATTTCGTAGAGAAGTTGACATGAAAAAACGGTTTTCCCTCTGCGATGTGCACCGGCAATGTTCAGAACTTGGTCTCAGGATAAAGCCACCGGTATCCCGAAAGCGTCTTCAAACTTTCGAAACCCAGGACTGGCTTATGTGGAGCTGACGTGCGACAGCCCGCTGGCTGAGCCCTTCTTGCAATAGTGCAACGATTTGTGCTGCTTCTGAAGGTGTAGAATCCCAGGTAAAGTGTCAAAAGAAGCGGAGATGTGTATGGATCAACGTGTGAAAGCAAAAATCCGAAAACACTTGCTTTTATGGGGGGTAAATAGGCCGCAACTCGCGACGTATCAAACAGTTGATAAATGTCTTTTTTGTTACTTCTTCACATCAGCCGGGATATCTTTTTAAATACTGGTGTGATTTAAATGAATTTGGTATCAATTTAAAGTTAAAAGTTTAATCTTTAAAATGGTGCTACTTTTTTTGTTACTAACAAATTGGTTAGTACACAAGATCGCGTGGAAACAACTTCATGTAAGTGATTCCATATTTTTGCTCGCAAGTGTATATCTACTAAAATATTTCATATTCTTGTAGTTGTCCGCTATATTTAACAAAATATCGTATTTCTTGGCTTCATACTGTACTTTTTTGTATACCGACATGGTTTGCGGTGTTTTAGTGGAAGTAATATACAGGCTGAGTTCTTTAAAGTATACAAAGTAAAGATTTTTTTTAATATAAAACCATTTTTCCACCAAATGGATATCGAAATAAAAAATATCCCCCCATACGAAATTAATTTTTAATTTTCGTTTGTTTTAGAGAACGTTAAATAGCAAAGTTATTGTAATCAAACATATCTTTTTATTTTTGCTCTATAAGGCTTATCCTGTATGTCATTTACCTTCCTTTTATATTTTAGTGTTATGTAGTGTTGTCTCCTTCTATCATTTATTGAACCCTCGTTCACAAACAGAGGAACACTCCTATGGATACCGAGTGAGTTTCCCTTTTCTTCTGTGACACATTCTAAACAATGCATGATAACATTTTCCTATTTTTTTTACAAAGACACTTATCACAAAATGTGTACGTCAAATCTCCTGGCACTATATGCACACGACTATAGTTTTATTATTTATATTTATTTATTTTAGAAATACATCGACACAACGATAATTTTCACGTTCTATTTTGCCGTATGCTATGATATAAAAAAAAGCATACAAGCAAAAAAAAATGTAAACAAAACTATATTCAGTGTTGAATTATTTGTCGACTTTTCCATCGTCATTTTGTGTGTTTGTCTCTTGCAACAGAAATTTTATATTTGGCATACAAATTAATTTCAATGTCAATAGCAACTTTATTCTGCCATATTTTATTCTAAAAGACAGAATACGAACACAAAGTTTATTAGTTGATACTTTTTATCTACTAAAGTCTGGTCGCCGAGCAGATGGAATTTCGTCAGATGAACCAAAGCTACCCATCCTTATCGCTCGCATGTAATTATATTGCTGTCGCGCTCGCACACTCACTGCGGCCGCCCGTCGCACAGTTGCGACAACAATATAGTTACGTGCGATATGGGTAGCTTGGGGTCAACGGACGAAATTTTATCTGCTCGGTAACCGGACTTTAATACCACATCACAATGCATAAAACCGTCACAGATATGACTATACTTTATATCTTAACCATGATTTCGTATCATTAACAGGTATAACAGGCACTGTGGGCCCAGGCGGTGCAGTGCTTGAGAGGAACGCATCTCTTGACAACGTTCTAGACACCTCTAGAACGACTAAGCATGACCATATGAACGAGTATAAGAAAATTAAAGAGGTAAAGTAGTCTTTTAACTTTTAATTCGATATAATCTTGTCGATCAATCAATTAACATTATACCATACATTGGCTTCAATGCTTTTTATAACATCAATAAATAGTCACTCACTTTTCTCATTTCCACTAAATCACAAAGTCTGTTATTGCGCAGGCATATTTTTGTTCAAGTTCCAAAACCAATGCACATATTGGTGAATTGGTTTCAATGATTATATCAAAAGGTAAAGTTCTAGACAAGTTAGTCCTGTAGGTCTAAGATGCACGCCGCGATAAGCGGTTATCACGCCATTTTATTGATTTTGTCCATACATTTTGACGTCGATAAAAGTTATCACGGTGCGCATCTTAGGCCTACTGAATAGTGTAAGTAATTCATAGAAATCTTTGACGTACTGGCATTGATGGTGCATTTTCAATTAAATACAAGTCGCCATGCTAAAAACTTATTGATTTAACTTGTAGTTTATACAAAATGCAGGAAAGCTGTAAGTTGGTACTTTAATTGTCACACTTGCCAGTATTTGTTGTATTACTAGGCCTGTTCATCTCTGCGAGTTTACATCGAAAACAAAACACGCACGAGCGAGCATTGACACGCACGCGTATTCTTGTGTATGATGAAAAAAATTAAGAAAATGGTGTACTAAATACATACTATGCAGTATTTAACTGCCTAAATAATAATAAAAACACAGAATATACTTTTTTAAGTTGCCTGAAGACACTGAGAGGTAAATAAGTAGTTAATATTATACAAGATAATTCATGCTAAATCATATATTTCCTCCGCCATTTTCTGCAGTTTGGCACCTCACGTCACATCATTTTACCGAAGTCAGCCCTATAGCTTCGGCGCAGTGCCGATCACTGACGTTTGTCAACAAAATGGTGCTTGACTCTTGAGACAGGCTAAATTACACTACATTGTTAATGACATTGAGCATACATTTTTATAAATACCTTCGCGAAGTAAAACTTCTGTACGTAGTACTTATTATTATTCTGTGGTATTACTTTATACGTATTAATCGCAGATCCTCCAACGCATGATCAAGTACTGCACGCAAGGCAACAGCGGCGCCGGCGACACCGGCCGCCCGCGGCGCCACGAGCAGCGCCTGTTGCGGAACATCGGCGTCCATAATATCGTCCTTGACTTGCTGCAGGTCGGTGCTACACCTAACTTCATAATTATCATCAGAATCAGGTCATTAAGATTAACCGCAGAACACCGACTTTTAGTTGGCCCGTTACTTAGGCCCGATTCTAATTTGTATGAAGAATCGGCCGATACCAAATTGGTGTAATGTGCCCACTTTCATACATATCGATTAACAGCCCAACCCAACTATCAACCGACAGCACGACCCTTTCTAATGTAGGTACCAGAAACCAGAGACAAATTGAGGATTTGGTTTACAATCTCTACACCGATATCTGGTAGCGGATGGATAAAAAACGGAAGTTCGTGCTTTGTGCCGTTCCTTGGGGAATGTGTACGTACAGCAGTGGACTGTCATAGGCTAAATGATATAGATTAGTGGTTCCCAAACTAATTTAGTCTACTGCCCACTTAGAGAATAAATTATTTTTAGCGCCCCCCATTTTTGTAGTCAAGAGTCGAGCTCAGTCGATGTCTAAGAGTCTTCCTAGTAGATGACGCTTCCCAAGTCTCTACACAACGTCCCGATTTTTTTTCTGGGTCTCGTACCGCCCCCCTTTAAGCCTGCAGCGCCCACAAGGGGGCGTTATCGCCCACTTTGGGAAAGACTGATATAGATGACCGCTAGGGGTGATGATAATATGTACATTATGTACTCGTATTTTCTAATTATTATTTTTTTTATTTAACAACTTAAAGACAGTTACATTGAGACAATTACATTTAGATAGCTTTAAAAACCACTAGGGTTTGATGCTAAAGCTAACGAGTTTGCAGTGGGTACATTCACAATTCTATATCAAATTTTCTTTATCTTCTTTCAGTCGTTCTTTTTAGCGCTTGCGATGTTTGTCTTGAAGCTCTTAATAGAACCCAAGATATAACGATTCCATAAGTACCAAATCTTGGTCAAAATTGAATAAGGGTGAAGCCACACGGTGCGGTGCTACTGCATATAAAAAAAAATGATATGCCAGACGGTGCGTTCCGGCGCCGCACCGCAGGCACACCGCACTTCGATTGAGCGAGACGGTGCTGTAAGCAGTGATGCGTGATACCTAACGTGACCATTTATTTTCTGTGCCAGAGCGGGACAACTGAGGAATAGTTCTAAAAAAAAACCTGCGGAATTTTAAAATAAAACAAAGTTTTGGGAGTTTTACAAGTTTATAGAAGATTGAATAACACAAATCAAAGCACTAAACACAAAATAGATAAGTAGTGGGGTGACTTCTAAGTCGTATTTTTGTATTTGTCGGCGGAACAAATTTGTTTTAGAATATCGTCTTGTTTTTAGATAACTATGGAACTCACTGCATGATTTATTTATTTTCGTAATCAACATACGATTCGCACTGTGTCGCTCGCGCTGTTGTTACATTTAAAAACGATAGATGCATTCTTAAAGCTAAAGCGGGACGTTTTTGCTCTTGCGGGGGACAGCGGGACAGACAGTCTGAAAGCGGGACAGTCCCGCCCAAAGCGGGACGTATGGTCACGTTAGTGATACCACATGTGTGCAGTGATGCGGCAAAATGGCACCGCACCGCACCGTGTGGCTTCTCACTAAGGATATTTGATTTCATATAAACTTTAATTGCCAAGGTGCCTCACGACGAGGACGACGCAGACATGGATGAGCTGCTAGCCCTGGCGCACGAGTTTCTGCAGCACTTCTGCCACGGCAACCAGCAGAACCAGGCTATTTTGCACAAGCACCTGGATCTATTCCTCAATGCTGGGGTGAGTTCTGTCAATAGGGATGTTTCCTGAGTAAAAAAGCAAGAGTTTGAATTAGTCCTTCGGTTAACTTATCAAAAAATACTCGACACGTATTTTTCAATTTTTCAAACTAATGAAAATTTAAAGAGATAAAGTGCGCCAGAGTTCCAAAGAAGAGGCCCGTGACGTCAAGGCGTGCTTAAAAGTGTAGCACTTTATGACGTCACGCGGAACTTCAATGCATCATAAATAACTCCGTAATTACTTGTTTGATTGACAAAATTAAATAAACTATTTATTTATTTATGTTCTGTTAACTGCTTCGTAACTAACCAACACTCCAAAACTCACCATGTATACTTTTTCCAGATCAGAGAAGCGCAAACAGTGTGCGCAATATTCAAAGACAACGCAACGCTCTGCGCGCACGAGAACAACGAGAAAGTCGTCGGCCATTTTGTGCACTGCATAGAGTCGCGCGGCCGCCGCCCGGCCTACCTGCGCTTCTTGCAGACCATAGTGCACGCCGACGCACAGTACATCAGGAGGAGCCAGGACCTCGTCATGCAGGAGGTGAGCCAGTACACCTTATGCGCAGGTGATTACATATAGCACTCATTGTTAGGTACGCCATTGACTATAATATGGTTTTGTGACTCGCCAGTCGCCAGTGACGCCAACTGGTGAGGATACGGTGCTTCATAAGTTTCATAACTGCCATATTCTTCTTCTTTTCGTATCGACAACAAACCTACACAGTGTCAGCCCAAAAACTCCGCCACAAGAGTGGCGTTGTCAGTAGCACTCATCAAATCAATGGACAATGGTGCTGGTTGCATTGTTACAAAATTTTAAATTATTAAGATTTAGTACATAAGCCCTCAATGTAACTGTTTGTTGTCCCAAATAAAGAGAAAAAAAATCCTCCTGAGTGCAGTTGTTTGGGCATTCAGGGCATGAAATCAGGTGCTTCATCGACTGGGGAACAAAACCGCACCTACCATATTTATTTACAGAGTTCAAGGTTAAGATTTTATGCATCCAGATTTTTAGTTTCTAGTTCCATCGTTTCTTCATTGTTTATTCATCGTTTATTTACAGCATTATTGTGTTGCAGATGGTGAATGCAGGCGAAGACGTCCTGGTGTTCTACAACGACAAAGCATCATTCAACAACTTCATACAAATGATGAGACAATACAAACTGACCAACGAAATGCCAGAAGCTTTGACGTAATTATTTTTATATCACTATAATTTGTCTTATAGCTGACGAGTTTGCCTCGCGAGACAATATCTTACTGTTCAACATGAGTGAACTTGCAAGCAGAAAGTAGCTTTTTCACCAAAATGGTGCTGTGTCCCTAAGCCAAAAGTACTTTTCCAGAGCGCAAGATATCATTGGTCCACCATAGCATCGCTTGGCCTCTTTGTATGGAATATCGGTCGCACATCTTTGGTGGAAAAGATAGATAGATAAATCATTTATTTGGCAACACTTAACACACACAATTATTAAAGTTGCAGCATAACAATAATAAGAAAACAGCAGGAGACAATGATAAGCATGTATAAAAAGCAAGCTTAGTTCGTATCTTGATTCTTTTGACGTATCAAATACCACATCTATCGCATTAAAACTGTTCGTCTCCCATCAGATACCACATCCAGCTGGTGAAGCTTCTGACCTGCTGCACCATGGGAAAGAATGTGTACACGGAGATTAAATGCCACAGTCTGTTGCCGTTAGACGACATAGTGGCTATGATCACACACCCGCAGTGCATACCAGAGGTGAGGATTTTAATGAGGGCTATCGTTTTTATACTTAACAGTTGGCACCCCTGGCGACTGACAGGACCTTACTCTACAGTGGCGCCATCTTGATGAGTGCAAATGCGATAGTCCTCCTACCACTTTAGCGCTCACCAGTTGGCGCCACTGTCTTCGCTACTAGCAAGTGACAGGACCTTACTCTACAGTGGCGCCAACTGGTGAGCGCTAAAACGATAGCCCTCATTGGTTTTCAACCGTATCTTCATAGCGTAAGGTTCAATTTGCTTTGAGTCTGTTGCCGTTAGACGACATAGTNTACCACTTTAGCGCTCACCAGTTGGCGCCACTGTCTTCGCTACTAGCAAGTGACAGGACCTTACTCTACAGTGGCGCCATCTTGATGAGTGCAAATGCGATAGTCCTCCTACCACTTTAGCGCTCACCAGTTGGCGCCACTGTCTTCGCTACTAGCAAGTGACAGGACCTTACTCTACAGTGGCGCCAACTGGTGAGCGCTAAAACGATAGCCCTCATTGGTTTTCAACCGTATCTTCATAGCGTAAGGTTCAATTTGCTTTGAGTCTGTTGCCGTTAGACGACATAGTGGCTATGATCACGCACCCGCAGTGCATACCAGAGGTAAGAAGATATTTTTTACAAAGTCACCCTGTATAGGTATACTACACTCGCGAGCAAAAGTATGGAATCACTTACATGAAGTTGTTTCCACGCGATCTTGTGTACTAACGAATTTGTTAGTAACTAAAAAAGTAGCACCATTTTAAAGATTACTTTTAACTTTAAATTGATACCAAATTCATTTAAATCACACCGGTATTTAAAAAGATATCCCGGCTGATGTGAAGAAGTAAGAAAAAAGACATGTAGCAACTGTTTGATACGTCGCGAGTTGCGGCCTATTTACCCCCTATAAAAGCACGTGTTTTCGGATTTTTGCGTTCACACCTTGATCCATACACATCTCGGCTTCTTTTGACACTTTACCTGGGATTCTACACCTTCAGAAGCAGCACAAATCGTTGCACTATTGCAAGAAGGGCTCAGCCAGAGGGCTGTCGCACGTCAGCTCCACATAAGCCAGTCCTGGGTTTCGAAAGTTTTAAGACGCTTTCGGGAAACTGGTGGCTTTATCCCGAGACCAAGTTCTGAACATTGCCGGTGCACATCGCAGAGGTAAAACCGTTTTTTCATGTCAACTTCTCTACGAAATTGTCATTTGACTGGTATCGCCGTCCAGCAAGAGCTCAGAAATGTTGGTAGGATAGCTGTTAGCGAGTGGACAGTTCGTCTAAGATATGACAATAAAATTTGACTCCAAAAAGGCCTGCCACAGGCTGGAAACTGACGGCAGGTCACCGACAAGCACGCTTTCAATTAGCTCGCACTCGGAAGGCGAGTAATGGAGGCGAGTTTTGTTCTCCGATGAATGCAGACTGTTTTTGCAGTGTAGTAGTCGAAGAGGTCGGGTCTATAGACGGCCTGGGGAGCGATTTGTGCAGTCCTGGTTCGCTAAAACATTGGCTTATGGGGGTGGCTTGCTCGACTTCCCATCGAGATGTGTAGGAGCAAATTGAAAGCGTGCTTATCGATGACCTGCCGTCAGTTTCCAGCCTGTGGCAGGCCTTTTTGGAGTCAAATTTTATTGCTCATATCTTAGACGAACTGTCCACTCGCTAACAGCTATCCTACGAACATTTCTGAGCTCTTGCTGGACGTCGATACCAGTCAAATGACGATTTCTTAGAGAAGTTGACATGAAAAAACGGTTTTCCCTCTGCGATGTGCACCGGCAATGTGCAGAAGTTGGTCTCGGGATAAAGCCACCAGTCTCCCGAAAGCGTCTTAAAACTTTCGAAACCCAGGACTGGCTTATGTGGAGCTGACGTGCGACAGCCCTCTGGCTGAGCCCTTCTTGCAATAGTGCAACGATTTGTGCTGCTTCTGAAGGTGTAGGATCCCAGGTAAAGTGTCAAAAGAAGCGGAGATGTGTAAGGAACAACGTGTGAAAGCAAAAATCCGAAAACACTTGCTTTTATGGGGGGTAAATAGGCCGCAACTCGCGACGTATCAAACAGTTGATACATGTCTTTTTCCTTACTTCTTTACATCAGCCGGGATATCTTTTTAAATACTGGTGTGATTTAAATGAATTTGGTATCAATTTAAAGCTAAAAGTTTAATCTTTAAAATGGTGCTATTTTTTTTTGTTACTAACAAATTGGTTTGTACACAAGATCGCGTGGAAACAAATTCATGTAAGTGATTCCATACTTTTGCTCGCAAGTGTAGTTGGCCCGATGAACTTCGTACGGCTCCGTTTGTCATTAAAATGGTAATACGTCTGCCCGCAGGTGTATTAGATACATTGGAAACACTACTCTCCTTTTTAGGTACTTGGATAAAATTAGCCTATATGTTAATCCGTGGTGTTCAGTTACCTTCGAACTCCTATGTTCTTCTGATTAATTACGTTGCGGGTCCAATGACAGTTTAACTTTTCCCCGAGACAAACTTGACCTTCACTGGTTGGGTTTTTATTGGCGGTCAAGTTGTAGATCCTGGCTACACAGGAGTTGCAGTGGTGGGAAAGAAAGGTGGGAATTATAATTAATGAATTTATTCAAACTTACTTGTATTTCCAGTCGAAAGATCAATCAAAACTACTTATTTCCAGGTGAAAGAAGCCTACGTGGGCTTCCTGAACCACTGCTACATAGACACAGAGGTCGAGATGAAGGAAATATACTCCAGCAACTACATGTGGGATCTGTTCGAGCGGTCCTTCTTGCAGGACATGCACGCCATCCTGCAGGACCCTGCGCAGCCGTCGCCAGGTGACTAAACTATACTTAGCTTGTAAAGAATTATAGGTCGCCCAACGAAAGTTGAGGCAAACAGCAGAATAGTACCACCGCCACTCTATATGGATGTCGTGAGTCGACTATATTTACGTGTACATTAGGCTGCAGTTAGATGACGCAAAAACTAGAGACTAGTTACTAGGTTTCGTTCATAGAAAATGTAAACTCTATTACCTAGGCCAAAAGATTAAAATTCTTTTGGACAACCACACCGTGCGGCGGCCGCGCGGCTGCCTTCTGGATGATGCGCCCCCGCGCCCCTCCATAGCGTGGCGGCTGATCGATCTCAGTTGCTCGAGTTTTCTGGCGCGCGCCGCTTACTTCGCAGTCTAGGGATTCTTTGATAAATTAATTTTAACTTTAAATGTAGTTACCGAAGAGTTTATTTTACTATAACCATCGACTCTTGAAAACGCGTACGCGGTGGCCATGAGGTGGTAGTACGCGGTAGCCGCGCAGCAGCTACGCGGCCTTTTGGCGTACCAAATAAAGCTATCGCCCGGCCGCCGCGCGGCCTCTTAGCATCTATCTTCTTCTAAATTTTAAGGAAATTTTAAAATTGAAGGAGAAACTGACTGACTGACTGACAGATCAACGCACAGCCTAAACGGCTAAACGTAGGCACTTGAAATTTGGAAGGGACGTAGCTTAGGTATCGTAGAGATGCACTAAGAAAGGAATTCCCGAAATTCCTACGGGAACGGGAATTAGCGGGAAAATCCTTTTGTATGAAAAATCTAAACCGATTAAGTTAGACGCTTGAAATTTGGCATGCAGGTACCTTAGTAAACTTAAAGCTTAGTTACAACAGGATATTGCAAAATTCCCACGGGAACGGGAGTTAGCGGGAAAAAACATTTGTATGAAAAAATCTAAACCGCGTAAGATAGATGAAGGGGGTAAAACGGGATCCACGCGTACGAAGTCGCGGGCGGCCGCTAGTCCCATATAAACGGGCACTAAAGGCTTCCCAAATCCGTCTACCCAGCGTAAAGGATATTTTTTTGTTTGGTCGAAAGGGGGCGCGTCGTAAATAAGTTAGGGAACCCTTGCTCTAGTAAATTAAAATAAAACATTCTTTCACAAACACGGACACCACATGACAATCTAAAAAGTGACTTTGTTAAGATAGATTGATGTTTGTTAAGCTGTCTCCTATAAATGCTATAGGTCGCGTAAAGCGTCACGCCGTAGGCCACGTCACAATGTTTACCAATAGAAATGTACTGTTGTGGTCTCATTCAAATGTTAACATTGGCGTAAGGCGTCAATAGGAACGTTTGACGCTGACGTCGTACGCCGACGCCGTAGTGTTTAACACAAGACCGTAGCCTTACACCTTCACCGAAAAATTACTGGATGTATTTTGATGAAACTTTTAGGACCACATACTACTAACTAGAGCTGCTTTTTTTATTAAAATAACCGATAGTAATAGTTACTTTCAATGTCCTTTAACATCCCATAGGTCCGTCGACGTCCACAGCGTCGCCCCGCAAGGCGGCGAGCGCCGGCCAGAAGGCGTGGGTGAACTACGTGACAGACGTGCTCATGCACACGATTTGCACGTTCTTCAACTCGCCTTTCAGCGACCAGAGCACCACTGTACAGGTAAGGACATGGTCACCACTCGTCTTATTACGCTACGGGACTATTCCCACCTCTCGTTCCCACCGTCGCAACTCCTGTGTAGCCAGGATCTACTTCTACGTCTTTCAGCGACCAGAGTACTACTGTACAGGTGAGAACACAATCAACACGACATCACTCTTCTTAGGCTGGGTTGCACCATCTTACTTTAACTTGAAAATCTATCAAACTCCATTAAAAGCACCGGTTTACGGTCAAAGTTAGGTGGTGCAACTCAGCCTTATTGTTCTACGGGACTATTCCCACCTCTCGTTCCCACGGCCGGTCGGAACTGCTGTGTAAAGATCCAAGATCTACTTCTACGTCTTATTGTTCTACTGCACCTCTAGAACGCGCATTCTATTATCCCAAATTGTTATATTGTAACTCCAGAACGTGTTTATGACTCTGTAAGATGTGGTGTCAAAGTCAGACTCTTTCTATAAACACACACAGTGGGTAGACTACTGTGACCTCAGAAGTCTTCCTGTACTCGTTTTATATTGTACTGCTGTAACATCAGAACACGTCTACAATCTTCCCAACTGTACACTCAAAACGCGACTTCTATTCTTCCTACATTACACTACTGCAACTACAGGACGTGCAAGCTAAAAAATTTATGAACACAATACCGTATTAATTGTGAATGAGAGTTTATTGCAATTTTAATTAAATATTTTTGTCTTTTTACAAACCGCTTTCCATAATCGGATTTATCACCTGTGATTAATGTGAGTATTATGTTGACACTAACTTCTTCTTTAATGCTCGTTATTTTAAACTACTAAATCCTAAAAAAATATTTTCTCTGTCAGTGCTAGTTTTGCGGATAATGAAAAGAAATGCGTGTTCTCAGAAAATAAATTATGTTTCTGTTTGAAATCAAACGATAACTAATTATAATTAAAATGTATGAAAGTTAAGAATAATACAAATAATTAACCTACATAGACTAAATATTTACAATTAAAAAATATGTCCCAAATTTACTTTTGAAAAAGAGTTCAATGTGGTTATTGTTTCTTTCAGACCCGGCAGTCGATATTCGTCAAGCTGCTGCAGACCACATTCAGTATCTACCAGTGCCCGTGGCTCGCGCCGCCGCAAAAGCTCAGCGTGGAAAAGTGCATACGAACGCTGAGCGAAGTTGGTGAGTGTACAGGCGTAGCCCACTGTTGGGCTTAGATATCCACTATAGCATGGCCATGGGCCAGAAGACATAGTGTGGATAATGTAGGGTAGGCAGGCTTCCCGTTAGGTGAAGAGACGATCTGGTGAAAATCGCGAAATGCTGCGTACCTAATGCGGGTATCGCAGCACCGATCGTTGTGGAAAGCTCTGGGGGAAGCCTTTGTGAAGCAGTGGGCATCATATGGCTGAAACGAACGAATGCACGACACAGCTCGAATATGGCCTATTATTCACAAACTGTTGTCAGTGACTGCAAAGACTTGCTCACTATCCTCAATAATATTATATCAATAGGTCTACGCACAAAACAACTATTTCCATCCCTTTTATGCTAAGTGAGATGCCAGCGATGAACCGTTAACTGCTGCGGGCGCGATTAGTACTGGAATACTTTTAAAAACTGAATGGTACATAACAGTTACATTACATTTCTTCCCAGCCAAATCTCGCAGCATAGCTATCCCCCTGGATTTAGAAGCCAAGATCCAGGCGGTATTCGAGAAGGCGGCGGCGCTCTCTCGGCAGACCAGCAGGTGGTTGCTGGCTTCCAAAAACTCCAAGCTGGAGAAGATGGCTTCACAGGTACGGGACTTATCTCCTAAATAAATAAGACACTGTTTATATATTTATTTATTTGATTGCTAGGAAAACAAACAGCATTCACACATAGAGTTTTAGCGACTCTACTTACATTTAAATGTTTGCTATCTAATCTCTATATTTCACCTGCCCCCGAAACATAGTTAAAAATGTTGTAGTTTTAATTTCCACTTCGCTTCGCCCTGGTGTTTTTATGTCTAGTTACTTTGCTCCATGAAGCGGATTATAAATCCAAATTGTCACGAGTATGTCTGTTGACACACAGTGTTTATTAGATGGCGCATAAGTGGTCAAGGGGTAATATAAAACCCCAAAATTAAAAAAAAAACTTTTTTAAATTACCAAGCCTTCTTGTTGCAATGTCGGTTTCAAAGTTCAAACACAGCAGTCAAAGTGTTAACCATTGAATCCGCAATTTGTTGCAGTCAAACCTACAAAACGATAGATCCGTAATGGAGGGGCTGCAAGAGATAGTGGCGCTCCTGGAGGAGCAGCTCAGGCCACTGTTGCAGGCCGAGCTGTCGCTGCTCGTGGACATCCTCTACAAGCCTCACCTGCTCTTCACGAGCCCCGGCGACGTGGCGCAGCCCGACGCCTCCGGCATCTTCATCTCCAGGTACCCGGCATCTTCATCTCTAGGGACCCGGCATCTTCATCTCCAGGTACCCGGCATCTTCATCTCCAGGTACCCGGCATCTTCATCTCCAGGTACCCGGCATCTTCATCTCCAGGTACCCGGCATCTTCATCTCCAGGTACCCGGCATCTTCATCTCCAGGTACCCGGCATCTTCATCTCCAGGGACCCGGCATCTTCATCTACAGGGACCCGGCATCTTCATCTCCAGGGACCCGGCATCTTCATCTCCAGGTACCCGGCATCTTCATCTCCAGGGACCCGGCATCTTCATCTCCAGGGACCTGAAATGATGATGATGATCGTGCCAAAGCCAGCGGCATCTTCATATCTAGTTGCACTGGCACCTGGCTGATAAAAATTACCGCTGACCCCGCCGTTGGCCCAGTTGGCCGGTGACTTCATGCTGGATGAATGAGAGATTGCACTCCTTAATCGGGAAGATTACCTTCTACCAGAGTACTAATGGCAGTCAAACTGAAGCTGATGTTAAATAGACGTCTAGTATAAGGTGAGCTACGCGGGTTATTGTAGTGACTATAATAGTGACTGGATGAAGATTGAGACTTTAATTTTTGTATCTCACTGGCAATTTAATTAAAAGTATTAATACAACAAAGACCGGTCCTGCGCCGCTCGCATCCAGGCACCTCCCGCGACCTTCACCAGATCGTCGGTCCACCTAGTGGGAGGCCTGCCCACGCTACGTCTTCCGGCTCGTGGTCGCCACTCAAGAACTTTCCTGCCCCAGCGGCCATCAGCTATGTGCCCCGCCCACTGCCACTTGATTTTAGCGATTATGCGGGCTATGTCAGTCACTCTGGTTCTCCTACGGATCTCCTCATTTCTGATTCGATCACGCAGGGAAACTCCGAGCATAGCACGCTCCATCGCTCTTTGGGTGACATTGAGCCTTCTTATGAGGCCCATAGTAAGCGACCACTGGATACGAGCGCAGGACCGGTCTTTGTGGAAATCCTTGGGGGAGGCCTTTGTCCAGCAGTGGACGTCTTTCAGCTGAAACGAATGATTAATACAAATTATTACAATAATATTATTATCAATATATAATTAAGAATACCTCCACAGATTCAAGATTACTGACAATGACACATGTCCCTGTGATAATATAACCACCCAATCAATGTTGCATCTCGTTCAGGACTGCCCAAGATTTCAATCAACAAGACTTAGCCATAATATAGTTTGCCAAATTTACAACATCGACCTATTCAATTTCCAACAAATTATAACCAAGCAAGATTCCATAACAACATTTACCACCCACATTGAAAACATAGTTAGCAACCTAAAATCTTTCAACAATTAAAATCCTAAATCACGTAGGAGAGAGCAACGCGTAAACCGATAGCGCCGCGCTCTCTCTGAAAGAAATTAAATTATCAAATTAAAGAAAAAAAAAATATTATTATCAGCAAAATCTTCATGAATATTTCTTGTTTCAGATTGATTCGTCATACGGAGAAGCTACTTGAAGAGAAAGAAGAGAAGTTATGTGTTAAGGTGTTGCGAACACTTCGCGAAATGATGGCCGTCGACCCCGAATATGGGGAGAAGGTAAGCGTTTTAACATCTATTCAAATTATTATTGATCTGTGAAACTATAATAACATTACAAATTCGAGTTCTATGTCTGCCACCTTAGATTAATAACACCTATAGTCTGGTCCGTGAGCACGTAGAATTTTGTCCCCAAGCTACTTACTCATCCTTATTGCTCGCGCGTAATTATGTTGCTGTTGCGCTCGCACACTCACTGCGGGCGCCCGTCGCACAGTCGCGACAGCAATATAATTACGCGCGAGCGATAAGGATGGGTAGCTAGGGGTCATTAGACAAAATTCTACGTGCTCACGGACCGGGCTTTAGATAAGTAAGACTTCATACAATCGGCTCGTCTAAAGTGAGGCCAAAATCTTATGTCATCTAATGTCATCTTATAGGTATAAGTTTCCACTTGTGTTTGAGTTTGACTAGTTCGGTCAAATTTGAAGTGCCTCACTTTCTTACTCGGCATTAATTTATTTATATAAGTATAGCACACAGCACAATATCAATTTAGGTTGTAGATCGTTTCATCCACGAAGACGTGCCCCACCATTCTTCCGCTTATGTTTGTGTTATTGGTACACGCTAAATCATCCATGAGTGCACACGCACACTACAATAATGACGCTCGGATTGCTCGGATCAAACTCCCTGCACCCCGTCTTTCCCTCGAGCCACACCAAAAATTGGTCGGGCGCGTTTTCGTGGATGAAACGAACTATACAATATTATGTTTTATAGTAAGATTTTGTAAGTTCGAAATACGTACGTTAGCTGTCACTAAACGACTACTCTATCTATCTATCAACAGGGCAATCAACTTCGTAACAAGCTTCTCTCCCAATACTTCGTGAACCGCAAATCTGAGCCCAAAATCCAGCCTCCCCAACCATCTCTGACCGTGACCCACGGACCGGGTGGTAAGTGTCATTGTGACCTCACATACACAACACACTCATATTACACACATCTAAAACAACATCTATATACATAGGGAATGTTAAGTTAACACACACACATTAATGATACAATATGGTACAAAATTAATTTGAATTATAATCAACGTATTAAGCCATGTATGACAAACAAACTGAGCTTCATTTGCTCTAAACTGACTAATCATTATAATATTGGTGGTCACATAATAAATAAACTAATAACTCCGATTTTAACGTCTATTGTGTTGATGGTTTATTGATAAATATAAGGAAGTAAAAGGATCTTTTGACTTCGATTGTCGAACAATAATTTACCGTTTTTTTAATTGAAATAATAAAATACAATGTACACACGGCCACAGTGTTAACTATCCATTTCCGTTTTTGCTCGCGCTCTCATCAAATGGTGATTCTTTGCGATAGAACGAGACGACATGACCGGCAATGGGCAGTTAACATTGTTGCCGATAGTACAGTCATCGTCAAATAATTTCTGACACCCAAAGTGGCTAAAAAGTTGACAACACAACCTCATCCCAATCGTAACAAAGACGTGTTGCGAACTTTTTGACTACTTTGGGCGTCCCGAACTATTTGACGCTGACTGTAACATTATAAAATACACACACAATGGGTTAAAGCCTCTCGCACACAGCCAGTGTGTGTATGAACGTTTCCATACAAATTGACAGACATTGATGACGCGATGACAGTCCAATTGTATGAATACACGTTGCGCTTACGCATCTGCTGTGTGCCAGAGACAAACTAATGGTGACTAATGTTAAGCATGGTGTATTTGTCGAATTTCAACATGGTACTAAATAGAAGCACATTATACATTATACTTACCTAGTACTAGACGTGATAGTGCACTAGGTCAAGAACTAAATAGATTTGGTATTAAATTACATAAAAAACTCCAATATTATGTAGCTCACACAACTGTTAAACTAGACCCAATGTAGAAAAAAAAAACAACTAAAAAGAAGGCCTTAAAGTTAAGTTATACTATTTTCAATTTCGTGCCTAATTTTCAAAACTTGAAACTTTTTAAATTATTGGGTGATTACAAAATTATCATCACAGAAATGAAATAAATAGTTTTGTGACCTATTTAGTTCAATCAACTTGTTACTACTATAAAAACTAGTTAACAAATAGTTCTAGGGTAGGCACAGGATACATATTTTGCGAAGGGTGCCTTTGTAATAAATAACAAATCTAATAAAATAACCCCCTAAATTAATAATTCATTCCATGATACTATGCTATCAATCAACTAAAAGTACAATATACAAGAAAGACCAATCCATTTAATGTCACGATTTTTTTAACCACATCTCCATTGACTCGCGGAATTTAAAAGTCTATTTATACCCAATAACATACATTTAAATGAACTCTATCCCTCTCTTTCACTAATATTAACATCACAAGTTAAGTAAAAGAAACGGATAGAGCTAAAGCCTGGTCCGTGAGCACGTAGAATCCCGTCCAATGATAAGGATGGGTAGCTTGGGGTCATTGGACGGGATTCTACGTGCTCACGGACCAGGCTTTACCTTAATATCTAAAAATGCAAAGGCACCCTTCAAAGCACATTCTAGACTAGACTTTAGACCGATGTTTTCTTTATTTCACTACGCATGCGACGCAGACCCTCATCCGCACCAGCCGAAGACAGGTGGGTCCATCTACAGACCACCACTGGATGTTGTTTGGTTGCACTTGTTTTAACCTGTGTCGTATAACGTAGATTATTCAACTAAAGTCCGGTCGCCGAGCACATAGAATATCGTTCAATGACCCCAAGCTACCCATCCTTTTCGCTCGCGCGTAATTATATTGCTGTCGTGCTAGCAGACTCACTGCGGCCGCCCGTCGCACAGTCGCGACAGCAACATAATTACGCGCGATCGATAAGGATAAGTAGCTTGGGGTCATTGGACGAAATTCTATCTGCTCGGCGACCGCACTTTATACAGATTGTCCCTGTAAGTATAGATCAAAACAAAAAAGATTGAAAGAAAAATATTTATTTGGTACTAAATGATACACATTCTACTATTTTAATGCAACAACTTTCCTAAATGAACAATGTCAAAATTCTCACAAAAAATATTGACGTTTGACCTACCCATTAATTGAATGATTACTGAAGACAATTTGTATGAAAATATAATTTTTTTAAGGTTTTGAACTTTCTTCTCTTGGGGAAAGTTATTGAATTTGAGCTTTTTGTTTGATCCACACTTACAGGGACATCTTAGCAACAACACGGTGTTTATGTTACCATATAAAAAAATACATGTGTGTTGCCAGGTAAATATTTCACTTTAAGAAACACGTTCAACGAATTTGTTTAATATAATCAGTATAAGTAACGTGTTTCTTTTTAAATAACGTAGTTAAAGTAGCTTAGAAACTTGTGTTAATTTTCAAGATGTACCGTTCACTCTCTATTTCTGTTTTACCCGCGCAACACTTATTCCCTTCTGCTACTTTCCCACATAAATATTTCTTTCCAAGTTTAAGTAATAATCATTTTCCGACTATATTATTGAAATTGAACTATTTTCTCTCATTTCAATTGAATGTCCCTTCAATAACTATTATTATTACGATATAAACCTGCTTTATTGGTGTTTGAAATAGCTATTATAACCTTAGCATGAACCCGCACTGCACCTGAACATAATGCAAATTGAAAACCACCTTAATTTGGCTGTTTATACATATGTACTCTTTATCCTCTATTCAAATTCCTAAGATTTTTATTATTTATTGATGCGATCAGTGTGTTTTTTCTTTTGAGACGATAGCGTAAAATTCAAATCTTTCATGTTTGTTTCGGATCGAAAAATCATTGATATAGATGACCCACGCTGAACTGTCCCACCAAACTCAATGACAGGGGGGCGCTACCATCGTTCAACTATATGGTTTCCAAACATGGCAAAAATCGAAACCAGCGATCCGGTATTGACGGTGGCGCCCCACTGTCAATGTCATGCATAGGACAGTTCAGTATTTTGGAACTATAACAAACTAATGAAATAAAATTAAAAAAAATCGATATGAAGGGTGGGTAGTACCTAGAACTTTCTGTGTGAGTGTGTTTTTTAGAAACTTTACCTAGCTTAAAGTTTGAATACGTAATATTTAATTTTTGAGATTTATTTCACTGAAAAAAACAATGACTACCGATGAAGAGTGTTTGTGTGACTGTTTTTTTCGACAAGTTTCAATTTGCAATGTTTGAGGTGTGACCCCCAAAACCCCCCACTTTATACTATAGAAACACTTGTGTGTCACAGCCAAGGTACTCATGCGAACTGGCCAGACCCTGGCGCAGGTGCAAGCGCACCTTGACAAGGAGGGAGCCTCCGATCTGGTCGTGGACCTGGTCATCAAGAGCACCAACCGCCCCGCCATCTTCCTTGAAGCCATCCAGCTTGGTAAGTGGCCATATACAAGACACTCGTACATGTACGAGGGGTGTTCACTGTTCAATAAGTAATGAGAATGGGATATTTCTAGCCGTCTGGAAAAAATGGGTAAGTAGCTTAATTCTTCACTAGAAACTGGTAATAAATTCATTTAAATTCATCGTTGCGTTAAAGCATTTCATTCATCTGAACGCGACCAGTCGGATAGACCTTGTTTTCTGTGACCAACGCATCCGTTCACAGCCCTGATGTTGCGGTGGCAGCCAAAAAAAATTGCGTTTCACAATTCTCAAAAACCTATAATATTCTCTAGATCTGATTCTCAGCTACGTTAACAGCCTACTTTTTCCGATTTAAAAAGTAGTTCAAGGACCTGATATTTGAGGAATTGTCGAGCCAGTGTCCTTTTTAGGCCTTTTTGGAGAGTCAAGAAAATCATCCGACTTGACCTGGTCAAGTGAATGTAATTTTGTGAAGAATTAAGTTACCTGCCCTGCTAATGTAAGTGAAAAGATGTTATAAGTAAGTACATTCCCTAATCCCTAACATTGTCTTTTGCAGGTATCGCTCTTTTGGAAGGTGGAAATCCCATCATTCAGCACAGTATATTTACCAAACTTCAAAATGGCGAGATTTCGCAAGCGTTTTTAAAGGTAATAAGTCCGTCATTTTTGGTGTTGAAAATAGCACTTAATTTCCTGTCTATCTAGGGTTAAAGTTTAGTAAACGTTGCTCTAATTTATTTGGTGTAACCACTGACCTCTATACATATTAAACTGGCTGCTGTCATAATATTTTTGTGCCTATTTGATTTTCGCCATTTTGGCGCTGTAGACCATACTGTAGACAGATACGAGTGTCCATGGAATTAAAATTAATTATGTTCTTTCTCGCTTAGGCCGGTTTTAGTGTCACGCGGACTGTCGGGAGCGGAGCGGTTCCTCCGGACCGCATTACTCTAAAACGCTCCCTAGAAGTTCATACAGATTGGCCGTGCGAAGCGGGTCCGCACCGGACGGTCCGCGTGACACTAAAACCAGCCTTACTCCTATGGTTACTCCATATAATGTACGTCAAAATTAATTCTCTGGACACTCGTAGTGGCGCTTCAAATTGGCACACAAAATTAGCTGTGATTTGTATGACAGCCTGTCGAGTGTTTATTAGGGCCAGTTGGTGTAACGTATCGTATATTATTATAGTAATGTCCTTTATTCCAGGTGTTCTACGACAAAATGCGAGAAGCTCAGCAAGAGATTCGCTCTCTGGCGGCGAGCACCACCGCCGCCGCCGGCTCCGACAAACAGCGCACCTCGCACGCCGACAAGCATAAACAGCCATCTGTCGACGGTCAGTATACAGGGCACGAGGCCCAGCAGGTGTCACCGATCGTGATGTGCCGTTCCCGAGAACGTTCTCCCATCTGAGAATATTGGTCTACACTCCCCACGCTGGCCAGAGGGGTTGGGGAGGCCTAATGTGTACACATTTCTCCCTTAGTTGCCTCTTACGATATCTAAAAGAAGAATGGGGGGGCCCTATCCTACTCTGCAGGAATCGCTCAGCTAACAGCAGTCCACTGCTGGACATAAGCACGTAACAACTACCAAGACTGCGAAATATTATGAGCACCTTTTTATCACTTTATTCCCATATTAAGGGCTTACCATCCCACGGTCGTGGATGGCACTAAGTTGGGATCCGAGCCTTTGAATATTTTCTTCTCTCTATTCGGATCCGAGCATTTGAAGTGTTTCTACTCTCTATTTCCTCACACAGATAGAAAATCACTCTTTCACTTTATACACTGTAGGTATACCCAGTGTTACTTTGATGCAAATAAAGGTTTATTCCACTTTGTTCACCTGGGTGAAGAAAGTGGATTTTTTTGTGTCCTCATTTCACCTCGGAACCCCAGGCGAATTAATTCGCCTAAGGCGGTCGCCTTTGTTTACCTAGGAATTAATTTACCTTGGTGAACAGATGCGAAGACCTGGGTGAATTAAATCCTTAGAATGAAGTTGGGTGAAGTGAGGACACTAAAAATTCCACACTTTCTTCATCCAGGCGATATCAACCAGGCAAACAAAGTGGAATAATCCCAAATAAAATATTGAAAGGTGGTAATGTACCCTTCTCCCAGGTCGTACAACACCAGCCAACCTAGTGGTGGGCGAAGATATGGACGAAGAGGTCGCCAACGCTTGCGGATCCGCCGTGCACGCGTACTCAGACATACACACTATGTCTCACGGTGAGTTTACTTTTACTATTCATTTGGTTACCTACTATTTTCATCAAGAAAAATATACATAGATTTTGAAAAGCTTAGGGAAGAAAACGTAACAATCATAATTACGTCAAATTACATTTTTTTATTGTAAATCGCATCTGTTATGACTCCATAACACGCCTAGTCTTTTACCTTCTAGGCAGTCGTTTGTAAACTAGAAAACCTGGTAACTTGTAAACGAAACATTTCTTGACTATCACACTGATTTAGGGTAAACTGTATAACATTTGTTCAGTCAATTATTTCGTTGTTAAAAAACCTACTTCTGTAAAATTGACCTCGACCTTTTATAGAAATAGGATCTATCTTAATTGACATTGCTGTGTATTCTTATAAACCTTAACATATTCCTTTGATGGCATTCCCACTGTAGGTACAACAGTTTTAGAAGAGATAATGGCAGAAAAGAAGCGCGAAGCAGGAAGCGGCGACGTGTTGCCGGCGAAAGTGTCGGTGATGCGGCCCATCCTACGGTTTCTGCAACTGCTTTGCGAGAACCATAACCCTGACTTGCAGGTACGTTACACTTTTAGATCTGTTTCTTATTTGTAAAGTAAGTAAATAAAAATTTGTAGATAGATAAAAAAAATACTTTATTGACACACTAGCTTTCCGCCCGCGGCCTCGCGCGCATCGACTACATTATCTACATATTTTACGGAACCCTATTTTTTTCCAAAATAATATTTAGCCTATGTTACTCGTAGATAAAAATGAAGCTGTCGAATGGTGAAAGAATTTTTAAAAACGGTTCAGTAGTTTTTGAGCCTATTCATTACAACCCAACAAACAAACAAACAAAGTTTTCCTCTTTATAATATTAGTGTGTAGGTAGACAACAAACAAAAAGTTAAGCGAACGTAAATAATGTAACTTAATTCAATCGGAAATTTATTCAAAGCATAGCACAGCATAGCATTGAGCATTTTCACATAAAATATTTTCAATTCACACAAGATGGCGATATTATTGTGGCGAAAAATTGTATCTATTTAGCCAAATGTACGCCTTAAAGTATGATTTCGTAGCTCACTCCACTCAACAATGGCAGACGACGTATCGTCGCGACACTGCTGGTGTCTATAATCTGACAACACGTGTCGTAAATTACCAATGGTATTTCCTAAAAATACA
The DNA here is from genome assembly GCF_004193835.3 of Ostrinia furnacalis. Lineage (NCBI taxonomy): Eukaryota > Metazoa > Arthropoda > Insecta > Lepidoptera > Crambidae > Ostrinia > Ostrinia furnacalis. The sequence goes on along the minus strand of NW_021131473.1, from coordinate 399,671 downwards.
TAGAAAAAAGTTATGACACGGCTACTGGAGTAAGCTACGAACTTCTATCTCAAGATACGTGCTACGTACGCCTTATTTAACCTTCATAACAGCTTTTAAAACACCCAATAACTTCCAGAACCTTCTTCGCAACCAAAACAACAAGTCCAACTACAACCTCGTCTCGGAAACTTTAATGTTCCTCGACTGCATATGCGGCTCCACCACCGGCGGGCTCGGGCTTCTCGGGCTTTACATCAACGAGGGCAACGTGCAGCTCATCAACCAGACCCTCGAGACGCTCACCGAGTACTGCCAAGGTGAGCCTTGTTCCCTTACGATAGGGTTGTTCCTCGCTGCATATGCGGCTCCACCACCGGCGGGCTCTGGCTGCTCGGGCTGTACATCAACGAGGGCAACGTGCAGCTCATCAACCAGACCCTCGAGACGCTCACCGAGTACTGCCAAGGTGAGCCTTGTTCCCTTACAATTAAGGCTGGATTTCCTTTTACGTGTAATCAACGTCAGATAGTTCGTCACACCGTGACACCCAAAGTATCCTAAAAGTTCGCAACACATCGCACCCTTAATAATATAGGGGCACAACTCAAAATTTTTGGTTTTTTACTTTTTGTACTAGAGAGGCATATTTTCGTCAGTTCTACAAGATGGCTTTCACAGAAATCGAAAACAATGATCAGATTAAAGAGTTCTACATTTTGTGCCCCTTCCATACATTCATCTATCTTCCCGCTAGAAGGGCTGAATCAGAGACATGCCGATATTTGTCGAATCCGGTTCCCGCGACTGTGGTCCAATTTGGAGTTGTGCCTTTGTGTGACAAACTTTTAAGTAAGTGTTAGTGAGCTAAGTCTAATTAATTCCATATATTTCTAATAATATGTTAAGATATCTGCTCTTCATAGTTTTGTAAAACTTAAACATTTTTGCCTTATATTTTTCAATAATTATGAGGAAATAGTTGCCATAATTTACAATTACATGATAATATTAGGTACTTTTTGATGATGAAAGAATATAAGGCGAGTCTTCAATTCTGATGTTTCACAAATTTTTAAAGATGCTGAATTATAAAACTAAATGGCGATACAGTTATTTAATTGATACCATAAATAATTATTTTAGAAGTTTACTGCTTGAATCTGAGTTACAAATTATAAAAGGGCAGAAGAGGACCTCTAGGCAAGTTGTTTTGAGGATTGTTTACTATTTCTGGGTTTACAATGATTAATTTAGAGTCATTTGCTTAAATAGAATAGCAAAATGTAAAAGAACATTAGTATTTCATAATAAAATGGAGTTTACATTTTTGTGATCATTTACTTACTATTTTTGTCGATAAAAAGTATTTGTTTGACTTAATATTATCATCTTTATTTGACATTATTGATTGACAAACATTTGTGTGCATGAACATTATAATAATGTTTGTTTCGGGCTGGGTGTTTTCTAACCATAATATGAATGTATTTATTTATGTTATGTTATTTAAGTATGTTCATATACCATAGTACAAGCTTTGCTTAGTTTGAGACTAGAGGCGCAGTGTTAAAATATTATGTCGAAGGATATTTAATTTTATTATTTATTTATTCACTGTTTGAAGGTTACGGTTTAATCCAACTTACGGCTTGTTTTTATACTATGGCGTCATCGCGTCGCGCGAGTGTCAGCGCGAGTGTCAGTGCGAGGTGTGCGGGGGCTGAGGTAAATGAATGCACGGCATCGAGGCGGTAAATCCTAGCCTTAACTACAACTTTTTCTCATAAATAGAGACAATTTTCAGGATATTTTACAAATATTTAAATAACCTTTTTCTACTTCTGCCTCGCCTTATCGCGTTGCGCGGGGTCGGCTTTCCCAGTCATGCGCCGCCATTTGATACTATCTTGAACATCTTAATCAGCCCCAATACTTTCATGGCGTTTCATGGCGTTTTGCAAATATTTCAAGAATAATCCTGTATAACAGAACTTCCAGTATGTAGAGTCCTTTACACAAGTGGGATAAAACATGCAAGAGTCTGGCGTCTTGTCTCTCAGAAATTTTGATTCGTTCGTAGGTGGGATGCCACAATGCAGTCGGATTTAGTAGGCTTCCTAAAACTCAATATAGTGAATATTCCAAGTTTCGAGGTACTTTGATCATTGATGGTTTTTAGCAACGTGTTTATAGTAATAGTATGATAATATAGTACGAAAGGAAAAAAACGGGAAGACTAGGAGCGAGATCAAACGCGAAGCTCAAAACCGAACGCGATGGAGGACTGTTGTGGACGGTCTGCCCCATCTAGGGGACATAGAACTTTAAGTCAAGTAAGTCAAGTTTATAGTATGTTGAAATATCAAAATAGTCTAGTCAAATAAGCCCAAAAAAGGTCAACCTCATTTAATGATGATGATGGACATGATGCATTGTTGCATTCTGTGACTTTTGTACTTTTGGCCCTGGGTATTATACAATGAAATGTATAACGATAGGTACTTCTGTACGTTAATCCGTTGTGGACAGCCGACAAAATACAATACTTAAATATTGGATACCTTGGACTTAGCCGGGGTAAATGAGCTAGCCAACAGTGTGAAGAAAAACCTGACACAGGTATAGGTACGAGTATATGATGACGTATGGCTCCTGTCAATATAGGCCTTAAAAGCTCAAAGTCGCACATTGTGCTATTTCTCGTATAAAGGGTTATGCTCGGTGTTTCCTTACGAGATCGAATCAGAAGTGAGGAGATCCGTAAACGAACTAAAGTCGCTGACATAGCTCGATAGATTAGCAAGCTGAAGTGGCTATAGGCACGTAGTAAGTAGAACTGGCGGGAGATGGGGCAGAAAGGTTCTAGAGTGGAGGCCATGTAAAAACGCAGCGTCTATCCAACCAACAAGGTGGACCGACGACCTCATAAAGGTAGCATGAAGGCGCTGGATGCAGGCCGCTATACCGGGCAATACGGAAATGATGCCTATGATCAGCAGTGGACGTATTGTGGCTGAAATGATGACAGGTATAACTATGCAATACTCCTCTCAGTGGGAAGGTTTGACAGCACAGCGTCCAGAATGGCGGGAGATTGTGAAGAGGCGAGTCCACGAGTTCGAGAAGCAGCGTACGACTGAACACGACGCGAAGCGCGATGACTTGAAGGCCCATTCACTATAACTATGTTGGCGGCGTGCTCAGATGCCCTCAATGTGCGAGAGGGTTTGTCGCGAAGATCGGCTACGTAAGCCATCTTCGGGCACACCAGCGCCGCCAAGACAGCTAGGAGTCGGAGTGGTCGCCATGCCCGAAATCGGTCGGATGGATCATCATCATCATCACTTATTATTATAGTTTGGTATAACTATAGGTCTAGCCCTTACTCAATCTGTGCTTAGAGATATGGGATACAGAGATATGGGAGCGGAGCGGTTTTTAAACGTTAAACGTCAGCGAGACATCACATATCCTTCAGATTTTTATGCTCTGTCACGTCATATTATGTCAATGTCACCTCTCACGTTCCGGTCCCATACCTCAATCACTGATTGAGTTAAGCTAGACCTTAGTATAAAACGTACAGAACGATACCCGTGTACGTGTACCTACATTATACGAGTACGTACGTTACTAGCAGATAATGTCAGCACAAAATGATGTAGTGCGGTGGCTGGAGTCGTTATAATTTTATAGTGCTGCTGACAAATTGCACCGCGACACCTGTCGCTGGATACATTGTTTGCACATCACGGCGGCAAAGAGTATGAATTACAACAGAAGGTACAGTGCATCAAAATAGGACAGTAATTTGACCATAAAGGACGAAGCACATTTATCAACCCGGAAATGGATGGTCGTATTAACTCAAGGCGGTCAGTATTATTTGTATGAAACTCCATACTGCAACGCACACTTATCCGCACCGTAACGTAAATGCCTTGCCTCGCGGCGAAAGGCAATACGGTGTTGATCCCTTTTCTGTTGATAATAAGGGACCTTTATAGAAAGAAAGAAGAAAGAAAGATACATTTATTACAATGGACATCACACAAATACAGGCAATTACACCATTACATCATCACCTGGCATTAAGTCCGCCACTGTACAGTTGTATGTGCAAAAGTGTAAATAAATAAATAAATAAATAAATTACATAGACATGACAGTGGCACATAATAACAAGAGTAAACTGAGCAGTGCCACCCAACCACCAACAAGATGCCCACTGCAACGGGACCCCACTCAGCATATGCCGTGGCCCACGGTGACGAAGGCCACGGCGCTGGTTTTCAGTGTGCCCCATGCCGTCTATCATCTGCCGTTTATCATCAATCATCATCATTTCAGCCTTATGACGTCCACTGCTGAACACAGGCCTCCCCCAATGACTTCCACATCGCACGGTTGGTAGCGGCCTGCATCCAGCGCCTTCCTGCTACCTTTATCAGGTCGTCGGTCCTTGTGACCTTTATTGTTAAGCGTTTTTAGCAGACTGAAACAGTAGAGTAGAGATTAAAATTGTGGTTTTGATGCTCATAAAATATTTGGATTTAATTCTTCGCCTCTACACCATATCGATTCTTTGATAATAGAGCGGTCTTCGTTCGAGGGTACTTCTACATTTTACGGCGCGCCGTTAAGGAACGCCATAAGGGTAAAACTTGGCAGAAATTGGGTTCTACGTTTTATTGTAACATCACAAACGAAATTATTTATGACTTTTATCTTTTACATATTATACAGGGTGACAGGTAAAGCGATACATTCCTTGAAAGGGGTTAAAGTAGAGCTTATTTGCAGTCATTTAAGCGCATTCAGAAGGCAGCTCAAGATATTCNAGGGTGCGACATCTTTGTTACAATTGGAATAAGGTTGTGTTGTCAACTTTTTGACCACTTTGGGTGTCACGAACTGTTTGACGCTGATTTTACGTCGGCTGATTTTGTCGGGACTTGTTGTGGCCCGTAAGACTTCACCGAGTACTGTCAAGGTGAGAGTTATTACCTCATCAAATAAGGCTTGATTTCCTTCTATGCTGACGTCGGTCGTATAATATTAAGGGTGCGTGATGTCAGTAGCGCAGTTTGGCGCAGTAACACCTCGCAAAACTGCTAAAATGAGCATTGTTCCCTTCACAGCTATACTTATTTTCGTCCTATGCTGACGTCTGAAAGTGCCACTTATTACCATCATATTAGGCTTATTTACATAACTGACACATTTTTTTTTGTCCCAGGGCCCTGCCACGACAACCAGAACTGCATAGCAACGCACGAAAGCAACGGCCTCGACATAATAACAGCGCTGATACTGAACGACATAAACCCTCTGGGCAAGACTCGCATGGACCTCGTCCTCGAGCTCAAGAACAACGCCTCCAAACTCCTGCTGGCCATCATGGAGTCGCGCAACGACTCCGAGAACAACGCCGAGCGAATCCTGTACAACATGAACCCCAAGCAGCTGGTGAGACCACAGAATAATAATAAGTACTACCACAAAATAATAATAAGTACTAAAGCCTGGTCCGTGAGCACGTAGAATCCCGTCCAATGACCCCAAGCTACCCATCCTTATCGCTCGCGCGTAATTATATTGCTGTCGCGACTATGCGACGCGCGCCCGCAGTTAGTGTGCGAGCGCGACAGCAACATAATTACGTGCGAGCGACAAGGATGGGCAGCTTGAGGTCATTGGACGGGATTCTACGTGCTCACGGACCAGGCTTTACGTACAGAAGGTTTTCTTCGCGAAGGTATTTACAAAAATGTATGCTCAATGTCGTTAACAATATGGTGTAATTTAGCTTATCTCAAGAGTCGAGCACCATTTTGTTGACACGTCAGTGATCGGTGCTGCGCCGAAGCCATAGGACTGACTTCGGTAAAATGATGTGTGATGTGAGCTGCCAAACTGCTGAAAATGGCGGAGAAAATACATGAATAAGCATGAATGTGGGGGGAGGCCTTTGTCCAGCAGTGGACGTCATTTGGCTGAAAACGGGAGCATGAATTATAAGCCTTTCCCCCCACTAGGTGAACCGACGTTCTGGTGAAGGTCGCGGGAAAAACCTGGATGCGGGCAGCGCCGGACCGGTTGTTATGGAAATCCTTGGGGAGGCCTTTGTCCAGCAGTGGACGTCGGCTACCTAAATAAACTCCGACAAACGTTACTTCGACATTACGTTACCCCGACACTACTGAATATCGACATGACTTTACTTCGACACTACGCTACTCAGACAAAAGCGTATAATATCCTTTGTCTGTGTTTGACGGAGTAGAAATTTCCAGCCGTGGACGTCAATTGGCTGAAACATACGAACGAAGTATAGCATTATGTTTCGCCCGCAGGTAGATGTTGCGTGCTCAGCCTTCCATCAGGAGCACGCTATGGACGCCGACTCTGACTCCGAAGATGATACGCCCGTGCAAGGCGTTTCACCGAAGGAAGTTAGTACTCGTTTAGCTTCTTCTAGCTCTACAAGTCTTAGTTTCGTCATCATGAGGTTATTTAGTAGACACTGCGACGAACGACCCTCACAAGCAGGATTTGGTCTACACTCCCACGCTGGCCAGGCTAGCCGGGTCGAGAAAGCCTGATGGTCGCCCATTTATCCCTTAGTTGCCTGTTACGCTTACATCCACGGGAGTGAGGGTTGTCCTATTCTACTTTACAGTTTACCTATTGCGCTTGAAACATTTTGTCAAACAGAACACATTCTTAGCGCGCGTGGAACGCACTGTGTACGGTCTTAACCGCACATTTCGCGCCATTGGCATTTTTTAATTGCATCATTTTTCATGCCGTCAAATCAGTGCACAATCAACCGCCACGGCGGCGTGTACTCGTATACTATCAATATCAATAAATCAAAGCAAATCATCAATTCAAAATCATATCAATTCTAAAGATGTTCAGTAAGCAGCTCGTTGCTCGCGCATGCCGTCAAAAGTACTACCATTAAAGGTTCCCCACCGTGAATTCAATCAGTGTGAAAATAACGCGACGTCAGCACTGCGTAGATTCGACAGAGATCTGTGCAGGCGCTCTCAAGACTACGACCCTCGAAAGTCGCTAATATGGGGGGTCCCTAACAGAACTATAGTCTGGTCCGTGAGCACGTAGAATTTTGTCCAATGACCCCTAGTTACCCATCCTTATCGCTCGCGCGTAGTTATGTTGCTATCGCGCTCGCACACTCACTGCGGGTGCCAGTCGCACAGTCGCGATAGCAATATAATTACTCGCGAGCGATAAGGATGCTCACGCCCTATCCGTCCCCCGGACACGGCCTGAGCCGAGGTCCGAGCCTACCGTGGCGCCCTCAGGCCGCGTCCGTAGTCCCCTCGATCGGGCCCACTAGAGTGAGCCCGCCGTAGGCTGGACTTTGGTCCAACACCGCGGTGGGCAACCCTCTAGTTGGGTTCGCCACTGATCGGGCGCCTTATGCGCTCGATACGGCCCGATCGCGAACGTCGGTCTGCGACCGACGCGGACGAGCCTGGGCCTCAACAACAAGCCCACACTCGGCCTCGTCGGCACGCGCACCGACGATCGCCAAACGGCTAGAGTGCCTTCTGTACTCGCCACTCTGCCCGGTGAAGCTGGAAAAGCTCCTCAAGCTACCAGCGCGCGTCCCAAAAAAAAAAAAAGGATGCTCACGAACCGGGCTTTAACTCAAAGTGTTGTGTCCCCAGGTGGGCCACAACATCTACATCCTGTGCCACCAGCTGGCCGGCCACAACAAGGAGCTGGCGGCGCTGGTGCGCGCCTCTCCCGCCGGCCACAACGCGCCCGCCCTGCAGTACTACCGTACTCACACGGCGCAGATAGAGGTAACTTTACACTGCCTGTTATGCAATGATATTATAGAACTNGTAACTGATAAGTGAAACAAAAGATACGAAATAGCACGCAAATGAAAGAGATAGCTATAGTTTTAACGATTCTGCACTAACTAATCTATGTCGGCAGCGCACGCATCCTTATCGCTCTAACCTCAAAACAAGATCGCTTTCTCTTTCTTAACTTGAACATGGCGCATGGCGTCTTGATTGTTTGCATAAATAATTGAAAATATAAATACTAAATAATTTTGCATAATCACATGTGGTAAGAGATCCCTTGTATTTTGTTTACTTTAGAGTCATAATTGGTACACTTTCGAAACACACACGATGGCATTTTTTATTTATTTTGGTAAGAACACAGGAACTTACGGTGTGGTACGCACGCGATTGCGCACGACGCAGGCCACACGAAGACTAAACACAAGACGTCCCAATTGGGACGTATTTGAGTATTCACAGCGCGAGCGCTTATAACATATCTGATTTTATTTTTATATAATATCATTGCTGTTATGTAACACAAGATACCGACTGAGATTGGACGCGGGAAGCATTTAGCGCAAGACCGGTCGTTATGTGCCTGAGGCACGGTAATAATATCATACAGTATTGTAACTTCATATAAACCGACGAAACGCGAGCTTTCCTTCGAATTTCAAATCTCGGGACGTGGTCGAGATGAAAAAATTAGGGGCGTCGCGAATGTGCCGAACGGACGTCGATAGCCTAATGTTGAAAATGACTAAGGTGATTGAATTTGACTGACCGTCATTTACAGTCACATTTGTCAAAAACTAGTCATTAACTGTCAAAAATGGTCATTTTCAGTCAGTTTGATTTGAAATGAAAATTTGTATATTGTATAAAACCAGCTTTTGCAACGATTTCACCCGCCTGAAATTAAAGTAACAGGTCATTAAATACTCATTATGATTAGTAGATTCAAAATTATTTCAGTATTTTTTTTTTTATTAAATCTACTAATCACAAAACAACACGCATTTTTATCCTATTCCATTCACAAAGTATTTTGTTTGTCTAAATACAAAATTACAATCACAAAAGTAGACAGATGTAATTAGAATGGGTACTGTAGGTGAGCAGCCCTATCGCATGTTGTCATACCGTGACGTACCGCGGGGCTGTTGACATTTATTTCAAAAATATGGCCGAGTTGGAATACTGTATAGATAGTATTACCGTGCCTGGTGAACTTTATGGTAGAACCTATGTTCGTCAGAAAAAATACAGGTAGGATCTAATGGTGAAAGATCCAGTAGTTTTAGAATGTATTCAATACAAACATAATCAAAACTTATCTCTTTATAATATTGACGTTGGAGCAAGTGGAGGTCGCGAGAAGTATTTAGCACAAGACCTATCGAATTTATACAACAAAAAACAAAAGAGATGCAACAAGTACGCACGCGCTCACTCAGTAGCAGTAAACTACACGAAACAGCTGGAGCAGTTGTGACTGCGAGCAATGAGGGCTATCGTTTAGCGCCACTGTAGAGTAAGGTCCTGTCACTTGCTAGTAGCGAAGACAGTGGCACCAACTGGTGAGCGCTAAAGTGGTAGGAGGACTATCGCATTTGCACTCATCAAGATGGCGCCACTGTAGAGTAAGGTCCTGTCAATCGCCAGGGGTGCCAACTGTTAAGTATAAAAACGATAGCCCTCATTGACTAAGACTGCAAGAGCGGTCCGTGTATGCTTATTACTGGCTAACTCCTTGAGCTGTCCGTGAATGGCGGGCTTGAAATAAGTTACACATGTAAACATACCTGGCTGAATCGTTTGTCCGAGGTAGACATACTTGTCAAAAATAGCGTTGAACTCTAATATCCGTATTCTCCCCACCAGATAGTGCGCACTGACCGGAGTATGGAACAGATAGTGTTCCCTATCCCGGAGATCTGCGAGTATCTGCCGGCCGACAGTAAGCACCGCGTGCTGCAGAGCGCCGAGCGCGACGACCAGGGCAGCAAGGTGGCCGACTTCTTCAACCGCCTCGACAACCTGTTCCACGAGATGAAGTGGCAGAAGAAGTTGCGCGGTGAGTGCACACGGGGCTCCGTCTAGCCACACGGGGCTCCCCCTAGCCACACGGGGCTCGCCCTAGCCACACGGGGATTCCCCTACCTGCCACACGGGGCTCCTCCTAGCTGCTACACGAGGCTCCCCCTAGCTGCCACACGTGGCTCCCCCTGGCCACACGGGGCTCGCCCTAGCCACACGGGGCTCTCCCTAGCCACGCGGGACTCCCCCTAGCCACACAGGGCAGGGCTCCCTGACACAGACACGGCAGCAACTTCAGCCGCCTCGACAACATGTTCCATCAGATGATAATCCATGGTTAGCGCAATTCATAGGTCTCCCCTTAGCTGCAACACAGCTGGTTGCCACACAAAGGACTCCCCCTAGGTGCCTCATACGGGGCTCTCTCGAACAGCTTGGTTACAAATCCTTATTTTGTGTTTTTGTTTCAGGGCAACCATTTCTGTTCTGGGTGTCGTCCTACATGTCACTCTGGAGCAATATATTGTTCAATTTCGCCGTTCTTATCAACGTAATCGTAGCTTTCTTTTACCCGTTTCAAGACGAAAATCCCAGTGAGTATAAAATTGTTTTGTTTATGTTACTCCAATATGAATTTATTTTTATAAGTTAATCTATGTGAATATCCTCTATCTCAAACTAGATCTATTCCTTTTGTCTCACAAATAGTGTGTACTGTAAACTTTTGGTAATAAAGCGATTTAGTCTTTAGTCATAGACGCTACTGATAGTGCTAGATAGCGCCATATTGTGTTGCTAGAATGTGGATATTTTCATGTCAAGTAGCGTTGGCACTAGAGGGATTAGTGTGAGTTTACATCAACGAGTGACTGCGTAAAAAATTACATTAAATGTATGACGAATTGTACAGCGACCCTAGCGGATACTTTCAAGAACTAAAATCTTCATAGATTTTTTTGACACACACTAGTGACGACGCGACGTTTGATCTAAATTCACACTAAGCCCTTAGAACGCCGTAACAGAGCGTTGAGCCACGGTAATACTATAATACAGTATTGTAACTTCATATAAATAAAGGGACGAAACGTGATCACCTGTACAATATTCAAGCATTTTGTACGCCTCAGTCGAGGCGCATACATTTTACGGTCGCAAAATAAGATTTGTTACTAAATCTTACACAAATATATTTTTTTAATTAAATCTACGAATCACAAAACAACATTCATTTTTATCCTATTTCATTCACAAAGTATTTTGTTTGTCAAAATAAAATAAAAAATTACAATCACAAAATAAATTCACAAAACTAGATAGAAATTCTAAGTCAGATCATCAGATGTAAGCCGCAAGTGGGCAGCCCTCTCGCATGTTGTCATACCGTGACGTACCGCGCGGCTGTTGACATTTATTTAAAAAATATGGCCGAGTTGGAATACTGTATTAGATAGTATTACCGTGGAGTACTGCTGGCGCCCGCGCTGTGATGTAGTAGCACTTACGTGAAGACGTGAGTGCCTCAACGTGACATCAACCGCTCTTTCAAGAGCAAAATGACTTAGAAGAAGAAGATGACTTACGCGACCTTTCCCCGCACAGAGCTGGGCCAGCACCTATCCCTAGTGGTGTGGTGCGTGGGCGTGGTGGGCGCCGCGCTAGTGACGTGGCTGCCGCGCTCGTCGGGCGTGCGCGCGCTGCTGGCCTCCGCCATAGTGCGGCTCATCTACTGCGCCGGGCCCGAGCCTACGCTGTGGGGCCTGGCCATGCTCACGGTGAGTGCACGCGGCGTGTATCTTCAAAAGTAACGGTGGCCATACACGTTAGGGTTTGCATGATGGTTACGACCGTACAGTCCTATCAACTTAAGCTGAGAATTGCATTTGTGTGAGTGATCGCCAAAAGTACAGTTAGTAAAACACATACAAATAAAATTAATGTTTTATTAAATGGAAGTCCATAAAACACAATGTGACCAACTGTCCAATTCTCGACCTCATAATGACTGAATCTTATAACTCTTCTACTCCGCTCATTGCATCTTCATCTTCACTCTCGTCTAATGACTTTGATGAGTCAGAGCCTGTGTTAATAATTATTCAATTTGCATAAATTTTCTTTCACTTGGCTGCTTAATGGTTTTCGTACAGGAAATTCACTTACAATAGGAACCATTTCACTAATATTTCGGACACAATCACATAAAATTACACGTCTATCTGCTACCAGTACCGGGGGTAAAGTGAAGTGTGTGAGCGGCAGGGAAGTGACGCGTGGCGGACGCGCCGCGCCTCAGGCCGCTTGCTATAAACTAGTATGAACCGGTTTAAACCATGATTGCCACTCTACACTATTGGTGTGCACTCACACAAATGCAATTCTCAGCTTAAGATGAGAGGACTGTACATGCTTAACCAATAGGTATAACCGAGTTATTTATAGCACATACATACACGTTAGGGTTTGCATATACAATCTAAATTTATTTAACTCAAAGGTGACTGACTGACTGACATAGTGATCTATCAACGCACAGCTCAAACCTAGCAGTAACATTAAGATTTCTAGCAACAGGGAGAACACATGAGTGTCTTAAATATTCACCACCATTCACTGCCACAGACCATAGGAGACTGAGAGAAAACTGTGCATGCAAGCATGAGCGGGCGCACACACGCTCGGTTATGCATGTGCGCAAACATAACCGAGCGGCAAAAATATATTTTTTGATATTCGTTAGGTTGCATGTACACGCACCAATAACTGTACAGTTTTATAACATACACGCTAGGGTTTGCATGTCGGTTAAGCATGTACGGTCAAAACCATCATGCAAACCCTAACGTGTATGGCCACTGTTGCGGCCGCAACGGCGGCCTCCTTGGCTGCGCGCACTGGCCAGCAAGAATATTTCTTTTTCTTCGTTTTTTCTTATGTCAATTTTTTTCATCTAAAATGTCACTCGATTCTCTCGAATTACACGAATTACATCAACGAGCCAATACAAATTTTATTGTTTCAATATGTAGAATAAAAACCTACAGCCACCATAACGTCCCACAGGCCTGCACTGGAAGCCATCATCGTCAGGTCATATCTCCACTGTATTCTTCAATTTACTCATAAGCAAAACGGAGGATTTGGCTTACTCTCCCCACGCGCTAGCACGAAGACTTTTCTAGACCTGACTGATCTTTAGTGTATCATTGTGACCTGTGGAAGTTATTTACTTACATATTACTTTCCTCTGAAACTAACGAAGCCTTCAGTGGTTGGATGAAGCAGAAGTAACTTGGTGCACTGTGTTGCCATCTTGGAACACAATGTCAGCTGCTGATCGGAAGCGACTATGTATCTCAAGTTTAGAAACTTAATCAATTTCCTCTTGAATTTTAAACTGTCTTTATGTCTGGTCTACTTTGAACAGATTTAACCTTCCACCACAGTTATTATAACTATAGTAATCTGATCTTTCGGTCCGCAGATAGTAGTAAAGGGGATCCATTTAGTGAGCATAATGGGCAACCAGGGCACCTTGAGAGAAACTGCATCACTTTCCTCTTGTATTGTCAACTATTTGGACTACTCTTGACATAGTTACTAAGCGTTTCGGTTACTCTTATAATGCGAACAGCTAGGGACTGGAATTCGCTGCCTGCTGCTGTCTTTCCTGAACACTATAATCCGGGTCTTTTCAAGGCGACAGTGAATAGGCATTTACAGGGCAGATATGTTACCCATCCTTATCGCTCGCGCGTAATTATATTGCTGTTGCGCTCGCACACTCACTGCGGGCGCCCGTCGCGACAGCAATATAATTACGCGCGAGCGATAAGGATGGGTAGCTTGGGGTCAATGGACAAAATTCTACGTGCTTACAGACCGGGCTTTATAGTAATTCGTTCTTTCGGTCCGCAGATAGTGGTAAAGGGGATCCACTTGGTGAGCATAATGGGCAACCAGGGCACGCTGTCGAAGTCGACGCGGCACGTGCTCACCGACCCGGAGCTTCTCTACCATAGCGTCTACTTGGTCTTCTGCTTCCTCGGAATCTGTTGTCATCCATTCTTCTTTTCCGTTTTGGTGAGTTTATTTTATGTAATTTCAGTAGGGATATACTTTAGACAGGGGTTGGAAATCCTTATTAGTAAGCTCGATAATTTTTCGAAGTTAATAAAAACTTATTGGAAAAAATTTTGAGGCAACCATGTAAAAAGCATATTAGGTTCCCATAGCAGAACTGTTGTGAATGTTATTTTGCAGAGTACAACTAAATGGTAGGATCAAGACACTCTCACGGCTGTCAAAATGTGTACAGTCGCGCCAGCTGTGTACTGAAGGCGTAGTAATTTTCATCTGTACCCATTTTCGACTGTATTCTAACTGTAAGACTACGTTTCCACCAGAGACTCCGCAAGGATTTCTTTATTTACCGAGGCGAAATAAATGAAGCGATTTAATTGGTTCTTTACAAACACATCCCTCGCTACGCATCCACGCATGCTCTGGTGGAAACGCAGCATGGCCTTGCCACACTGGCGGATTGCAAGCGTTTTCAAAGCGGAGCTGTGACGCGGCGGAGACGTCGCGGTTGCGCAACGTTTTCGCCTCATGTTCGCCGCGGAGACTGTGCGTGTTCGCTGCGTCGCCGCTCCGCTTTGAAAACGCTTGAAATCCGCCAGTGTGGCAGCTCACTAAGACCGGTTTAATATCCGTTCCAGCTTCTGGACATTGTGTACCGCGAAGAGACCCTGTTGAACGTAATGCGCTCAGTGACACGCAACGGGCGGTCGATCCTACTGACGGCCGTACTGGCGCTGGTGCTGGTCTACATGTTTTCCATCGTCGGCTACATGTTCTTCCGGGACCACTTCCTCGTCAGCGTAGATCGGCTCGATGGTGAGTGATTTATAACTGTATGTACCCTGGATACAAATACCAAGAAGATAAACCTTCTAGCAAGACGAAGATTACCAATGACTAGGCAGCATGGTCTTTAACCTTACTTAGGCTCATAAGTGCCACTTGTGGTCTAAACTGAACAAATATTTTAGATTTTTTTTTAGCCTATTCCAGAACCAAAAAATAAAATTGAAACTGCAATGACTCATGACAGGATGTGAAGTGATTGGTGACAGGACAGGCGCCTTGTTATCTATGAACAACGATTCATACCCTGTGACAGATGTGCTGTGACTTGCAGACCCGATAATATCTATTGATCACAGTGCTTTGAAACATGATAGGTAGACTCACTAGGCAAAGGCAGTAAACGCTCTCGTCGACCCTTCTCTTTGAAAAACAACGGGAAATTTCGTGGCTTAAGCATATCGCAGGATTCACCGTTAATGTATAGTGACGTCACTTATGTAACTACCGTCGAAAGTAGCTAATAAAACATTAAAAAAAATAAACTTTCGAGTTTCATTTGAATAAACTCAGAAAGACTGAGTAACTTGGGTCTGAACAAATTTTTATATGAGTTACTTATGTACTTACGGTTTGACATTTTGGATGTGTTGCGTTGAGACTCGTGTTTCTCTATTTGAAGTAAAAAGAAATGCTTTAACCCTAGGGTTTCCAAAGTGTGCGCTTTAGTTTCATATTATAAAAATATTTTTTTTTTTTTTGCAATCTACGTACTTAACTATCAACTATCATTAAAGGTTCCTATTACTTTCGAGTTTCGACTGTATCTTTTTCAAAGAGTAGGGCGTTGTGACAAAATACTAAATTTGTAACTGCGCAGCGAGATGGAAAAGATTGGGAACCCCTGCTTTAACCTGTCTTCGTATCTCCAGACGACGACGACCCTCGTTTCGGCACCGACGACTGCTCCGGCAGCTCGAAATACCTCTCTCCTGAAAGCTGCCGGCGCTCGCGCTCGCGCTTCGTGTCGGTGGGCGGCGACCTGCGCGAGCGCAGCTGCGACTCGCTCATCATGTGCATCGTCACCACCCTCAACCAGGGGCTGCGGAACGGCGGCGGCATCGGGGACATCCTGCGCGCCCCTGCTAGCTTCGTGAGTGACGTCATCATCATTTCAGCCCCAGGATCCGCTGCTGAACATAAGCCTGAATGCGAGGAGTGCATAACTGGTCATTGTAGAAACCTTAGGAAGGTTCCAGCAGTGGACGTCATTTGACTGAAATGAACGAACATAGGCCTCCCTAATGATTTTCAGATTGGCTGGTTTGAAAATTATCAGTCCATTGCGTTGATGTCTAACAATTGACGTGCGTTCGCGCATCCTAGATTGGCCAGCTGACAACATTAGTCAATTGTTTTCCACGATACGTCATCATCATCAAGTCATTTAGTCTCTACTGCCAGAAGACTGCCATCTTATTCACCGGTTGCAACGTAGGATTTGGCCTACACTCCCCATTCTGGCCAGACGAGTTGGGGAGGTCTGATGTTCACATAGTTCTCTCTCAGTCGCCTCCTACGTCATCCCCTAAAAGAGTGAGTAGTCCTATTCCACTCTGCCGGATCCACACAGCTTTATGAGTGTCCTCCGGGCTCCAAGCGACCTCGTGACAGCAGGTCCCCACCTGCGACGACTGCTCCGGCAGCTCGAAGTACCTCTCTCCTGAAAGCTCTTNATGCGAGAAAAAAAATTTAAGCAGTTTTTAGGTCAAATTTCGGGAAAATCTGAAACAAGTATAAAAATTGTCATATCTCCTAAACTATAAAACTTTAGCCATAGAAAGTAAGGTTCAATAATTAGAAAATGACCTCCTCTATACGCGTATTAGCTATAGCGGGTTCAGTTCCAGTCTTCCTGTATAAAAGTGTCTAAATAATAATGGCGTTATTTCACACTTCGAGTGGGTTTTTTCTATTATAAAATTACTACTAATTCCATTGAGTTATGAACCCATATAACCATAATAGTTCAGCGACGACTAGCGTTCTCCGAATCTTGAGTTACCCAGTCCGACAACATCACCGTTGAACTACAATAGTTCAAACTAAACCAGTAAATGCCAAGTTTGTCCTCAGAACTCACAGTGAAGTTTATAGGCACAGATAGCCTATATCCACCACTAGTGAACTGCATCAAAGTATCGAAGTTCGAACTAAATATCCAATAAGGTGTCAATTTAAGTTCAACCGAGATATCTAACGTCCACCGAAGTTTAGTTATTAACATAACATGTTATCAGCTACTTGTCGAACTTCGATGGCCGAAGTAAGATAGAGAGATCAACCATAGAGTAGGAAAGCGCAGTTGATCACAAATTTTAATCATAAGTGCCACCAGTGGTCAAAATTGAATAAAAATATTTTTGACTTACAGCGGCCACCCGCGACTTCTTACTCGTGGATCCCGTTTTACCCCCTTAGGGGTGGAGTTTCGTAAAATCCTTTCTTAGCGGATGCCTACGTCATAACATCTATTCATAATTTCAGCCCGATCAGTGGTTTGGGCTGTGCGTTGATAGATCACGAATTATCGGGGACATTCTTGCTCGGCACTATGAAATCGATCTATTTGCAAATAGTTTAGGACATCTCTTAAATCAATTTTGGATTAAATTAAACGACTTTTATACATATTGACAATTTGACATTATTTTATTGTTTCTATTTTGATTTTATTTGATTGATTATTAATTTACTACTTTATTATGACATTATTTTCATAATTTACTTGTAATTTGAAATTTAATTGTTCTATTGACATTCGGTAATTTGATTTAAACGTATTGTTTTATTTAATTGACTTGATTATTATTATATTGACATTGAATTAACTATTATTATATTGACATGCATGATGATAACCTATGTACAATTAGTCTTATAAGCGCTTTGGAATATATTCTGTTAGCTTGTAAGATGATTGAATAATAAATAAATAAATAAATAAATCACTTATTCGCATTACGCACGCATTAGTCACTCTACTACCTGCTCACTTCTGTTGCCCTGGTACTTCATTATGGCTTCGAAACACAACACAAATGTTGATGTAGACAGCGACATGTCAANCCGTTAAGGTCGCATTGTGATCTGTATTTCTCTATCTTGTCACCTATTGTATAAAATATGATAGCACTTAGAAGTATTGAACTTCTATGGTACAAAATCGAATATCTATATATATAAAAATGAAACCCGTTTCGCGTTGTCACGGCATCACGTGTGAACGGCTGAACCGATTTCGATAATTCTTTTTTTTAAATGTTTGTGGAAGTCCAAGGATGGTTCTTACGGAAAAAAATATTAAGAAAATCTCTACGCTAAGGCGGTACGAAGTTCGCCGGGTCAGCTAGTGATTAAATAAGTATACTTACAAATACAACTTTGATTTATTTATAGAATACATGGAGCTTGAAGAAGAGATGTCTCGTGACAAAAAAGCACTGCTCGAAGAATTCGAGCGGAGACGCAAAGCTCGGCAGCTAAATGTGTCTACTGACGATGATGAGGTAAGTTAATCATGCACTTTGTAACCTATTTATGTCTATACAGGGTGTTTCAAAAAGTAGTGTTAAGCTTGAAGCTCAGAGGTAGAGCATCAGTAATTCAGTAGGGCTACCAGAATCACCCCTATGTATGGGCTGCAATTTTTGATAGTTTTCGAGTTATGATTGTTTTAAATTTCTATGCTTTGACAGTTTTTTGGTCACTGTGGCGCGGATAGTCAAGGTACATGCCTGATTTTTCTGCCGCTGGCCACTTGCATCCATTTACTCCAGCATGTTACCAGATAATATCTGTCCATGTTAGGCGGTCTTCCTCTGCTGCAGGTGTCATTACTGGGTCTCCACTCCAAGGTCTTTCTGGCGCAGCAAATGCAGTTAATTTATTTATTTATGTATCTGACATAATTTTTACATCACATTGACTAAAATGCCAAATATGAAAATATCTTAGTTTCATGTAATATTTTATTAATCACAGGTACGCAGAAGTCTTCGTCAGCTCGGTGAACCGGTGTGCCTCTTCGGTGAGGGTCCGGCTGAGAGGAGAGTCCGTTTGAGGGACTTGCTTAGTTAGTAAGTACATTAATTCGTTCAGCAGTAAGATTGAGATAGATAGAGTGACTTGACTTACTTGACTTATGGTCCTATGTCCCCTAGATGGGGCAGAGGGCGTNATGAGTGTCCTCCGGGCTCCAAGCGACCTCGTGACAGCAGGTCCCCACCTGCGACGACTGCTCCGGCAGCTCGAAGTACCTCTCTCCTGAAAGCTCTTCCTCTTCCCCCCGGACCACCGAAAGGTGTTGACGTGCCTTGTGCTCTGTTATTATTTTAAAATCAATTATAAATTAAAATCAGTGAAATTTAATTCGTCTACAATAATAGGAGCGCATAACAACTGAGGAGCTATTGCTGCGCCCCGTCGTTCCGGTTTCTAGTCACGCCCCTGCTGCGCGTGATTTGTCACTCGTGACACCGGACGCCGCGCCTACTGCGTGACGCATAGTCCCGGCTGCTAATCGGTGAGTCGCTTGCGCAGTCTCCGCCCAAACGCATTACGCACGCATTAGTCACTCTACTACCTGCTCACTTCTGTTGCCCTGGTACTTCATTATGGCTTCGAAACACAACACAAATGTTGATGTAGACAGCGACATGTCTATCTGCATAGCGGAGGAAGAAAATACGCCGCCTAACTTTGTAACGCAACGCTCACAGAGGCGCGAAAATAGAGATCCGTCTAATGAAACAATGAGTGAACAATTCAACGATTTTAAGGAGGAAATGAGAAAACTAGTCACATTCTTTATAACATCACAAAAAAAAGAACTTTCAGACATTAATTTGACTCTCAAGGAAATAAAGGAATCGAATCAGAGCATACAAAGTTCAATCGCTTACTTAACAGATCAAAATGAGGATTTTAAAAAGAAAATTGCCTTAATGGAAAACCACATTAAGGAAGACAGGCAGTATATTGGGTTCCTCGAGGAAAAACTGGAAGATCTGCAAATCGGGAGCCGAAAATCTAACTTTGAGATGAAAAATGTGCCCAGAAAGGATAATGAGAATAAACAGGATTTGATAGATATGGTGCTCTGCCTATCGGAGACTATAGACTGCAAAATTAATAGAAGTGACATTAAAGATATCTACAGACTAAAAGGAAAAAAATCGGAACAGAAAAATACANGAGATTATTCTGTAACATAGTTTCAAAAGGTAATTTATGTGCTCGCGATTCGTTGAAGGAATCAATTTGAAAACTGACGAACCTTTTCATTCCGTGACTGTACATCGTTAAACCGGTTTAATAGGTATTACGGTACCCACCGTAATACCTATTAAACCAAGTTGATCCACGATTGGTTCAATCACAAAAACTAGCTTTACTTGGATGTGATATTGAACAAAGAATATCAGTATTGGGTTTCCTGTATCATGTCGTAGACAATAGGCTGACGGGTAGAAGCGGATTTTTTTCGCCGAACACAAAGCGCCCTAATCCAATATCTTGTATCGGCCCGGATCCCATAGAGCGCGGCGTTAATTGATTGCCGCTGAAGATGATCGATGCCATAGACAACAATGCATTGCGAGTGCAAACTCTATGGTTCTTGGCCAAATAATAAATTATGAAGCTAAGGCCAACGTAGAATTTCATAAAACGACTTATCTTATCATTGGTTTGATTGGAGAATTATTAAAATTTAACAAAGGCATTAAAACTCTAACTTCAAGTTGACAATACCAACGTATCATATAAATATCCTGAAAACCCCAGGACGCAAGCAAAATTATTGTACAAAGTAAAATGAAGTATATCGTAAATCGTTTCAGAGGCTCCGTTTTGGGCCCCGATATGTTATGGTTATACCCTCTCTAGCGATGATGGGAGCCCGCAGATGCCGAGGGCCCGCGGGGAAGCCCCGGCGCACGCCCCGGCGCGACCCGCAGTATCGGGGAACGCTGTAAAACTATTCATTCACTGTCCCTCGAGTGCATTACCGATATATTCTTGTTCCAGAGGTACTTTTCTTTTATTTTTCTAATACTGGCTGGATTTTGTGAAACAAATAGATATTTAGAAATCCAAATATTGTCTCAAATCTTTGATAAGACCCCGCCCAAAAGACGATATTTTATTATACCAATTAAAATAAGTAAAATAGGTCCTTACTCCTTACTATTATAAATGAATTATCTATTTTTTGGATTAAAATACTTTGTGTTTCAATTTATCAAAAAATTAAGTAGCAATATTTGTTTTATAAGAAGTATTGAAATATTTTTCATAATGTCTCACCTTCAACTGTGAGTTCGGAGTTCGAAAATATTGTCGGTACATTAAATATTAGCAAAAAATGAGATGTTTAAAACTGAATATTTTTTTCTCGAAACATCTAAAAAATATCCCGCCGTGATTATTGACCAGCTACATTCCGTGGGCCTATTTCACAGTCAATTTGGCGGCGCTCGCAGGCGAATGATAATGCTCCTAAAACCACTTCAGCCCGCGCATCTGCCAAGTCCTTGGAGCGTTCAACTCATAATATTAAAGAAATACGACATTACATAGAATTTTATATAATTTTAAATATTGATTATGATAATAATATAATTATTACTTACTTAATTTAACTACCAAATACAAATTAGCCTGTAAGTTAAATTAAAAATGCAACTAACAACTGGTACACTGTCGTATGAGAAAACTTTTAGCCTTGAGAAAGATTATGAAAAGTTTCGAAGTTAAATACATAGTACATGACGTCTTAGCTCAAAACAAACGAAGCCAAGTACATAAATCTTCAATGTTTGTCTAATTTTAACCACAGATTAAGCACTTACAGAAGTCTGAACCCCTACTCCGCTAAACGATTTCAATATAATTTAACCCTATTATTCATGTAAAGTGCTAAAGGGACAGACGGATAAGTCAATTTATAAAATCCGCTATTCGGAATAGACCTATAAGACCTGATTTGCGTGCCTATGTACTCGTATGTACCCCTCTCGTATAATTACTTTGTGATAGTAGAGTATTGAACTGTCTTACGAAACTTATAGTAAACACGGCATAGGTAAGAGGGTTTAATATGCCACGCAATTTTGTATACCCATTCTTATAAGATACATCATACAAGATTGCGTGTTAAATTCAGTTAACTGCTCCTGAATCAAATGTTCCTACTACTGCTTTTTCTATTTATTTATATTAACCGGCAGACAGTCAGTGGTGACTGAGTTTGTTGCGGCGCTTCTTCTCAGCACTTGCCAAATGTTGGTCTCGAAGCGCTGGTAGGGTAAAAAGATTATGAGACATGTAGAGGCTCCTTAAGAGCAAAATGACGATTTGTAAGAACTATTTATTAGTCTAAACAAATAAAGAAATTTTGACTTTGACTTTGACCTGGTAGTTCGGAAAATAGCGACTTTTCCGAAGTCGACTCGCGCGGGTCCGAGAGTAGGGGCGCGTGCGACGTACGAGTATTAGCTCAGCAGCCGCTCGCTTGCTTCGCTGTGTTTGTGTAAAGGAACTCCGCGGGTTCCCTCCGGCGATTATCTTTTCGTGGTCCTAATCCCTCGCAGAAGGTTTTAAGGAATTCCAATCATATACTCCAATAACTCCATGAATCAACTTTACATCTGTTGTAATGAATAAATAGAATGTAGAGTTAAAACGCTATCTCAAAATACCCAGAGTCTAACAAACAGGGTTATGAAAATACTGCAAAAACAGCTTCGGAATATTCTCACAAAATAAACAAGTGTAGATCAAGTACCTATGTTGGGAAGAAAAACAGGGAACAAACCACAGGATTGCTGGAATATTTGGGAGGCCGGCCGGCGACCCGCTACATGGAGCTGGAACGCCTTTGGATACGATTATTTCTTGTTTTGAAAACTTTGAAAGTTTTTATGTTCCACTTCGAGTTCACAGAGAAAATGCCGAAATAATAAGTATTATGAAGAGAACATCAATTAATGTTGTCAATCTACATAAATGCAAGTGCTTCTACTACCCTAAATAACATATTTGAGTAGATAGATACATTATAAATATTTGCTACATCGCTCTAATTTTCGTAGCGGATCATAAAGCCACCTCCGTAGCATTTCAATCTGCTACGAGAACTATGTCACTAACATAAAGCTTAGCTCAGGAATCTCGGGATCGCAATCGATAATTAATCCAATGATATCTCACGTTTGAGCTCGGTAGCGTGCTTTGGACTTTATGAAGAAAAACTAACTCGGCGCATGTTCTGTACCGCGCTCAAACAAGTTATTAAACCCGCTGAAATAAAGAGAGTCCTCCAATTTTATACGAGCTCCCCGGGCAAATAATACGGGCTGCGGGACCCGCGTCACATTATAGTTTGTTAAATGACAACACATCCTGCGGCGGTCCCGGTCGGAATCTTTTTGTTACATTCTCCATGTTGAGGTTCAGTATATTTTTGTAGTATGAAGGCATGCAGGACGGCCTTTCGGCAACGACATAATAAACCGCTATGTAATTACAACTTTAAGCCTTCCTGTTCATGAAGGAAAATAACGTCAACGGGTCATGCAAATAGAAATATTAATGAACATTAATCATTAAATAAATAAAACAGTAGGTAATTCTGACGGGAGTTTTCAGCAGACTCAGTCTGGGCCATTTCGAAAATATTGAAGATTCCTCAATTAGTCTGAGAACCGAAAGAGTTAATTTAATTTGTGGTAGAAATTAATTTGTATCCTAAAATCAGTGCGTCCTTTAAAATTGACCGAATAAAGTGGCATCGCTGCGAGGCAGACTTGTCACCATCCATTAATTATCGTCATGAATTTTTCAAAATAAATGAAGTTGCCGTCATTAATTAAGTTATAATTTATTGAGACGAAATACGCGCGATAACGAGCGCCGTCTCGAGCCGGAGGCAGTGGGCTCACTCGTGTGGAAAAACGAAATTATTTGTATAGGGTCCTTGTTACCTATCTGAGAAATTATTTCAATTTCGTTACAAAATTAGAGTTTATTTGAACATAAAAAGAAGTACAAATAATAAGTCATTGTACTCGTATAATCTATAGTAACTAAGTTATTCTTTTGATTAATGAAAATTTTGAAACTAGATTTTACTTAGATCTGGCTAAAATACCCTCAAAATACCCATTTTTATAGGCAAGTAAGTACCTACATACATCACTCGGGACAGACCATTCGGTGTCAAAATTTATTATTCGTGTCCTACCAAGCGCTCGCGCACTGCGCGCCGGCTCCGGCAATTATCGCGATAGGCGTGTTTGCTCGCGCGTCTTATCAAATTGCCGGCTCCATGTCTACAGGATGCGAATAATTAATACACATCTATGCGAGAATTAGTTGGTCTGTAATTCCATTGTGATTGTCAGGATTCCCGAGTTTACATCGGTGTAAGCTTATTAACTCATTGAATGGTTTGGGAAAATCTTATGTAAATACTGTGATTGTACCATCTTATCTTGGCGGTTTCTAATTATAGTGGCTGTAAGTAAATTCTCATTAATTATTATTTCGTTCGTTCGTTTCAGCCAAATGACGTCCACTGCTGGACAAAGGCCTCCCCCAAGGTTTTCCACAATGAACGGTCCTGCGCTGCCCGCATTATTATTATTATTTATTGTTAGTGCATTTTACGATAAACACAATCGATTTCGAGCTAATCATTTTTAGGCAACACTAGTAGCGTCGGATGTTTTTCTCCAGAGCACGAGTAGTAAGCGAGGTGATAATGAACTCAAAGATTCCCAATTTCAACAAAGCTAAATGTTGTTATCCAACGAGGGATAAACAAATCTCATTGAAACAACATTGTTGTTATTTAGTAATCAACAGGCAGAGGCACTAGTTTAATAGGAACTACTAGCTTTTAACGAGCTCCGTTAATAGAAACCGTTAAAACATCGAACGAATTGACAACAGCAGTTGTTAATTACAATTTATGGGAAATAAAGATTAATGATTTAGCAATTCGTTGTTCTAAGAATACGAGCATCTTAGTAGAGATTTAAAATGGTTTAAAAATAACCCTCTTCGGTGGCAACAGAATTCCTGAACGCTGTCATTTCATATTCAGGTGGAGACGCGCCAGCGGAAGGTGCGGGTGCGGCAGAGACGCGCGATTTGATATTGCTCACCTGTGAACCGCATAGCAATGTATTTAGGCATCATTAAAGGAATTGAAGGCTATTTATTATCATACCTAATTTCCTTTTTTAAATGAGTATAATATTCTGTGATTATGTTAAGACTATTATTATCTATACCTACTCATAATAAATCTGTAGAGAGGTCAATTCTGTACATGAAATATATTTTCAAAATAACTATCAGGGGGTGATTAGTGATCGATACCTACTGATGCCAAAAATGCAATCAGTAAAATTTTTGTCTGTCTGTCTGTATGTTCCTTATAGAAACAAAAACTACTCGACGGATTTTAACGAAACTTGGTACAATTATTCTTTATACTCCTAGGTAGGTTATAATATACTTAGGAATTCCCACGGGAACGGGAATTAGCGGGAAAAAACATTTGTATGAAAAAATCTAAACCGCGTAAGATAGATGAAGTCGCGGGCGGCCGCTAGTTAACAAATAAGTATGAAACTTTGTCTCTACAGTTTGTTAACGATGAACTTGAACAATTACGAGCTTCAAGAGAAACAAGCGACCCTTAAATTCACATTTAATATCTCTACCAAATTTATACGCGTCCCATATACAACTGCTCTACATTATTCAAACCTATATATCCCTCAACACAATTAACAATAAATGCTTATCTTATCTTATCTTATCTTATCTTATCTTATCTTATCTTATCTTATCCTACCTTGTTAAGATATTTTTTCATGCTAAAAATAAATCCAATTTGTAGATAACTTCCTTGTTTGTTAAAAACTTCTTGATACATAATTAAATTATCACTTCTTAGTATAATGTTATACGTTCCAAAAGTGAAATGAGATCCGAACAGGGAAGTACTCGTTATAACTTGGATCTGCGAAAGAAACTTGAAAACATTAAAGTTACATGTCCCCGACTTTGATCTCGCAGTCGGAACTTAGATTATGCGTCCAACTTGAAACTTTCATTTCCTTTTCAAGTAACATCATTCCGTACACGTGCTTAGAGATAAAATAATATTTTTACGTAACTTTAATTGGGTTTTCTACTTCGCATTTTGAAAACAAGTGTTCTGAAACATCACGGACTGAATACAATAGTCGTTTCTAGGTACCTAAATGAAAAACTTTTGTTTAGGATTTTATGTAACAACACATTTTATTTATTATTCTTTTTAATCAATTCATGTGTTACATACTAAATAACTAGCAATGCAAGCTGCGAGCCACTTTCCATCATCTCTTTTTGTGTGATTCTACAAATTCCACCGGTTTAAGGTAGGTAACTATATCCCTCAAAACTTCGCACCTACCGCCTACCCTAACGAACAATAATGAACGGTCCGGGCTCTCGCTGGCAGCACTGACAAATTGAACTATACCATGGACAACTAAATCTCCGAAAGGAATACGCTTCGACACCCTCACACCGTGCCCTCACACAAGCATAACAGAATAATATTCAGAAGGTTCATTTTAAACACAAATATGTTACATCAAATATGTGTGTAATCCTGAATATGATTTATTATATCAAATGTTTTGAAGTTGGTTATTGAATATAATCTCACCCAAAAAGCAAATGTTGCGACTTACTCCCATCATATTATTAATTAATCAAGGTCGCCTCACTGACCCCATGTGTATTGCGCCAAAAATCTGCCACCATTTTCCGTTAGCCTCCAGCGGAATGGCGTCTGTCGCCGATGTGTTTTTGTTTGCTCGGCAAACAGCCGGCAGCGCCAGGAGGGAACCGAATCCTGAACCAGCGCACAAACAGGGACTGACACCTCAATGACACACTGTCAGGTGATGCCGGGACGTGGTTGAAACGTACACATATTGCTCGAGTTGAAGTGAATTTACATTATGCTTGTTAGGGTTAGTCTACACTCTACTCCGTTGGTGTTCGGGAATTTCGTACGCTGATTTACATAATTTGGTATGCCAAAACGTGACATGAGGCAAAGACTCCCGTAATATTTTCTCACTATAGTAAAAAGACGCGTGATTTTTAAAAACTCGCAGTAAATTTAATAATGTTGACGTAATCGCATGTATGCGATGAGAATATACAAAATATGAATCGTTTGCCGCAAATTAAACTTTTCGAACAATTATTCACTTTTCTCAAATCAGGTAACAGTTCTAGCAGTAAATCTCATTGGACGAAAATGCACGATTTCATTTTAATCCTTCTTAAAATAAAATCATCAAAATCACTTAAAAGTATCATATTCCCTAAATCTAGCTCTAATGGCTATCTGAATCAATACAGGCTAGAATCGAATTAGACTCGGCCAATGTAAATGTGCCGTGCCAGCGCGACTCGCCCGATCCCAACGCAGATTAATGAAACATGAAAATTCATAGAACATCAAACAGCAGCGCCGCGGGCTAACATTTCGGAATCATTCCTAGCGCGCGGAGGCTTTACAGAAATGTCGATATCGACATTCAGGTACACAATCTTCATAAAATGTGCAACTCAGGAGCACACACATGACTGCGCATAATTAATCGTGCTACATAACTCCTTAAGAGGATATTAAAAAGGTGCAGTGTATGATACCATACTGTATATCACATAATAAATATTATATTTTTTATGAAAAGATAGAACGTAATCTGTAAATCTCAATCTTGTAGACTTTGCTATACAAATACACACAAAATTTAAAATTTATAATAATTGCTTAAGTAATTACTTAAGAAAAAACCATTTCAAAGAGAAGAATTAGCTCTACATAGCACGTTTTGCAAGTCGCTATCGATATCGACAGTCGACGAGCATCCGTCACCTCTAGGACAAATTCGCGTTATAGATACGCCGATAAATCTAGGCTTAAGCGCGAACTACTCATCTGTTCCACGTCTCTACAAACTGTCGCCCCCGCCGGGCCCCGGGGCAGGCTGCTGGAACTTAAGCTGCAGCTTAAGGATCCAGAACTAACGGCATTCAAACTTCTGCTATTTGTGATCGACACCTGTATTTACTGAATTGAAGGCATTAACAATGCTTTGCAGTTGGATTCCAGATCCAGGTCCTGGTTTAGATTCCCGGGCGTAGGCGTAGGCGTAAATATAAATATAGTAAATCAAATGTTTCCAATTTAGAAAACCAAATTGATTTAATCTATTATGCATCGATAAAAACCATTAAATACTTTTAATAAACCTTCTACGAACATCGCTTAAAAAATTCAAAGCGTTTTCAACTTCTTTAAAACAATCAATTTAGATGATATTCCACGAGTTGCCAGAATTTTAAGCAGTGAATTTAAAACCAATTATACTGTGCTTAGTAACAATGAGCCTAATTTGGGCGCCTGTCGCGTTCGCTTCCGAACTTAATGCGGACATTTTAAACGGATTTAGGGCTCACCCGCGAACTGTTCCCGAACATGAAAATGCACTATCTTGAGTGGATTATTTCAAAGGGTATTTGGTCCTAAAGGTGAGGATGTTACAGTATGTTTCATTTATTTATAGACAGTACGAAACTAAGGAATAGCCGCTAACATGTCGACATTAAATATATTACTTAATTTATTAGTTGCTTAATTAATTAAGACCTTAGTAATTAGGTAATGACGATATTTTCGGTGTCTTTATTGTACTAAAGTTTCCACTAGTCAAAATGTCTGCAGTAATTTGGTAAGGTGGAATGTAAAGCCTAAGTTTCGCAGGGAAATAACAGCACTTAGAATGATTAAGTCAACAGTCTCAGTGCAATTACGAGTAGTTATAGCAGCTGTCGCCTAATGTAAAAACTACATGTGTTACCCAACGAACTCCTTGGTTATATTGGAGCCCTAACGAAAAGGCTTGTATACTGTCGGTCCGAGCACTGGACAGAACGACCTGTGCGCCTGTGGGGCTCGTCTAGAAATACGAGCTGCTGCTGCTGTCATGAGGCCCGTCACGCCACGCCGCTCGGCCTGAATGGCAATGAGGCGGTAACGCAATTTTGTGGGCTCCAAATTGGTGGGCGCCATGTTTTATCGTCCCTGCGGGTCTCGCCAGACAAAAGATACGGCTTCTGGAGCGGCCGTCTAGTCAACTTAACCAATACCTAATAAATAATTAAAATGTGTCTTAGTAATGGAATGTGCCACTGCGAGGATGACTCTAAAATTACGCTGTAGCAACTCTACCATGTGAATAAAAATTTGGTGGCGAATCAAACAAAATGAAGGTTCTGAAGAGAGTTGAGTTGCCACTTTGGGTCTCATAAACAAGGAATAATTGAAATTCGACGGCCGCCTGGATTCCTAACTCGTGTGCCGGACTACAACGCCAGCTGCGGTTATTCAAATCACGCCGAAATAAAATTGGTCCTTTAATGTAAAGTTTTATAATATTACATTAATTGAGTGCGAGTATTATTTATTCGTGATCTAGTCCCTATAAGTATAAGCTATAAGTATCCAGTAGCTATAAGCTCTGCTCAATTTTGAATTAGGAAATCTATGTGATGCAATAGTCGGAATAATTTATAAACTTGATTAAATAGAAAACTTCGAAGTTAAGTAGAAACCTACTTAGAAACTTCCTCCTAAAAGCGAGGGGTACAGGGATAATCAGCCGTAATCAACTTTCAACGTGCCTTATGCAAGAATTTATAAATTAACGGTCGGAATGGTTAACCTATCCCACACCCGTTAATCAATCCAATTACGTCGATAACCGCTACGGCTGCGGAGCTACAAATGAGCCTCGCCCTGGTGTAAACCAACCCTTATTAGTTAACCGCAAAATTGGGTTGCCACGCCGCTAGTTAATTATGGAATACAGTCATAACCCCTTATATGATTATATTATGTAATACGATTGTATTTGGCGTGACTGTAGAGGATTCCGTATTCATTTGCATACCGCGTTGTATGGGAAACGAGTTCCGACGATAAGCTTTTAAGCAATATTACAAACATAAATCTTCCCGCGTATGGAGGAATGTACACAAAGCGTGCCAAGCGTCTTACTTTATTGAATTTGTATATTGAAACTACGGAACTGAAAGGATCGTGATCTAATCATCTTAGTAGATAATATTTTTAAAATATTATGTTATTATTACTTATCCATGCTTACCAAGAGCTTTCCAGAAACCGAACAAATATTAATTGGCTGAATAGATCAGCATTTTTGGTAGCGCCGAGTAGCTCTTCATGTAAACATCAGTGCAAACAAGAAGAGTCAGATAAGAAAACAGTCGAACGATTAATAGTTTTAGGGGCAACAGCACACTCGCAACCCAGCTTAGAAGCGACTAGATCACCACCAACCAATCGATAAAAATGAATGAACTTATTCGCAAAATAAAAACAAAAAGGTAGCAGATAAAGCAAGGTATTGGAAAGACAATGTCACCTTTTATAGCGATTTTTATACACCCACACCCCCTCCAATATGGCGCAACCGCCTAATAACATTTGTCACACGAGTAAATGCGACATCTCGGTTGTCGATAACACAAAAGCTATAAAACTCCGCGGAAAGCATTCGAAATGCCTCGTACTGCCGAACGATGTATTGAACAGATTTTTTTGAATTTTTACTGAACAATAAATAGGGTGAAAGCACCCATTTATCCTCCTTTAACAAACTCCTGTCAATTTGTATCAAATGTTTGGTTCAGTGTGGCGTCGTCATGCAAAATCTTTGCAAAATCCACTTTTGGAGAGTCATGCGAACAGTAGGTACCGATCATCTAGCTTTTACACAGACAAAAGTGTCTATCAAAAAATTCCGCTCTAAGTAGTAGCTGTAGTAGTACTGTATCTACTGTAGTCTTAATTATTTGTTTAGTAATGTGAATATACTTGCCATTTCTGTTTAAGTAAAATAGTCGTAATGTTAACATCTTTAGTTGAGTGAAACAACCTAATAAAATATCAGTTTGATGAGTACCTAGATGTTTTACTGACAACAACAATGCATTGCAATATTTCGGAGGTTTTACTATAGAAAGATCGTAACCCCAATCTTTTACAGACGACCTTGGTTAATATTTCTAATATCTGCTTAAGATAAAAATACCCATAAAATATTAATAACCTTCGTATAATAATTTTATTTCTTGCGTATCTTTTATCACTATCATTAATTATTTATTTTATGTTAGGATATTACAGGGTAATTATTGGTATATAATGTATAACATTTTATTAAGTTATCTTACCATTTAGGGATGATTCTTTATTGTAGCGGGTGTATAATACTAAGTAGTTAGTAAAATTTCACCCAAAATAGATGATTGTTTTTGCAGCAAGCATCGTGATTGATATAGGTTTTAAAAGTTACTATTACTCGTATAAATAATTAGGTGGAAAGAAGATGAAAGAAATTAATATGAATAGGTAAATTGTTGAAGAGATCCAAACGTGATAAATATTAATTTATGAAGACGTGGTTACTTAAGATACCGCTATATTACAAGTATTTTATATCGTACGTAACGTGTCAGATGCGGCGGCTAATGACATAATATGATAATCCGTATATATATTCGTTTGCCATAGATAGATATAACCTTGCCATAGATATTCGTTTACCTGAGGCGCTACACGGCTTCACCGCTTAGGATGTCAGACCATCTTACCCTACTTCGCAGAATAGTCTCCTATGGCGTGGTGTTGAACGCGTAAAAAGTCCTAGATTCGATAGAGTCCTGTGCGCCCTCAATAAAAGCAGGAATATTTTAATTGAAAAATTTTCATTAAACTTAAGAGCTATTTGTATCGTTTGAAGCTGACAGAGGAGGCGAAATGAGTGCGTAATATCGCGCCTCCAGATGTCGCCTGTCAGGCCGCCGCTGACGAGTAGCCCTTGCAGCCTGAGCAATGTCACTCTAGCTGTTTATAATTAAACACTGTTTACGTAAAAATAATCCTTGCTTAGGCTACATAGCCTGAAACAAGCTTCATCCCCTTCAAAGTTAATTGCTAACGTAGGTGGCACGCAATTTATTAGTATTTTGTCAGTACATCTTGTTCCTTTTTTATTTAAACCACAATGAGATAGCTCTTGGCCCGTATCACATGGTGGAAAGTAATATGTTAAAGTGTACAATAAATAGCTTACATAACTCACTTTCAGACAAAATGTATTACACGAATGTTCCACCAATCCTAAAACGGAGGATTATTCAAAATAAAACAATATTATTAATCTAGATATCTGAGTTAAATAGTAAAAAGCACCATAAATCCTAAGACAATAAGTCTGGAGCTAAGTGAGCGCAATCAATCATCGGCTCCATTAACAGCGTGCGCTTGTACGCGGGAGCCAGTGCCTAAATACGACACGGTTTCACTTGAGAAAGGCCTCGTTTAGGCACCGCGATAATCGCCGGTCCCAGGCCAGTTCCAATTTACATGCCGATCAAACCGTAATCGCTCTCTATCGCCGCGCCTAGCGCCTCCTCCACGAGATCCGCCAAGAGGCCTCCCTGTCTAAAAATGAATATTTAAACTGTTTTTTGTCTCAAATAAATGGAAAAAATAATCGGGTCCACTGGGGCTCATTAAATCATCACAAAAATGAGCCATTCGGCACTTACTACTACTACTACATAAATCAGATGGTTTTCGCCTATAGCACCGGTAAGTTTTCAATTTACCTACCCCACGGGAATTGCTTGCGTTGCACCGTCTAAGTAGTCTAAGAATTTAACTCTGAAAATGAAGCCGGAACTTAACTTTTCTTCTGCAAAGTCAATTGCATAGATAACGAGGAAAGTAGGTAACTAACTGACTAACTATCTTGAAAAAGAGTAACTAACTGGAGTTAGAGAAAAGTTCTGCAACAATAATTGAATTGTGGACCTGTTAACATATTGATGTATGTTTACGCTGACAGACTCGATCGAAAAGAAATTGTCCCCTGAAGTTTCGCACGTACTTGGATAAGTTAATAGAAAACCACCTAATAGACTTTTACTTGGACACTGGTTAGCCTGTACACTGCTGGTAACTGAAACAGACCTTCCCCTTATTAGTTCAATTAACAGGACCTCAATTGCGAGTAATAACAATTGTCTGGATCGTTACAAGTCCACTTTAAGCCAATATTTGGGCGGAGAGCGGCCAACGCCGCCGCGGCGCGCCACCTACCGTTAACGATGGGAGTAAATCAAAACAACATCTCTAGGGCCTAGGGGCACCATGCGAACGTGTCATCTTGGACTGATGCTTAAATGGATTAGGTATTCTTACAAAGCAAGACTAAGTATTTTTAAATAACAAGAATTATAATTAGAACTAAAAGACGGGATTTCCCGAGAATACTTCCACTTTTAAACAAATTGTTGCCTCGTTTTTTCAAAATATCAAATTTTAAATAATACCAATCCAGAGCAAAATATGCCTCTTGAATAACTATTTTGGTTTTCTGTTCAGATAGGCATTAAGATTTTATTTATAATTATTAAGTCAATTTTAACAGTCTCATAGAAAAGAAAATAAAATAATTTTATGGTTGAAGGTCCCTGAAAGAGTTAACCCCTGGCGACCCGACCGTAGACAAACAAACGCTCGGGAATTTTTCCGTGAAAATTAATTCGGCTTTGCGCCACAGTCAGGCGGAGGGCGCTGTTTTACGAGCTGCGGATCGGTTCACGCCCCATTTGGTGACGGTTGGACCCCAGAGGATAAAACGGAGGTTATTATTATAGCACCGACGAATTCATGACGTTTTTATAACTATTTCCATCTTGCCCAACATTTATTCAAAGTAGTCGAAAACAAGGTCTATTCTCTTTTCATCAAGTAGCTAATATCCCTAATACTGTTACTGTTACGGAGTACACTGTATGGAACTAGGCATGAGGATTTGATAACCTATAATTTTGCAGTGATTTTAGGGTGCGTGCATATCACTTTGCTCAAAGTTTCCTTAGACTTTGAGCTACAAAACAATCTCAGCCAAGAGCTCCGAATGTTTCGACCTAAACGTACAAAAAGCACTGCAGGTCTTTAGCTGCAAGCATCAAGTGTAATAATCGCCGCAGCTCGACAAACAGTCATTATGCCCCTTTTAGCTGCTTTACAGCGCTTTAGCGGCGATAACCGCCCGTGCCGCAAATATAACACGCTTTGTACATTTGAATGTTGCCATAAACTGAATGAGATGGAAAAAGGGGCGTCCGGGATTCCATAAAGTATCACTGAATAATTATTGTTACATTGTGTTTCATTGTAACATGATGCAGACAGATCTGAAACCTTTAATAGAAGAATTTTTCAAGTATGCGTTGTTGGCAATATTATTATAATACTTTTTGTTAGCTCTTGTAACGATAAAAAGTTTTATTGTTGTCACACCTTATTGTCGTCTATCGGCTTTGTTCTTACAAGCAGGCCTAAGATGCGCGCCGTGATAACTTTTATCGACGTCAAAATGTATGGGCAAAATCCCTATTAGTCTACAGTAAATTAAATAAATAAATGAAATTAAACGACTTTCAATCCTATTGTTAAAGAGTTCACGTATTCAATGGACGAATGAATGGGCAAAGAGTATCACTCACCCGCAACACCAGCAATGAATACATATAGCCGCCCTCTGACCTCTGTGCACAAATAAAATTAAATGAGTTTTGTTTCGGGAAATCATTTCAGTTTTGTTTGTCGGACACGTACGGTCGCCGCTGATAATGCTGAAAAAATACTTCGTTATACTCGTAAATGAGGTTTTTCTGGCGATTCCTATGGAGCACACACATAATATTGTGGTAAAGAAATCTAACAATTGCTGGATTTCATTTCATAGAGATTTCCACTGTCGTCCCCTGAAGCGACGACAAACGTCGAAAATGTTTTTATCTTCAATGTTAAAAATAGCTCTGCATAAATCGAAACTACTAAATCCAAGCGTATACATATTATATACGACTTTCATAACGGCATTCGAATGCCATTCCGAATGCCTGGTCCCCTCGAGTGGCTTTCAGAACGCGCCTCTGCTGTCCTGGGCCGCAGAACAAAGGTTTCTTTGTGCGCAAAACTTCCCGTAAAATATTTTTTGGCAAACAATCGGAAATCAAATCGGTGTTCATGTCCCATAATATTACATACAATAAATAACTATAATATGTTACTTAAACCAAAGCTCAAACAGAATAATAAGAAAATACGAGTAACAATAGGATAGGTATACGTTGAAAAACAGAAGCTCTCCAAAGAATTGAAACGGAAAATTAGTTTTTAATAACAAGGTTTACGAACATATTATTCTTATAGAATAGAACAAACAACAAACATTGTTTACATGAATTAGGCAAATATATCTCCAGTACAACAAACAACCACTCGTATCACCCATTTGCGTATCGTTCCCCCGCATTTGTTTAGTGGGTATATCCTTGTACTGCTTAAGGCTACTAATACGTATTCTGAGCTCAAGGTTTGTGGATCAAGCCCTTGAAACAGAAATAGCAGGACACGCTGGACATTTATTGGCAAATCGAACTCCGTTTATCTCAAACAACACTTTGTAACTAGCAACACCATAAGGTTTCGAAAAAGCTTCAGTCACCAGTGCTTATTAAACAAAATAATAGTAAGTTGTTAAATAAAAAAAATACGTAATACACAACTAATTTACAACCTATTTAGTTATATCCTACACCCACTTGCTTTAAACTAACCTAATATTGTATTCGCCGTATGAATTTGCATGTAAACTGAAGGCGGCAGCCGGCCTCCCAGGCTCCCCAGCCCCAGGAGGCTTCAGAGGATATCATTTGCCGCTCGGCTGCGGTTTCCTTCCCGGGATACAAAGCTTTCTTAAATATTTATTTATTATGAACAAATTGCTGATATTTTTTGACAAAGGTTTAAATTTTTAAAAAATGTTAATGGTATTGAAGTTGAAAGTAATTACGTCATCACGTCTAAATTATGATAGAAGCACAAACAGATTTATTACAATTTTTGCTAATTCAGCCGCAAAACAGACAAACATTAATTATGCACTGCATGTGTAACTTATAGATATGCTTATGCTGAACAAATCAATAATATACATTAATGCACCCGTACATACGTGAATAATAGAAAAACAAATTAATGAAATAATCACCTACAATAAGTCCAATAATGGCTCATAGATCAAGCTCATAGAATACAAATAACCTTTAAAACTATTCTTATCAACATGGACAAGCTTTGTAGTTGATCTAATAACTTTAAAAATAATTTTATTATAGACTTACATTACAGGTCGCTCCATTTTGCTTTATTGCAGCCACTCAAAAATAAACATCGTTTTAGTGCACTAAACAATAATTTTCACTTCTATAATTCTTTAACTGCACGAATGACACAAACACCCGAACGAAAACAATACTTTACTAAAAAATCCAAAATGGCGCGCGAGCACAATTTCTCAACCAAAAGTCAAAACACATACTTTTAACTTTTACAAGCATTAATATACTTACGCTCTCAAAATATTTCATTTACATAAAATGATTTTTTATTCAAATATTAATTTGAAGAGGCCAATTTGTAAATGGATGTACCTATATTAAACATCAAAACGTTTAGCAGTCAAATCACGTATATGCAAACAGGGTGCAAAACTTCAAAGGGCAGCCGCGCGCGCTTTGTGTAATTTGTTAATTCATTTATCAATTTCCGTTCAATTTGACGAGTCCGCCCTCGGTACACCCGCACTGGCATATTGGCAGCCTGTTTATTACGCGTATTGTGGCCTTTTAGCACCCTTCGAGTCTGCCAAATAAACGACTTTCCTAAGTAGGCTTACACAAAAAACATCTTTAACTTACTATATTTTTGTGCTGACTTGCAGCTTTGTTTTTTTGTGAACCTTTTCTCATAGTTCTGGACGCAACATACAATATATTATAACACATTACATACGAGTAAAAAAATAATTCATTACTCTTTAATATAAGTCTGAAGTTTTTAAATTTTTCTTTAAAAAAGACTGTTGAGCAAACAGGGCAAAGCTGCCCAAGCGCTACAAAGCCGGCTGAGAGCGGCCAGGCGGGAGACTGATCCTCGCTGCATCTGGATGGAGTCCACAAACAACGTCGATGTTCGTGGCAATGCCTCTACTTCACCTGAGAATGGTAACACGCATGAGTGAGACAGTTAGAACTTAGAAACGCTCCATTGAAAGTGTCGCTTAGTGGACTATCAGGCTTGATAAAACATTATTTATGATTTATTTAGATCTAAAGGCACAAAATGTGCCTCCTTCCTCCATGTATTTCAAAATATGAAATCAATGTTTTTGTTTTAAAATATTTACAGTATTCAAATAATAAAACTATAACTTACATATAAAATTAGGTCTCCAAACGAGTCCCAATGAAAACTTTCATGGCCTATAGATTTCTTGTGTTTAAGTTTATTTTTATCACACAAGACAGAATAACGTCTTAAAACTATGGATGTTTATATATTTTATCGACAAACGTGCAATCAAAATGAAACTAAAATAACCTCATAGTCATAAGTCAACTTAAGAAGTTTAATGCTTACGAAGCTCATAAGGTAAGGAACACAGACAATTACCGCCCCGTTTGCACAGGCTGGTAAGTCAACCAAATTAATTCCCACGAAATGAGCGAACTAGTTACCTACTTATTTGAGTTACCTACCTATTTCCCAAAATATTTCAGATCTAAAGCACAAAATTCTGTACGATCGCGATCCAATTACAAACTTTGATTACATCCAAGACGAAAAATATAGTTTAATATACATCATAACTGGCAAAAGTCTTATCTGCTAAGTATGTACCTATCTTAGACAATATCTTAAATGTCCCCGAAGAAAACTAGAGTAGGTAATTTAACTTTGAATGTGTTATTACTGTTGATTAAATAAAGACAAAGAGTCCTTTTACTTCATTATGATAAATATGAGTAACTATTAATTAATAACATCGCAGGACTACCTACTACATATACGCCGCACGGGCGTCGTGGCGCCCGCAACCTAATAATAAAGTTCCTGCTGGCAACATTTACAGGCTGTTTATTCTACATGAGTCAGTGCATATTTCATTATCATTTTCTTGTTCCAAACTCCTAATTCCCTACCTTATCACATCACTCCCCGTATGACACGACTTTAAGATATTTACGAAGCTTCGGAACAAGTTCAAAATGAGTCGCAAGGGTTCTCCCCCGAGGTCCCATAAATTAACTTATCTTGTGCCTTGGATATGCCTATTACTGAGTGGGGGTCATGGCCGAAATAAGTCACCTGTTGTAGCCTCGAAGTTCGGGTAAACATCTTGGATCCAGCCTTTCTTGTCGGCACTTTCAATACTCGTACTTACCTTCAATCCAAACTTTTAGGATCCAACCAATGATTTTATTTTTATTTATTTATTAGGTACACCAACAAAGTCACATACATAATACAGTTCATACATTTTAACATAATATTCGTAAAAGTAAATAGAAGTCGGTCAAAGAAGAGTCGAAACAAGATTTGAGCATGTTTTACATCAAGAGTATTGGAAATCTGTGGTTACGGTCTAAAATAAAAAAAAGTTTTCAGCGTTAACCCTGAAAAAGGCAAAAGGTAATTTACTCGGGAACATCGAACAATATCTGTTACTCCAGCAGGTAGCTTAATTTCGTCAACTTATCTCATTAAATAAATATTAATTTACTAAAATACGGGCCTACTTTACATTTTCAAAATCTAACTAAGTACGTAAACCAATTACTCATTATTATACCTACTATGATAAAAGAACTCAATAAATATGCTAATCTATCGGGACAAAATGAAATACGAGTAGGTACGATACCTTATTCGATTCAAATAAACAACCTTTTAAAATCGCAGCTTTCTCAATATTTATTTATTTGATCCCCGGTGGCTCCACCTGGCGGTATGAATATTGGACATCCGACCAACAGGACATCGCCGATATCGTATTGTAAAGACCAACGATCACAATCGCATTCTTGCTCCGCAAAGGCCGTATTATTATTGTGCAACGTAATTTCCATCTTAAGTTCCTAGCAATAATATGGCCCATGCATTTTTAGAAACCCCTGGAGTCTGGAGTACTTATCACCTCCTTAATATCTTTGTCAAACGCCACTGGTAATTGTATGAGAACTCAAGAATTGCTTCATTGCAGTCATTGACGGCAACCTATTGAATATGTATTTTAGGTCATCTTATTTTTTAACACAACACAAGCTTTCAATGAAATTAACACCTTGAAATGAACTTGCCAAGTCCGATGGCAATTACCTACCTACCGTTGTCATCGTTTCTATAATAAGTCCGTTTGTATCGGCTCGCTACACCTCGCCAGGCTCAACTAATGATGATAACGAATGCAAGGACTGATCGTCCTGAATTTGTAATCTAATAAGGAAATGTAATAAAAAAAAACAATGAATAAAAAAATACTGTCGTTTTTCAATAGTTTTATAGACAGCACTGAATGTGGATATTACTAGTACATTATAAATGAAACTTTACTGTTTTGCCAGAGCAAAATCCTTGAAATAGGTACCTAGTGTTTATTATAGTTTAAAAAGTAGATCGCCTATAAAGTTAAATGGATTATTGATCAATTTATTGAATGTCACACTGGGTAACATCCCGGTATCAGCTGTCGCCGTCGCTGCCGTCTGGCTGAGTCGGGTCCGTTCAATGGAGCGACCTGCAAAGTAAAATTGATGCTCTACTTTGTGGATGCGGATGCATACCTGCATTGATTTAAACTTTTACCATAATAAATATTCGAGACGAATCTATCTTGCTTTAGGTATTACATCTTACCAAAATAATCCTTTATTGTCCCTATACCTACCTAACTTTTAGATGTTACATGGCGGAAGATAGAGTTATTTTAAACAATTACGCATCTGGTAGGTAAGTTAAGTAACTTAAAGCCTACAGTCCCTTTACTTGTTTAGCTATTGCTTATTTAAAAATGTAATTCCTATTGACGAAAATGCCTACAAAATGATTATCGTACATCGACGTGGAAGAAAGGTATTATTTTCTGCTGATACCAAACAGCCACATTATAGGCTTTATTCTCCCAATATGTAAATTATGTTATTTTAATAAGATTGCCCTTCCCCATAACAGATTATACGGTTCCCCGAGGCCGCGAGGGCGGGAAAGCAGCGATACCAAACGGATAGGTTATTTTTGTTTTATTTTTCTTATTAAACCACGACCCTGCAATAAATTTTGCACCAAAATCTTTGAGGATAAATTACTTAAAAGCTTTAAATCTAAAGATTCATACAGTTCATATGATTTGTGAAGGTAGGATTGATCCTAAAGGTCAGTATCGAATGCATTACTTATGTCAAAACTCTCTGCTTTCTTTAGTTTCATAAATGCAAGCTTATTGAAATTTTGCTATAAATCGCAATGTCTTAACAAAGTATGAGGTTTTTATGAAACAACTTACTAAGCTGTAAATCACCCTCATTTGTAACTTGGACGACGTTCACAAATAGCGCCCAGTGTCGCCATTTCTCCAGTCTAATGCAGCGCCACAGGGATGTATCTTGCCCAGGGAGGCGTGCTCGGACGACCCTATCAAATCCAAAACTTTGCTGCCCCATCGGTCGTCACTTCTGCGTACTATGTGCCCTGCCTATTGCCATTTAGCTAGCTAATCCGTGCTACCAGCTATACCTAGCAGTATGGAAATCATTAGGGGAGCTTAGGCCTAATGTTTAGCAGTGGACGTCCTGTGGCTGAAATTATGATATTAATGATGAGTATTTTTAGAGTCTTATTAAAGAAAACCCCTAAAATGCCTTTATAGGTTTGGGGCCAGATAAGTACGGGCCTGGCGTTGTCCCACGGCCGACTTGTTACGGGAAAATGCTGCAATCAGAAATGTCTCGGGACATCGTGACGAGAGATACCTAATATTATTAGGTAAGTATTTGCTCCTAACGCCATGACATTTCACAATCGTATCGTAATTTAAAGTTGTATCATGAAACTGCTTGGGGAAAAGCAGCTTACATAGCACATCCAGCATTCCAGTTTGGATAGGTACTTACCACTTCCAAAATACTCAATACTAACAATCTTGTTTCCCATAAATTCTTTTCGGCGATTAATTAAAATGTGTCTTTGGTCCGATCTAGTAGTTCAAAGTTTGATCCTCGGCTTCTAGGTGCGTACGCGCACTATAACTACTAATAAATTATTACTAATCTAGGTATACTTACTACCCGTTCGCGCTAAGTTTGCCGGTCCGTGGAATGCGCGTCCCCTCCTCCAACCGCGATTATACGCAAATAATAATTAGTGATTAAACGCAATTGAGTTTTTTATTTTACGCAAATACACAATTTTTATCAATATTAATAAATAAAAAATATTTTCAATATAGTTGGCTAAAGTTATAGACGCTTTCCTTCGAGTGACGTCATATCGCCAGCGGCAAACTTATCGCGAACGGATAGTACTTAGGTACATGAATTAATTGTAGTAAGTAGTTCACAAATTGGCGATTGCTTCATACAATAATATACCTACCTAACTTGAAAATTGGACGAACTGAACGATAGCAATCGAACTCGGTACACTCTTGATAAAAAATAATGAAAAATACACCTATTATAGTGGAGACTACGTCTGCTCTGCTGAAGGCAGATGTTCNGGGGGGGGGGGATGACCGCCCCGGGTGCCAAGCCATGCTACGCCGCCACTGGTCCTATGGCTGAAATGATGATGAACTATTACCAAATAGTACGAGACCTCATATACTACGTACGAGGAGATAATTTGGTACGATAATTTGTTTCCTTGTTATTGTTTTTATAGTCTACTAGCTTTCCGCCCGCGGCTTCGCCCGCGTGGAATTTTGTCTGTCACAGAAAAACTTTATCGCGCGCGTCCCTGTTTCAAAAACCGGGATAAAAACTATCCTATGTTCTTTCCCGGGACTCAAACTATCTCTATGCCAAATTTCATCAAAATCGGTTGCGAGGTTTAAGCGGGAAAGCGTAACAGACAGACAGACAGACAGACAGACAGACAGACAGAGTTACTTTCGCATTTATAATATTAGTTGGGATTCTTCCTTTATATATTTAATCTTTTGAAAATCAATGTGAATACAGTGTCGAACTAATGCCGGGTGGCATTATCTACCAGCCAACCACAGGTCAAGTAGAAAAACTGAGACGTTCGAAAATTACTTATGACAGTTTAGATGCTTGAACCTGGGCTTGACACGCTGCCGCGTGTCTAGATAATACCTACTTTACATTAGGATTACATAGGATTTTTGTTTCAGAACCTCTGTTTACCCGCGATAATTTTGACAAGTTACCTGTTAAGGGGTAGTGTTCGGGCCAGCCTGCCGGGGTGAGGGCCTGGCTGAGGGCCAGGACCCTCATCACCCACCGCACCACAGGGGACGAGCTGCAAGCCTCGATTGCCCTCAGAAATCTCGTAATCGCCACATTTAAATTTAACATTTTTATCTGTTTAATAAAGTCTTAAAATCCTCACGCAGTACAATTTCTTATACATTTTCGATGCACACCACTCTCTAAAAAGTTGTATTTAAAAAAATGCAAATCTTTATAAATCGAGAAGATTAATATCGATCACTCAATCACGTCACGTTTAACGCACTGCGCTCAGCGACTGATCGCAATAGTAAGTAAATCGTATCCACCAAAACTACTAATGAGTCTAATAGAACCAAGGCCTATGCTGTGTTAAGCTATATGCATACGATTAACACGTAATTAAAAGTATTTGAAAATTAAGGATTAGCAAGCTAAAATGGCTAGACAAGGCACATAACACGTAGAGCTGACGGCCGATTGGGGTAAAAAGATTCTAGAATGACGACCATTATAGCGCTAAGTGGACAGATGACTATACTATACTTACAGGGTGTATCTAAATCACCCCATGTACGAGTATGTTCTACGATATTGCTTATCAACCGACTTCAAAAAAGGAGGAGTTTCTCAATTCGACCCGTATGTTTTTTTTTTTCTGTTTGTTACGCGATAACTCCGCCAATTATGAACCGATTTGAACAAATCTTTTTTTGGCGTATAGGTAATACCTCAAGGGTGGTCCCATTTGAATTTTATAACAGAAAAAACAACCCCCAAGGGTGGAAAATTGGGGATGAACTTTTTTATACGCAATATCTCCGCCGATTATAAATCAATTTGAACGATTATTTTTTTGTTGAATAGATATTATCAAAAGGGTGGTTTCATGCGAATTTGAAGAAAATATTTCACCCCCAAGGGTGGAAAATTGGGGATGAAATTTTTTATACGCAATATTTTTAATTTTTAGTTTTTTTTTGTGTTCACGCATTTGAAGTCGGTTTTATTTTTTTAAAAAGTTAATTATTTTAGGAGATAGAGTTAATTTTGTGATTTAGAACGTGGTGAGAAACAACCGTGAAGCTTTGAAAGTTGATCTTCACTGGAAGCTTCTCTAGCGTAAGTAAACTACAAGTTCTCGCCAGAGTGAGAAAAACATTAAAATCCAACCAATAGGTGAAAGGAAAAAGTCACAAAATTAACTTTGTCCTAAATTTTAAAAAATTGTAGAAAATACATAGGGATGATTTAGATACAC
The DNA here is from genome assembly GCF_004193835.3 of Ostrinia furnacalis. Taxonomy (NCBI): domain Eukaryota; kingdom Metazoa; phylum Arthropoda; class Insecta; order Lepidoptera; family Crambidae; genus Ostrinia; species Ostrinia furnacalis. The sequence goes on along the minus strand of NW_021131473.1, from coordinate 356,111 downwards.
CTTGATGTAAGGAATCTAAATTTTAGCTTTGAACGTCAACTACTTGGCCACCCTGTAGATTATGGCAAAATGCCATCAATGGGAGAGCCCTGAGCAAGTCAATGGGAGAACCTATGTTCAGCTGTGGACTAGGTACTTGAAATACCTACTACCTAATAGCCGAATAATCCTGGGTTATATTTGGGATTTAAGTAATCACAGTCTACATTAAGTAATACTATTTTATATTCCTCCTTATGGAGGAAGATTGATTGTTAGTTTGAATTGAACAGGCACCGAAACTAGTGGATCGATTTGAAAAATCCTTTGATCATTATCCTATGGTAGATGCTCTTGTGCTACAAAACTGTACTTAAAGCTTGATGTGCTGGCATCTGTACCACGTCTGTACACTCCTCAGTTCTTTAAAAAGGTTTCAGCATTGCACAACACACTACAAAAAAATCATTCAATCTCATCATACTTTGAATGTTGGAATTATCAAAACGCATTCCTTGTTCGATTTTAAGTCACCGGTAGCAAGTAACTAAACGTTGAGACAGTGACAGCGTGACAGGAAACTGACAGAAGTGACAGACAAACAATTTTGACACATCTGTGTTTGACAATGGTTTGTTGACACGGAACGACGAGACGAGACTTCTTTCTTTTTGTAACCTAATATGTTTTTGTAACCTCATAAATTTATATCAGATTTGAATTTTATCTTACATAAATTTGCCAGTTTTACATCCACATTTACACCTACAGTAATTGTAATTAAAAGATTATTAAAATTGCATAGCAAAGTTGCAATGGATCTCGCTGAATTAACTGAAAACATGTCAATATCAAGGTATGTAAACAATGTGCAAACATAACTTCAAAAGAAGTTTAAAATTTATTGTTCTGAGCGTGTAAGTAAATTCGTGAGACTAGTAAAAAATAGTAATAACCAAATCTAGACCGCACTTAATTTTAATGTGGTAAATTGAAACTGAACTTAAACACGCATCTGGTGTCGTTGATAGTGCTATTTTGAAATTACCTAATGTTACTCTTTTTTCATGGCAGTGGTTCACAAACTAAGCGTGAAGACTACATAGACTGGACAGAATATTTTATGGCTATAGCATTTTTAGCGGCAAAACGCAGCAAAGATCCAACCTACCAAGTAGGAGCATGTGTGGTAAACACAGAGAAGAAAATTGTTGGCATTGGGTAAGCTTCCCTAAATTGTTTTAAGTTCCCATATCCCTAACACCAAATTATTTTGTCAAGAGATATTAATTTGATTAACCCTTAACCACTGACGTACGTACGTGGTACGTCGGTCAAACGGTTTTTCGTTCAAAACTTCATTTTGTGCGGGAATTTTTGTGCGGGACCTATTATAGTGGAGACTACGTCTGCTCTGCTGAAGGCAGATGTTCTAAGAATGACTAAATCCTTTAATATTAGAAACAAAACGAAATTATGCGCCAAACACCTTGGGTTTAAGACTAGTGAGGACACGCCCGTATTCCTGTCGGAGCACCTGACCCCCAAGGGTTCTCGCCTTCATTTCTTGGCAAGAGACTTGGTTAAGTCCAGGGGTTACAGATTTTGCTGGACGTCCTACGGGAAAATATATGTACGGAAGACTGAAGAGTCGGCAGTTATTCTAATAAAAAGTGAAGAACACATACACAAACTGCTCTCACAAGACTGACTATCTGTGAGTTATATAAGTTATTTATATTTAATTATATTTTGTCTATTACAGTGTATCCCTTGTCTGATAAATAAGCTTTTGATATTAACTATCACTTTTATGGTTCACTGTATCTATTGTTTAACTTATAAAACTATCATTGTAACACTTTTAAGTAGTGTCCTAATGTTTTTAACTTCACAAAATGAAACATATTTATTTCAAAGATGTCTGACTAACTGTCACATAATATGTAATACACTCATTTATTGTTTGAATATTTTTTTAAATACAATGGATCGTGCGCACAAACAATCACACACATACACATATACATACAAAATTACACACTCATACAACTACACATATCAAATAAACATATCATACACATATCAAATACACATACCATATAATATTAATATATACAAATTGTCTTATCTTATACCATTCTCCACCCAAACTACCACATATAGATGCTCATATCATATTTCCGATATAAAGCTTACTTTATATTACAAAACACATCCTCTTTTTGATACTATGACTAGCTTAAATATTTTTTATCAAGTAAATGGGTGACGCAATAACTGTAAATAAAGAATTGGACGCGATAGAGATTGCACGTTCGTTTGAATGTGATGTCTCGAAGCTTAAGAACTACATTAGCGTTAAAAAAACGGACTTCACTATAATCTCCCAAAACATACGAAGCATATATAAAAATCTTGACGACTTTCTGTTAACGTTATCTAACTTTGAATTTGAAATAGACTTATTAATTTTTACAGAATGTAGAATCGATAATAACAAACCTATACCTCAAATTTTAAACTATCAATCATATTTTACGAAGTCGCAACTTAACCAGAATGACGGTGTTGTTGTTTATATAAATAATAACCTGAAGCATAAAGTCACTGAGATACAACTAGCTCAGGCGTCCTGTCTCCAGCTTCAAATATTAAATCAGACTATATTGTGCATTTATCGATCGCCTTCTAATGTTAATGCAGATGGTTTTGTAGACTCTCTTGGTGCTCATCTAGAGACTATCAATTCTAGCAAATGTATCATAATTGCGGGAGACATCAATATTAACATTGCATCTAAGTCTATTGAACCACCACATGAACAAAAAAACCGCATGAGTTACATGAATATGCTGTCTGTCTACGGCATATTAGCTGGTCACACAATACCTACACGAGAAAAGAATTGCTTAGACCACTTTATGGTAAAAATTGATAGAACCAATTTCTGTGCAACTATAGCTGTATTACAGACTAGTATTACTGATCATTACACGACCTTTCTCACTATAGGCAAAATTAAAAATCACCAAACTGCAAGTAAAACTACTTCAATTATAAATTATGAGGCTGCCATAAAGGACCTTAAATCTAAAAATCTCACAGAACTGCTTTACTGTACCGATCCAAATTTAGTGATTGACGGCCTAATATTTAAATTAACAGAGACAATAAAGGACAATACAATTATTAAAAAGATACCTAAAAAACAACGTAATATTAAGCCATGGATCACACCTGGAATTCTTCGCTGTATACGTAACCGAAACAAACTGCAAAAAAAAACAAAAGACGAACCACACAACGACATACATAAAATAACATACATTAGATACAGAAATTATTGTAACAACCTTATCAAAAAACTTAAAAGACAATATGAACGAGAATTACTTAGTAAATCTATAAACAATAACAAGTTACTTTGGAAGAACATAAAAAATATCACTCACACTAGCAAATGTAACAGTAATAATTCGGAACTAATTAATGTCAAATCATCTCCAACTGCATCTGCAGATTTTGTTAACGACTTTTTTGCGCATATTGGTGAGCAGTTGGCTAAACGCGTGCAGACGTCTGATGATGAACGGAACACTTACTTACGCGACTTACCAAGTCAGCCTAACTCTTTTGTCCTATTGGACACAGATCAGGATGAGGTTGGTAGTATTCTGATGTCGCTTAAGTCAAGCAGTGCACCTGGCTGGGACAATATTCCTACTAACTTTCTCAAACACATAAGGTCTCATGTTGTACCGATTATAACCCACTTTGCAAACCTCTGTTTTAACAAGGGAATTTTCCCGTCTTCACTTAAAAAGTCAATTATAACTCCAGTTTACAAGGCTGGGAATAGAGACAGTGTAACTAACTAACATCACACACACACACACACACACACACACACACACACACACACACACACACACACACACACACACACACACACACACACACACACACACACACACATACACTCACACTCCGCGTGCGCCATCCCCCTTACTTTGTTACTAGATATGTTACTTAGTATACCTAGTTGATATTATGTAGTATTAGTGCTTACTTTTATTAGTGCTTACTTTTATTTTTGTATAAGTACCTATTGAATTGTATTTACGCACACATTATATTCCAAGGAAGAGCGATGTCTCCTGGCACAGGCTTCTTTAAGCTTAAAAGGAGGCATCGATCATTATTAATTATAAGCAATTCCGCTGGTAATGAAATAAAGATTTATTATTATTATTATTATTATCTTTATTAACTTTGGTTCTTAATTTTAAATATTTTTTTATTATTATTATTATTATTATTATTATTATTATTACTTATCTATGTCAGTCAGTCACCTTTGAGTTATGTATAATTATTTAGATTTTGATTTTTGATTTTGAACCAACATATTTAGTTCATACGAGCACAATCCGATCGAGTTAACTGCGCACCTGACAGCAGTGACGTCACATAGACATGACTCTGGTACGGACGGGGCGAATGCGAGGAGTCGGCTGAACCATTTAAGAACCTAGTAAGGGACACTTTTTCAGATTTTCGTTTTTTGTCATAAATCACCTTAGAATTAAGGCCTTCACAGGATGTGAAGACAGAAATCGCTCTATTACACTTAACACCGGAGAAACGCGTTGCTAAAAACCTAGTAAGTAGTAAGTAGTAGTAAGTCCAATTCAAATCTGCAAAAACCATTATCAAAACCTAGCAAGTTACAATGACCATTTAAAACCTAGAAAGTGCATGGACTTACTAGGTTTCAAAATGGTCAATGTGACTTACTAGAGGTAAAATGCTACTGTCATTTAAATATTATTTCGAGTTCTGTTGGCTGACACTCGATAACCATATCAAAATCTGGGGACTACATGAGTACTGATTCATATTCGATTTTAATTTTGATTTTTACGAGGCACTTTTGTCAAAAAAATAATTTTTAGTGTTAGTAAAGAGCATAAAACTTTTATCAATTCAATTTCTAACTAAATATATTCTTTTATTCCATAAAGTATACTTTAGTAACTAATCTTTAATATCAACATCGGAAGTTATCCAAATCTTTAAGCATCTTAGCAGGGCAAATGAAAATGCGTTTTTTCGCTCTCCTGTAAAATTTGCTCCGCTGCACTTAAGTTGTACTAGGTTCTTAAATGGTTCAGCCGAGGTTTGCGGGTGAGTGCGAGGGAGAGTCGCTTTCCAGCGAGGTGCGCAGACAGCTTGATTGGATTATACACCTGTATTGATAGTTTATATGTAGTTGACTTTGCAGACTATGAATTTTGCGTATAAGATTCATCATCATCATCATCATCTCAGCCGTTCCTATGGTGGACGTCCTCGTCCACTGCTGAACATAGGCCTCCCCCAACGTTTTCCATGTTGCCCGGTTGGTAGCGGCCTGATTCCAGCGCCTTCCTACTATCTGTATGTCGTCGGTCCACCTTGTGGGTGGACGTCCCACGCTGTGTTTTCCGGTACGCGGCCTCCACTCCAGAACCTTGCTGCCCCATATAAGATGCGTATAAGATTAATAAACACAAAATATTAGTAGTAGATTTAAGTGAACTTTTACTGAAACTGAGAGAAGGCGGTGTAATTTTTTTCTACTGGCTTAGTACAACACTGTCTTGTGACTAACTACACATTTCATTATAGCACGTATCTATTACAAATACATAAGGTAGGTACTTTGAAATGCCATCGTCCGTACTACTGTACCTACTTCGGTTGTGGTTTGACACTTAATCCAAGATGGCGTCGTTGCAGCCGACATACCACTTTGTTACTTGATAGTTGCAATTTGTATTTCAACGAAACTTATCCCAGCTTAACAGGAATTTAGCTCATTATCATTCTGGAGTAAATGAGGCGCAAAATTAAATGTTGGGTCCAGCGTTAAGTAATTGCGAGACCTCTATTTATTATACCTACACTTATTTTCTCTTCTGAGAGAAGTTTAGTTTACTTTAAGGTGTATACAGAATACTTCCGAGGGCTCTTAGACTTCATAAAGTCTGTCATTATTAACATTATCGTCAGTTTAGAAGAAGAAGACGAAAGTCTACAATCAATGTGTGTTACCAGTGATAACTTATGGCTCGGAAATAAGTGGCCTCTCACTATAGGCCTTATACAGAAGCTCAAAGTTGCACAGCGTGCTATGGAGAGGGCTATGCTTGGTGTTTCTTTGCGAGATCGAATCAGAAATGAGGAAATCCGTAAACGAACTAAAGTCGCTGACATAGCCCGACGGATTAGCAAGCTGAAGTGGCAATGGGCAGGGCACATAGTGCGCAGAACTGACGGCCGATGAGGCAGCAAGGTTCTGGAATGGAGGCCGCGTACCGGAAGGCGCAGCGTGGGACGTCCACCTACAAGGTGGACCGACGACATCGTGAAGGTAGCAGGGAAGCGCTGGATGCAGGCCGCTACCAATCAATCAATGTGGAAAGCATTAGGGAGGCCTATGTTCAGCAGTGGACGTCCTATGGCTGACATGATGATGATGATGATGATCGTCAGTTTATCAGTCTTCGATGTAGGCATAGTCATAGAGATATAGAGAGATGCCAACTAATGCGCTGAGTTCGAAACTCAGTGTCGCATTAGAAATTCACACACAAAGTAATCAATGTGCTCATTATCTACTGCTGCGGCATCAGTACTCAACGTTCGAATAATCTTTAGTCGTTAACTGCGTCGTCATAATGTAAACAGTTTACATTGCTTGCGTATAGCAATGTAAACTGTTTACATTATGACGACGCAGTTGTAATCATTGCTGTCACGAACAATGTGTTCTGTTTTTGGGCATATTGCTGCGACACCGGCCCCGCCCCCTTTTCACATCTCCCTTTGGCTTCTGTGATCTGTGGCTGTAGGAAACCATCTGGCCAACGTAGACCAAACAGGTTGGAGAGGCCTGATGTCCGCATATTTTTCCCTTAGTCGCCTCTTATGGTATCAACGAATAAAATAGGGAGACGTCTAACTCTAAGATTAAAATGGGACAGTAGCAGAAGAAAAAAAATGTTCAGTTTTATTCATCATCATCATCATGACAGCCATAGGACGTCCACTGCTGAACATAGGCCTCCCCTAATGCTTTCCACGTTGATCGATTGGTAGCGGCCTGCATCCAGCGCTTCCCTGCTCAGTTTCATTACAGTATTCATAAATATAGTTGTCTCTCTAAGCGATTCTATAAGTGGTCGCTGGCACCCCTACGTAAATGCTAAAAAGTTCATAATATTATTTCATCCCTGAAATAATTTACTGCTGAAGAAAAAATAATCGGTAATTTGTATACAAACAGGCAGATGGTGTAATTATTATGGAGACCCATAAAAAGCTATGGCCTAGTAAGTCAAGGCATAGTTAAATTTGATTCAGTATGTTAACTTCTAACAAAAAAAAAAACTTAGCCGAGGAACGCGGGTTCCATTCCGCCGCCGGACTATCGTGATGACTTGTAAAACAAGCAAATTTAGCTTAGAACGAGGGGCTTTAAAAAAATCAGGACACTGAAAATGTCTCATGTTTTTCAATTTCTACGTTTTACAGTTCAGATAGATTTAGTGGTTTGCACGAAGTACGTTATTATTCTTTAATATAGCTCTGTAGCTCAGTAGTTAGAATTTACTGTTGATAATTTAAAAGAATTAATAATGTAGATCGTATTATTAACATTTTTTTTGTGTATTAAGTACCTAATAAGACTGCTACGCAGTTTATGAATAGCGAAAACAAGTTTGACAAAGTTTGTTCATTGATTAGAAGTTACGAGTATTTCTTATTCTTGTTAAATGTGAAGGCAATTTAGTTATTTTGTCAATATCATAAAATTGTGTATACCAAGTAAAATTTTACTGTGACACAAGTTGAAGCCAAAAATACTTGCGAATTTCGCAGAAACCGAACAAATTGAGTACAATAAAATGTCGTGCTTTTTCGACGCACTTGTAAAAACGTTTCTTTCTCAATGGTCTGAAAAATAATACTGCTTAAAGGAGTATTTTCAGCTAGTTTTCGAAAATGATAGAAAGATAAAGTTTTAAATAAGCAAAAGTTAAATGAAGTGGTTTGTTTATCCATTTTTTCTGGTAAAAGTAATTCAAAGTTTTTACTCTAAGTAAAAATTATCTGTAGACAGAGCGATTTCGCACTAAACCCGATTTGAATCCGTCGAAATACGGATCTTAGGAAACTAACTAGAGAAATTAGATGACGGAAATTTTACTTAGTGCGTAAACTACCATAAAAATAGGTCTCAGCTCTTCCAGTCACGAGTGAATCGGCGAAAGTCACGCCATCGTTAATTGCATAGTATCCTCCGAGTGAGACTGGTTTATTATTCCCACCTCTCGTTCCCACCACTGCAACTCCTGTGTAGCCAGGATCTACAGCTTGACCGCCAATAAAACCCAACCATTGAAGGTCAAGTTTGTCCCGGGGGAAAGTTAAACTGTCATTGGAGTAAGACTGATAGTAATATTAAAAGGAAGCCAAAAAATGCCTTTGGACAGTCTGTTCTATCTACTATAATACCTATATTTATAGGTACTGAATACTTAGCTTTCACATTTTAGTGTTTTATTTTTAAATACAATTCATCACTTAGCACAAAAGCCCGAGGAGTCGTCCCCGCGTGTTTGCTCTTGATTATTTTTTTGATTGACATTACGTCAATGTCACTATGACAACAGCTCATTGGCTATAACGATAACGTTATTTTAACGTTATAGATTTATCACAATTAACAATACCTATCTATGTTATACCAGGTACACGTGTAAGCGCCTTGTCACCCTCTCTAGTCGTATTTTGGAAGCACTCGAATTCCATTTGCATACGTACTGTATGGCAATAAAAATATATAATAAATTACAAGATGACTTGAAAATACTCCCACTAAACAAATTTAAATGCACTCTCAAACGATGGTTGATAGAAAAATGTTTTTACTCAATGGACGAATATTTTAATTATTTTAAATCAGGGAAGTTGTTGTAACCTTGATATTTATATTCTAATCAACCGATTTTTGACTACATACTCGGTGACTTTATTCATATCTAATATTTGTGTTCTATTTGTTGATGCTAATAACTTTATTGTTGACATAATTACTTAAAATGACATTGTTTAAATTTTATATTTTTGCATGCCATACTCTGGCGAAATGTGTGATACTACTCAAATCTACTTTACCATCACTTACATGTACCACTTTCAAGCGAAATAAATGATTTGATTTGATTTGATTTACGCATTTGCGATAATCGTAAAGGGATTTGTTGAAGATTTGTGCAATTGCGTATGCGAATAGGAATTCGCACGATTCAAACATACATAACTCTCGGTAATGACTCTACCAAACTATTTGACTATACGGTTTAGGGTTGGTTTTTCAATCATTAGTTAACTTTTAACTGAAGAATGTCAATATGCCAAACTTATTCTTTTGTTTAAAACACTATTATATTATTTACTATTTTATTTTTAGTGAATTTTGTGATTGCTGGCGGCGTTAAATATTGTGGCACGCGTGCCATTGGTTTGCCACCCCTGAAAAGTTATCCGACGATTGAAAAATTAGCCCTTACCTAAGTAAAAAAAAAAATCAAAATGAGGTGTTGAGTAGGTACACTTAATTTTCTAAGGGCTGATTTTTCAATCCTCAGATATCTTTTATCTGAAGAATAACCTTGTCATTTTGACATATTTCCCATACTGAAACTGTCAATGTGCCAAACTTATTCTTCAGATAAAAGTTATCTGACCATTTAAAAATCAGCCCTAAGCAGAAAGGAGTGTTTTTTTGGTTACAATTCATCTATTTTTGTCTAGCATAATTAACTTTTAACCATAATAATAACTACTAAAAGCGCCCTTTTAAACTTTTAACTAGCTGATTACGAGTAGAACTCACTTGAGACTCAAAAAGTTTAGCAATCAAATTATGTTGTGGTAAACAATCTAATTGCTAGAACGTTTGGAAAGCCGTAATTATAGAGTGATCGAAATAGAGCAAAACTAAAAAAAAACTAAACTCAGTAAAACTCATTTATTTCTGTAAGTAGGCTTTAAAAAAGCACTTTTACACGTCCCAGTATTAACCCTACCACTGCTTCAGGACAATAAATGGGCCAGTGCTGAGAAGAAGCAGCGCAAGAAACTCAGACACTATTGTCAGCCTCTTTTTCAAAGGTTTACAGGTTTTCAAAATACATAGTTATAAATATTAATGCGAGCTAGGCAGTTACGCATCCCAAACATTTTTTACTTTTAAATAATCATCGACTTTATAGTAGCCCTTTTTCATTAAGGTACTTTTAATATGTGCTTTGAATTTATGAATGGGTAGTTCTACAACAGTTTGTGGTAATTTATTAAATAATTAAATTTATTAAAATTATTATAAAAGCGATAGCAAAACATTATTATTAAACAGAACAAGCTCCCCCCACAATCTCCGTACCGAAAATAAAATCTTAACTCATTTAAAGCCTAAGTACATCAGATATAATTTGAGATTCAAATGGTGAAAGAATTTTTCAAATCGGTGCAGCGGTTTCGGAACTTTTTCAATACAAATAAACAATCAAAATTAGTGCACTCGTAGATGAGTGAATGAGCAAACAAAAAGCTTGATTCTATTACTCAAATGAAACAATGTCATCATCATCACTATCACAGCCACATGACGTCCACTGCTGAACATAGGCCTCAATGACTTCCACATCGCACGGTTGGTAGCGGCCTGTATCCAGCGCCTTCCTGCTACCTTTATCAGGTCGTCGGTCCACCTTGTGGGCGGACGTCCCACTCTGCGTTTTCCGGTAAACAATGTATTCTTCAGGAATTTATTCCGCAGTAGAACCAAAGTGACCGACATTATCTGGCAGAATTGCTAAAATCAAGTGGCAGTGGGCGGGGCACATAGCTCGTAGAGACGATGGCCGTTATGGCAGAAAGTTCTCGAGTGGCGACCACGGGCCGAAAGACGCAGCGTGGGCAGGCCTCTTACTAGATGGACGATCTGGTGAAAGGTTGCGGGAAGAGCCTGGATGCGGGCAGCGCAGGACCGGTTGATGGAAATCCTTGGGGGAGGCCTTTGTCCAGCGGTGGACGTCATTTGGCTGACGAACGAACGATTCTTCAGGAACAATATCGAAATTCTTAAAAAACAATAGGGATGATGATTGGGTAATGAAATCGAAATTCTATTTAGTGCGTCAGACAGATAATAAAAAAAAATTGGACACATATTTTTAATTTTTTGACATAATCGAATAATTGCAGTATTATATTGAGTTGAAATGTCGCGTGACTCACTTTTGAGTCAAAAATCTACTCAAGCGTGACGTAACGCGCCATTTCAACTCGATGGTGCACTGTTATTATTTAATTATGAAAGAAAATAAATTATACGAGTCTAATATTTTCTAATTATCTGTCTGACGGACAAATAATTGAAATTTTGTCATCTAGCCTATTGACGTCCTCATGAAAAGCTTTGCGTGTGGACCCCCATTATGCTAAATACTCCAGACAGTCAACAAAAAGCAACAAGAATATAATACCAAGGTCAGACATTATCGTAGCGACTACGGATGGATGCGCCGTCTTTCGTTACGAATGACGAGTCCTCTTTGACACAATGTTTAATATTATTTGTCTAAAATTACATTTTCGTGAAAACAAATATTAATTGATGTGACGGGAAGTTACTGTAAGGGTGTACGCACAGTAGAAGGTGATCGCTTCGCTATATTTTCAATTACTTTTACACTTTTTTAAGCATGACAAGGCAGGTATTTGACCGCAATCGCACCTGGTGATAAATGAGATGCAGTCTAGGATGGTACATATCTGCCCTGTAAGTGCCTATTCACTCTCGCCTTGAAAAGGCCCGGATTATAGTGTTCAGGAAAGACAGCAGCAGGCAACGAATTCCAGGCCCTAGCTGTTCGCATTATAAAAGAGTCATCCTCTGACAGACTGTATATGTCTTCATCCTTATTAGTTTTAAGTTTAACTACCGCTTGACCTTCACTGGTTGGGTTTTTATTGGCGGTCAAGCTGTAGATCCTGGCTACACAGGAGTTGCAGCGATGGGAACGAGAGGTGGGAATAGTCCCGTATCGTTAATGACTATTGATGCTTGCATAAGTGAAACAGCAAATCGAAGGCACAGCGTTGAGTAGAGCTCTGTGATTGGTTTGTGTCTGATCCTGTGAGTCCACGCGCACTGTGAGACCTCATAGTAATGTTTGTGAGTATAAATCGCCTCGCTCTCATTACAGCAAAGCCTATTTCAAAGGTCTTAAAGGTCTCATGATAAAGGGCCTCAGAAACAATTAAAGGCCGAAAGCAATTAGAAGCTTACCCTTATATCAAATTTAGTCTCTAAGCGCATTTTACTGGCACTTTGGAGTTTGGACTAAATTCCAGGACATTTACTATCTTAATTATTATACGTCAGCCTATAGATCCTTTAGAAAATAGACTGAATTCATGACTGTTTATTTAGAACCCTTATTAAGAGAGGACAGTCAAGTGTGAATCTACAATTTAAGAAGGCCAAGGTATTGAGACTCGAGTAATTACTGGCGGATCTATTCTTAAAATAGTATTGATGATTGCTTACTTTTAATCATATTTCAATAACGTCGACGGACTAGAGACAATTTTTAATTACATAATACTAAAGGTGGTAGCAGACTATCAACGAGTCTCGCCTTTTTTTTTAGGTGGTAAAAATGCATTGAGTTGCATACCCGCCTCTGTGGTAAGGCGACGGGTTATGTGGGGCTCTCCCCTCCAGAAGGGAGGGGCCTACCCACTAAAAATCCACCAATCTCCGTCTTATTGAGCAGAGGCAGGAGCCGGTGTAGCTGAGCCTTATCCCGACCTATCCAACCAATGCTCATGTAGTCCGCTTAAGTGTGCAGACTCCGTCTTTACCACATCCTTCTTTTAACAGTGGCGGCTTGCTGATCCGCCACCGACCACTCGGAGAATCAACGAGTCTCGCCTGTCTCGAGCTGTCATCGCCTTTCGCGCGCTGTCAACCCAATGTGTCAACCTCGCGCGCGAGTCACGTGTGCGTTGCAGTATGGAGTTTCATACGAAGAAAATTGACCGCTTCGAGTTATTACGGTTACGGTTACGGTTACGATCCTATTGCAGTGGCGCGGTGCGTAGCGGATTAGTGGAAATAATGAAATCTGACTGATTAGCAAGCTGAAGTGGCAATGGGCAGGGCACATAGTACGCAGAACTGACGGCCGATGGGACAGAAAGGTTCTGGAATGGAGGCCGCGTACCGGAAAACGCAGCGTGGGACGTCCACCTACAAGGTGGACCGACGACATCGTAAAGGTAGCAGGGAAGCGCTGGACGCAGGCCGCTACCAATCGATCAACATGGAAAGCATTGGGGGAGGCCCATGTTCAGCAGTGGACGTCCTATGGCTGAAATGATGATGATGATGATGATGACTGATTATTCCAAACACTGATCCGTTCCGCTTGGCTCCGCTTTGGGAGAAACCTGGCCTAATGTCTAATGTAATCATAATAAGACTCCCCAAAAACTAACTTTATTTAGTTGGCCGCTAGTTTAAGGCTTCTAATTGTACGAGGAATCGGTCGATACCATATCGGTATCATTTGCGTAGTTCCATACCTACTCATACGCAGTGGCGTAGCTAGGTAACCAACGTCCCTGGGGCAAATCAAAAAATGGGGCCCCACTGCAATCTAAACTAGGGTTGGGTTTTATCAAATTTATTGACAATAAGCTTACTTACTGACTTACTAGCATTTTTTTTATTATCCGTTCTCTTCTATTCTCTTCACAATAAAACGCACATCGATGATTAATAAAACGCATTAAACGCACGCTATCCTTACAACACTGCCAACCCACAGAAGGAAGGAATTTTTAAAAGTTCAGTTCAATTGAGATTTTCTGGTAATGATTCGGGGGCCCCCTAAGCATGGGGGCCCCGGGGCGCTGCCCCGCCTTGCCCCTTAGTAGCTACGCCCCTGCTCATACGTCATGTTTATTGATTAATAGTCCGACAAAACTAAGGGTTCACAAAAATATGTATACTCGCACTGAAAAGTTATTTATTCATTTTTTTTTGTTGTTGCTTACATAAAAATAGTGACTTCCGAACTGAGTGTTATTAACCTTATACCTTAGCTTATTATCTATTTTATTTTTATTTTTATTCTATATATTCGTACATTATGTATATTCCGCACGAAGATGACTGTATGAAAGTGCGCGCATGACACCGATTTGGTATCGGCGGATTCTTCATACAAATTAGAATTGGGTACAACTATCGGCCAACTAAAAATCGGTGGTCTGCGCCTAGCTTTAATATTGTCATCAGTAGATAGCATTCTGTAGTGACGAACACGAAGTCTTCATAAGTCGCAAGTCGGTCGCAAGTTCAAGATCGGCCGTTTAGTGTAGTGGTTCAGAACGGACTACTATTGATAGTATTATTAATTTATTACCGTGCTACTATGCCGAGAGGTCCCGTGTTCGTTTCCCGGGCGGGCAGAAATTGAAATGTTGTATTTTAATTTCAGTGACGGGTCTGGGTGTTTTTAATATCCGTTGTCTAGTACCCATAGTACAAGCTTTGCTTAGTTTGGAGCTAGCTGCGCAGTGTAAAATGTCCAAGGTATTAAAAAAAGAAAAAAAAAGTGTTATCCTTAAAAAAATCTATTCCCACTTACCATTCGATTCTTTAAGCCGGGACAGACTAAAGCTTTTCCCGGGACAAGGAACGGCACTATGCCGACATCCGGCTACCCATCGTTAATCCTGTGGGAGATATTGATATTACTTGGGTGCTCCTTTACACAGGTAGTGGGAAATTATTAGCCACTATATTTTGGATCTTATTCTCCTTTTACACAGGTGGTGGGAAATTATTTACCACCATATCTTGAAGCTCATTTTCTTTGTTGGACGTCTAATAAGGTATTTATTAGAAAACAACGCTGAAAGCCCGATTTTAAGATTTTGTTTTTGGGTTCGATCAAGTTTTTTTTATTTAAAAAAATTAATAGGTATTAGTAATTTGTATTTGTCCCGTTAACCCCTCGTGGCGAGCTAAATGTTTATGTTTCGAGTGGTTACACCACACTATTATAATGATTTTCCGCTTCATTCTGTAATACAGATGATCTAAAATAAGACCAAAAAGCAGAAGTCTAAAGAGGTTTCTGAATAAGTAAACAAATAAAAGTAAGAACATGGCTCTGTTATTAATTATGCAATGAAAACAAATCAACAATGTCGTTTTTATTTTCTTTCAGTCGTTGCCAATTTACTATATTAATTGGGAATTGCGTTTTGTAAATAATATCAGTCCAGCGTGAGAAATGTAGGTCAAATCATAGAGGAATTTCCTCTCACAGTGGTCATAAAAATTACCTGATGCTTAGAGCTAGTAGTATGGATGAGAAAATCGAGTTATTGGACTTTGTGGTAAGAGGAGGGAGCTTAGGTTTGTTCGTTCGTTCGTTTCAGCTGAAAACCGTCCACGGCTGGATAAAGGCCTCCCCCAAGGATTTCCTCAAAGACCGGTCATACGCCGCTCGCATCCAGGCACCTCCCGCGATTTTCACCAGATCGTTGGTCCACCTAGTTAGATCGTCCAGAGCTTAGGTTAGTCCAGCAGTTAGGTTAGGCTTAGCTGTGCTCTACCTAATACTGGCCGACTCGTGATCCGGTGAACGCGGGTTCGGTCCCCGCCGCCGCTCGACTATTGTGTTGAGCTCACTCGTGATACAAGCATATTTAGCTTAGTACGAAGGGCTAACGGGACTATTAGTATATTGTGTAATAACAAATTAACTAATAATCTTATTTAAAAAGAAAAAACATAGGCTGAAAGCCTGTACCGTGACTAGTTACCACAATCCGTACCATGCCAAGTGTTTAATAACAACGTCTGGCAACACCAAGACGACGCCTATGCTCTATGGCACTTTTTTACCCGACGCGACTGCGCCAGAATGAGGGTTATGTTTTTCGAGTGTATGTATGTATGTTGTAAGTATATTTCTTTGGCACTGCCTACAGCCTAAGCAGCTTGGCCGATTTTAGCGTGAGAGGTGTCGTTAGATTCGTCTTAATCGTGAGAGTGACACATTGGCTATCATCATCATCATCATCAACAGCCCTTTACAGTCCACTGCTGGACTATGAGCCTCCTCCACTATAGTGGAGGGTTTTGCCATAATCTCCACGCTTGGCAGGCGGGTTGGAGATCGCAGTTTAACATTGGCTATATTAAATCTATAATCTATAATATAAAAATGAATCGCAAAATGTGTTGGTAAGCGCATAACTCAACAACGCCTGGACCAATTTTACCAATTCTTTTTTTAAAATGTTTGTTGAAGTCCAAGGATGGTTTTTACAGCGAGAAAAGTTTGAATAATTTCCGGGTAAACCCTAAAAAACTCGAAACTTCACCCCTAAGGGTAAAACGGGGTCCACACGTACGAAGTCGCGGGCGGCCGCTAGTTGAAAATAAAAATCAAAATGGCGGATTTTAGGCGCCACAATGTCTTTAAAAAAATCTCAAAACCAATCGAGTAACCTATGTATGCCATTTAACTGAAAAATTAAAATAAAATAATTATTAAATAAACAAAATACCCAACTGCGTAATTTCCATCATTTTTGTGTAAGATGGTTGTATTTTCTTCACAATAAATTAATTACTTTCAACTTGATTTTCGCTGTGTGGACCTTCACCTCAATATTATTCGTCCAGTAGGTACCGCAAAATTATGGGACACGAACCTACTACCTTTCGCTTGCCGAGTACCTAACTGCTCTCCAACCTACCTGTAAAAATTGTCGAGTGTATCATTATGATGTGACCCAGCGTCTTTTAGCAATCAATCAATGTCGTTTTTTAAGCGAAAATTCGTGTTTAAAAAATTTCGCATTATAAATGTAAAACTCGCAAAATAATGTATTATTTTTGATTGATGTCTTAAGGTGCGCAAATCTGAAGTTATTTTGTTTTATGGAGGCAAATAACAAAGGCAATGAATATTTTTTGTATTCGGACGTTGTGATTTATTTATTTAGGTACTAGCTTTCCGCCCGCGGCTTCGCCCGCGTGGAATTTTCTCTGTAACAGAAAAACTTCATCGCGCGCGTCCCTGTTTCAAAACCTGGGATAAAAACTATCCTATGTCTGTATGTATATCCCGGAACTCAAACTATCTCTTTGCCAAATTTAATCAAAATCGGTCCAGTGGTTTAGACGTGAAAGCGACACAAACAGACAGACAGAGTTACTTTCGCATTTATAATATTAGTAGGGATAATAATAAAGGTAATGAATATAACTTGTATTCGGACGTTTGTGACTTATCTGGGGGCACGGCAGTGCCCCCACCAAGTCGAGCAAAAAAGCGGCACGGCCGTACCATCCTTTTCTCGAAGCAATTCAGGCCATTTTCGACCGCCTGTAACTTCGTTGTGGATAAAACTAGAAGGCTGAATTTTCATTAGCTATGTAGGCATTGTAAAGACACGGTATATTTAAAATTTCATTCAATTTGAACCAGTAGTTTAAGAATTATAACGGGTCAAAGTTACTTAATTTTGTCACTCACTGACTGACTCACTGACTCACTGACTCACCGATCATCAAAATTCTAAGGCACTTCTAGCAGACCTAGAAGCTTCAAATTTGGAATATAAGTAGTGTTTGGTGTATGAATCAAGGAAAAACTAAAATATTTGGGGGCACGGTAGTGCAACTGCCAAGTCGAGTAAAATTTTTCAATTTCGGTCCAGTTTTCTAGATACATAACTGCTGTCTACAAAATACAAAAAGAAATGAGATCCCATCAAAAACAATACTTGTCAAAAAAACCAAGTCTCGCAACTCAGTTGTTCTACGGTAAAAAGTTGTGAGATCCATGTAATACCAAGTCCAGGCCAGGAAATCTTTAACGTTTTACATAAATATATTGACTTGGCCATCGCATGAAAACACGTGTAAATTAAATTATTTAGTGCGATGGCCAAGTCAATAATTTATGTAAAACGTTAAAGATTTCCTGGCCTGGACTTGGTATTACATGGATCTCACAACTTTTTACCGTAGAACAACTGAGTTGCGAGACTTGGTTTTTTTGACAAGTATTGTTTTTGATGGGTTTATTTATCTAGTAATTTCAAATAAGCGCTACTTATATCCAAGCTTTACTCTAGATTTTATTTTAAGACATTTTGTTAATAACATTTCAATTATGTACTCGCAAGTAAAATTATTTAAAGCGACCATTTGTTTTTTCAGGTAAGCGATCAGTTGCTGACTTTCTAGAAGTGTAAGTATAATAAGATAGGTTTTTTATCTTCTTTCAACATATTTTTATGAAACACTGTAGCTCTTACTCTAAATTAAACAAAAAAAAAAGGTTTAAAAACGTAAATTTATGTAATAAGTAATAACGAAATTATCGAAAAGTGTCACAGTATAAAAAACGAAGTTCGCGATGATAGCAATTTTACTAGTTGTCTATCGCCCGTATTCACAAACATTACTATGAGACCTCACAGTGCGCGTGCACGCACAGGGTGACACACGAACCAATCACAGTGCTCTATTCAACGCTGTGCGTTCGATTTGCTGCTTCACATAAGCAAGCATCGTTTGTGAATACAAGCCCTCAGATGTTTATAAATTTAAACAATTAATATTGAAAGCAATTTTGTGTCTTTCTCATTACATTTCGTAATACTTAAAATCACTTAGAACAAATCCTTCGTGTATTGGCGCGTGTATAATTAAGCCCTTGTGCCTAATTAAAAGTTACAAACGCTTAAAATTACATATCTACTCGTACCTATTACTCGTACCGAATGTACTCTAAGAAAATTTTGCTTTGCAGTACATAGTATACTTTCCAAATGAAAAGGACTAGAAAAATATATTAATTACATTACTTCTAGTTTCAAATAAAACTGATAAAATTTGTTATAAGAGGTTTATTTTAAACCTCTAACTTCTAAACTTTAGAAAAAAAAAAGTATGTAGTTACTTAATTTTGCAGGCCAGTGTACAATAAATTATTTGTTACTACGAGCTTTATCCAGAGATATATTATAGATACTTCTTAGTAAAATAAAATAAAAATAAGACCTTTCTGAGACCAGAGTGAATAGGCACTTCCAGGGCAGGTATGTATCATCCTAGACTGCGTCTCAAGTAACATCAGGTGCGATTATAGTCAAATACCGGTATTTTTTTTGCATAAATAAAAATTAAACATACTGTATGTAACTACACTGTGCCCCAATAATCTGGTTTTCCCGTGCCTTAGCTATGCTCGAACGAGCTTAAAGTCAATCAAGCTTAAAAGCTCACGAAGCTTAGACGGTGTTTTTGAGTCCCGAGGGATGGAATTTGGATGTTTCTTTATAAACCATATCGGAGAATCTCTTTTCTGTTATAAAAGTTGTAACTATTTTTATAAGTTTTAAATAATGTGGTTATCTAAATAAATGTCAGTCATATCATTAGTAAAAGCGACAATTAATCCAATGGTATGAAACATGCAGATTTTGAGATGTTAAAAAAATGTTTACCAATAAATACTGAGGTAATTATCAAAAGTGCCTACCCAAAGTCATTATTCCACGCGGACGAAGTCGCGGGCACAGCTAGTGATTTATAAATCTGTGTCATAAAGCTCGGAATGTTTTTGTTTTATTCCAAACATGCCCGGCTCTCATAACAGGAAAACCGGTTCTTGTTACCAGCCCTTCCGGGTCAAAACTGTATCCGGTGCAAATGAGCAAAAGCTTCGCGTGGACTTCCGGGAGGCCGACGGAAGTTCACACGAGCTCTTTTTAGTTATAATATTTATATTTTTTCAAAGAAATGCTCTTAATTAAATTCGTTTTGAAACCCACGCGTGATTATAAAATTCATGGAAGTCACAGAAACGTTATTTTTTCGGTTTACAAGTTTCCACGAATGCGAAAATATTGTTATTTTTCTGTGAGTTTTGGAGAATGCTAATTTATTTGACATTTAACATAAACAAGAGTCAATTTAAACCAAATATTTTTACATCAATGGTATTTAATATTCTTGAATTATAACAATATGAACTGGGCTCAAGCCAAATCACAAATAAAAAAATATTCAAAATAAATAAGAACCAAACAACTTAGCACAAATTTATTGTCAATACATCCAGTTAATAACTAATAAGTACTAAGGGAAGCTGTCCAGCTAGAAATAATATAATAATGTATTTTCACCTGTTTGCTTGTCCACTCAGAATACAGAACAAACCTTCACCGATACCTCTACTTTTTAAGTTTTTGAGAAAGTATCTACTTCATATTTTAAATTCACACATTTTTTCTTTGAAATAACATTCAATTTTTACTTTAGACTGTTTTTGCAACGCATGTTGTAAAAATCACAAACACTGGATCATGAATAAGTGAACAATACCTCACAATAGACTCGAGTGCGATCTATTTCGATCTCTTAACCTCCAGCACACATTACCATTGATATGATCTTGACGCAAATCTACGAGGGCTGCACTAAAAGTATCGGGAATGGAATATTTCCACTGTTCCAGTCATATTAAAATCTATTTAATTGCAAACTCCAGGGTTTTAAAAATCGTATACCATTTATTTATTTAAAAAAAGATTCTCGGTCGTATCACAAGGTCTTGTCAAACTTGTTTAGTCGTTGAGAAAATGGAATTGACTCGAGAAAATTCATATACTTATAATAAATCTGTAGAGAGGTCAATTCTGTACATGAAATATATTTTCAAAATAACTATCAGGGGGTGATTAGTGATCGATACTGATGCCAAAAATGCAATCAGTAAAATTTTTGTCTGTCTGTCTGTCTGTCTGTATGTTCCTTGTAGAAACAAAAACTACTTGACGGATTTTAACGAAACTTGGTACAATTATTCTTCGTACTCCTGGGCAGGTTATAGAATACTTAGGAATTCCCACGGGCACGGGAATTAGCGGGAAAATCCTTTTGTATTAAAAATCTAAACTGCTTAAGTTAGACGCTTGAAATTAGACATGCAGCAGGTACCTTAGTAAACTCAAAGCTTAGTTACAACAGGATATTGCAAAATTCCCACGGGAACGGGAGTTAGCGGGAAAAAAC
Source organism: Ostrinia furnacalis (assembly GCF_004193835.3). Taxonomy (NCBI): domain Eukaryota; kingdom Metazoa; phylum Arthropoda; class Insecta; order Lepidoptera; family Crambidae; genus Ostrinia; species Ostrinia furnacalis. The sequence continues at coordinate 334,891 of NW_021131473.1, read as the reverse complement.
ATTTGTATGAAAAAATCTAAACCGCGTAAGACAGATGAAGGGGGTAAAACGGGATCCACGCGTACGAAGTCGCGGGCGGCCGCTAGTATATCATAAGTGTCTTGAGATTATGTCGGTCTTGAAAAGGCTTTACTGTTACGAAATCAAGTTGAAAGAGAATACATTATCTTAACAAACAATAAAGCGCTCGGAATAGCGCTATAGGAATTGTATTAAACAATAAACGATAAGAATGGTGCTATAGAAGCTGTATTGTAGCGTTAACAACACTATTAAAGGCCACAATAACACTTAATGTAGACTCTAATACAGTTACATCTCTAGATTAGGCCACAAATAGAGCTAACCCTTTAGAATAACTCCGAATAATTTACATACAATTAAAGCCTAAATAAAATTGCTTAGAGCTATATATCAGCCGCTAGTGAAAACGTAGAGTTGTCGTAACAATTACCGCAATAAATCTGCTAGACTGAGTTATTGATAGCGCCACAGTAGCTGTTATGGCTCTTGAAATGCCGTTGTAAATCAATGAATTTGTCTTACTACTACTACCTATACTATTGTATCGTCGACAATCTGCCAAAACTTTGTATAAGTACCTACTTAAATGTATAGCTACCGTACAATATAAACATTCGATTCAAAATACTTAACGCTCGTTTCTTAACTTAACTATCTTCTTCCTGCTAATCGCTAAATCAGATAGGCCCCTTAATTGATATTTATTACTGTCCGTGGTGCATAATCTTTTCTTAGAGGTTTAAAACCTTTTTTTTGCAATGGAGGAAAGTCGAACCTTAATTTCGAACTCCTCCTATGTTCTTCTGATTAATTTCGTTGCGGGTCCAATGACAGTTTAACTTTCCCCCGGGACAAACTTGACCTTCATTGGTTGGGTTTTTATGGCGGTCAAGCTGTAGATCCTGGCTACACAGGAGTTGCAGTGGTGGGAACGAGAGGTGGGTATTTTATCTTCTTCCTAATTATATTAATACTAGGTGCAAGTTTGTAAGGAACTTTGGATGTAGGTACAATTGGATGGATCGATGTTTGTAACTCGTACACGAAAAAAGTAGTAACAGTATCATGAACGTAGGTACATTAAAACATTTTTACTTATAGCATATTTGAATAATAATGTAGGTATGTATGTATATTGTATAATGATAATGATGTAGGTACTTTGGTCAAAGTCAGTGAATATAACGCGGGCAAAACCACATCAAAATGCATATTATATGTTATTCATAGTCAAAATCTTTGCAATGTTAATATTGTAGGTCGACAGGTACAAACCCATAACTCAAGTCCAAAAAGATTAAGCTTAATAGCTTTGCTAATTTCCCTTGCCATAAAATGTGATTAATAATAATTCCTATCTTGAAAGCCGTATAAAAAATTCCGTAGGCCAGGCGCTGGAGAAAACATTTACAACTTTTGAAATCTGAAATTATGTAAACTTATAAATAACTTTTCGAAAAAAATGTAGCTTTGGTCGTTGGGATTATCGTTTGTTTTCATATTTTTTACTTTTTCCAAAGGAGAACAGATATAATTTATTCGTCACATAGGTTGCTTTAAGCAATTTTTTTTTACTGTATTTTGACGTTCATAAGTGCCACCAGTGGTGAAAATTGAATAATAAAATATTATTGATTTTGATTTTTTGATTTTGATTTCTTGTGCTGTAAGATTACACTTTTTTACAAGAGTAGTGATATCATAATGATGAAACTTGTAACACTTTTTTCGTGCTACACCAATGCTCTTTTTTGGGGCTTAATTTCATAGGCGTTACTTCATTCCAGTTCAAAACAATAATATCTCATAGTTACACCAGGCTCTATAGTCAGTGTACAGTGTACACCTTATCAGATAATAATGGATTTAGTTCCGCAGCGCCCCGCCTACAATCAAATTGCGTTCGCATGTTAAGCCTTATTAGACGTCACGACAGCTTAATTAATCACACTGACCTGAAACTTCAGTAAGCTCCTGAGTAACCCGAATTTCTAACGTGTGCAATTAATATGAGTTGTCTATGGATATAATAGTTTATAGTCTACTCAATAACTATTCTATTTTGCGTCCAATTGTGTGTTTTGGTTACTTACCTGTCGTATAGCTAACTTCGTACGCGTGGATCCCGTTTTACTCCCTTAGGGGTGGAGTTTCGTAAAATCCTTTCTTAGCGGATGCCTACGTCATAACATCTACCTGCATGCCTTTCAGCCCGATCCGTTCAGTGGTTTGGGCTGTGCGTTGATAGATCACTATGTCAGTCAGTCAGTCACAACAACGACCACGGGCCGGAAGACGTAGTGTGGGCAGGCCCCCCACTAGGTGGACTGACGATTGTTAGCGAAAGGTGCCTGGATGGGGCATCATAGCATCTACTTGCATGCCAAATTTTAGCCCGATCCGTTCAGTGGTTTGGGCTGTGCATTGATCACTATGTCAGCCAGTCAGTCACAACAACGACCACGGGCCGGAAGACGTAGTGTGGGCAGGCTCCCCACTAGGTGGACTGACGATTGTTAGCAGAAGGTGCCTGGATGGGGCATAGGACTGGTCGTTGTGGAAATCCTTGGGGAGGCCTTTGTCGCTTGTTATGGGTTTATTCCGTCACGTCTCTGCACCAGTTGATATGTTATCCTGAAGAGCATGGGGATATAGCAAGCTTTATTTGGGACGTGTATAGGTGCTCTGAAAAGGGAAAACTTACTAAAGAATTTTTGTTTGAAAACCACGTAGGTACCTACTATCGGCAACAGTATTAACTGCCCATTGCCAGTCATGTCATCTCGTTCTATCGCAAAGAATCACCATTTGATGAGAGCGAGAGCAAACACGGAAATGGATAGTTAATAGTGTGGCCGTGTGTACCTAAGAATGGCAAAAAATACATTTTCCTCTTCAGGTTAAAAAGCAACTTTTACTTAATTAACTAGCATCTAAAGTTGCTGGGATGCTGTGAGACGCTCTCAGCATTAATTCGTTGTAACCTTGAACTGTAACTGTAACACTTTAGCGCAAATGAAAATTGTGTCTTGTCTGGCGCATACTTAATTCTTACCATCTTGTGTTCGCAGCTTTTTTCAGTAACAGACATCCTCTAGAACACGTCTGATAGTTTTCTTTCAAACCCTTTAATATTAGACTAAAATAGATTAAGGACTCTTTCCATGTCAATGACTAAATACTTGAATAGGGAAAACGTCTTCTCTCTCCACGCGATATTTAATCCCCTATTTCACATACAAGTTTTTATACATTCCAGTTCAATATACCAAAAAATATCGAATTGGTTAAAAGTTAACAGACATCACAGACAAATTAATATTAGTATTTTACTGGACCTGAAGGTCAAAATTTGAGAAACAGACGAAGATGGGAGGAGTTTCATTTCTTGACTCAAGAATACGGGTATGCATGTTTTATCAGCATTATTCATTAACTTACAGTAGCTGTAAATTGTGCCAGTTTATTGTACAGACAATTTTACTGGTGACATAAAAAAATTAATATTAATAAATCAGTCTGCTTGTGACCACGGCTGCAGCTTATCAGCCGAAACGTCAAGCCGTGAGTACATAATGTAACTCATTAATAAACGTCGCGTTAAGACCCGTGTCTTACTACTTTAATAGAAAAAATAGTCTTGAATTTTCGAAAAGTAAGAGGTGCCTAACGAAAATATAGTATCAATTTGTATATCCTCTAAACGATAGGACTCAGAATACAAACGGTACACACTTCGCAAATGGGTTCGCGCATTAACCCAAACGCGTCCCCATTGTGATAGGTATGGATGGCCCTTAACCATTACTTAGAGTTAGGCTTAATCTAGCTAATACTGCGGTTGGACCTGAATTAGATTCTACGCATACAGGGTGTCCCAAAATAGACAAGCAACTAACGCAAACTTAACTCTAAACAAAGAAAAAATAAAACTTATTGATTACACAAAAATAAAAGCGTGCCCGCGAGGCAAAGAGGTGAGGATGCTGGCTATATTTCACCGGGACACCATGGCGGCGCAACCAGTCGCCGGCTACCAACAAAATGTATACAGCTCTATTATAGAGGGTTACTCACCTGGTGTCCGTTTGGTTGCGCAAAGCTGTATACATTTTGTTGGTAGCGGCGACTGGTTGCGCCGCCATGGTGTCCCGGTGAAATATAGCCCTAAGCCATTGTGCAAGAAAAGAGCCAGCATTCAAATTACCCGAAATTTTTAGTAGGGGTAATGGTCCGAAACAGTAATTTTGCATTGGGTCCGAAGACTCCGAAGGTCTCGACACCAAATGGCGCAAATATGTAATCGTTAGCAAGTGAATCATTTTGCGAGGCACGATATCCGAACGGTGAAGGCGTCGAACTGGGCGATCCGACATCCGAGGAACGCAGTTCGAACCCCGCTGCCGCTCGACTATGTCGTGAGCCCACTCAAGCACAAGGATATTTAGATTAGTAGGTACGAGGGGACTATTAGTAATTTGTGCAATATAAATTACTATGAATTACTAATATTCTTTAAAAAGAAAAAACATACCGTATAGGTTGCGCAACGAGAGTTGAGATAATCAAGACAAGCAAACATTTTTTTATCTGACTCTGTGTGCGCTGTCTGCACTAACGTAGTCTTGCGTAGTCGAACTGAAACAGTTTTTGTCTCAATCAGACATTTAAAAAGAACGTGGTACAGACCTAGTGCGATTGCGGTCAAATACCTGCCTTGTTAGGTATGCATAAAAAATGTCAAATGAGTTTTTTGTATTCTACATCAGTATAATTGCGCGTTCGCCTTAACTTTCGTTAGGCGAGCTATACTTTAGGCAGACTACTACATTTTTTAAGCAAAACCGCATCAATTATAAGTCTATAAAAGTCACAGTTGATGTGCCGGCGTCTGTGCGTTCTATGATTTGCGTCATAGCAGTCGAAAAAAAAAACCTTTAAGTAAGTTTTATTTTTTCAACTGCTATGACGTTCTCAGCTAAACCTACCGTCATAAATAACTTCGTGATTAATGAGTTTTCTTTATGAATATGAAAATTTATGAATGTTTTTGCATTCGTTTTCATAATGGCTACACACGAGTTTAAAAAATAATGAAATACACCGTAAAACTGGTGGAATTGCAAAAAAGCCATGAATACACCCATTTCATGAATTCCTTTATGAGGGTTATTTATTTAGATAGCTAAAGGGATGCTCTATCTTATAAATCCCTCTCACTCCTTTCTGAGACACCCTGTATAAGAGTACACATATAAAGTATTTACTTTACACACATTATCACCAACTCGCCTATAACAAAGGTTATGCGGGACAGGCGGCTTGGTCTTTGTTATTATTATCATCTGCCCAACTTGCTTCCAGGTCTGTGGAGTGCTGATTATTTTACTGGATATTTTCCTTACAGAGATATCTTTATAATAAAGAGAAAATTATCTATTAGGGCACACATGTTAAGCTTCAATGAGGGCTATCGTTTTAGCGCTCACCAGTTAGCGCCACTGTAGAGTAAGGTCCTGTCACTTGCTAGTAGCGAAGACAGTGGCACCAACTTGTGAGCGCTAAAGTGGTAGGAGGTCTATCGCATTTGCACTCATCAAGATGGCGCCACTGTAGAGTAAGGTCCTGTCAATCGCCAGGGGTGCCAACTGTTAAGTATAAAAACGATAGCCCTCATTACACCAACGCGTGCAGATCGCCATCGCCGGCGCGATCATAGGCCAATGACAGGTCGCGTGACCGATGACAGTTCACGCCTTTTCACCTGTCTGTCTTTTAACAATAGCAATTGGCGACTTTTCTATGGCTGAGATGATGATGAATTCATCATCATCATCATCTCAGCCAATTATTGGCGACTTTGTCACTGTACCGATACAGCTTCGCGATTTCATGACTTCATAACGTTAGGACGCGGTATCGAAATCACGCGTTTTAGCGACTGCTGTAGCCGCGTTTAACGTTTTTAAAGTGTGTGTGTTGTGCGGTGAATGTGTGGTCGCTGCATTCAGCTTCAGCTTAAAAGTAGCATGTGTACTTTATCTCTTACGGAAAATAAGCTTATGTAGAGTCGTGTGATTCCAGCACAGTATAATTTCCGTGGATGTCGTAAAAGGGGACCTAAGGACAATATACGACTATCTTTCCCAAGTGTCTGGCCAGCGTGGGAAGCGTAGATCAAATCCTCTATTAGTCTCTAGTAATTTAGAGAGGGTCGTGCTCTGTGACTAAATAATTTAATGATGATGAACCAGTATGGGAGATTTGTATAAACCTGTATTTAGTACAGGATATGGAAAGACAAGAAAACCTACATAACAGTTTATGCTAATAATTTTAAATTCTAATTCTAGTGACGATTCACTACACTAGAGGTAATGCAGTTGCCTTAAAGTAATGTCTTTAACCGTAGCTTTAACCATAATCAATGTTTTTTGTATGGAGTTTGTCAAAGTTTTAACTTTTGATATATTTTATTAAAGTTGTAGTAAGATTATGTAACCCAGCTGAAGTTCCTTAGGCCCGATTCGACCAAATTTTTATCCGAGAATAACTCTTGGTATAACTGGCACATTGACAGTTTCAGTATGGAAAATATGTCAAAACTGACGATTTATTCTGAGATTAATATTTACTCTTTTTTGGTTGAATCCACCCTTAAAACAAGGTGCAGTTCCAATTTTATATTATATCTTTTGTAGTAGGTAAATAATGATATTATGTTAATTTTAAAATTATAAATAACTTGAAAAAATCCCAGTTCAATTCCCGCCTTAGGCAGTTCGATTTTTTCATGTTATTTATAACTAGCTTTCCGCCCGCGGCTTCACCCGCGTGGTTTTTTGTGTGTCACAGAAAAACTTTATCGCGCGCGTCCCTGTTTCAAAAACCAGGATAAAAACTATCCTATGTCCTTTCCCGGGACTCAAACTATCTCCATGCCAAATTTAATCAAAATCGGTTCAGTTGTTTAGGCGTGAAAGAGAAACAGACAGACAGACAGCGTTACTTTCGCATTTATAATATTAATATAGATTTTCAAATTAGTTTGAGATGCGACTCTTAACGCTAAAAATTAGCCAAGTGCGTGTCGTGCCAGCTCAGTGTAGGGTTCAATTTTGAACCGACTTCAAAAAAGGAGGAGGTTCTCAATTCGACCCGTATGTTTTTTTTTTCTATGTTTGTTACGCGATAACTCCGCCAATTATGAACCGATTTGAACAAATCTTTTTTCGGCGTATAGGTAATACCTCAAGGGTGGTCCCATTTAAATTTAATAATAGAAAAAACAACCCCCAAGGGAGGAAAATTGGGGATGAACTTTTTAATACGCAATATCTCCGCCGATTATAAATCAATTTGAACGATTATTTTTTTGTTGAATAGGTATTATCAAAAGGGTGGTTTCATGCGAATTTGAAGAAAATATTTCACCCCCAAGGGTGGAAAATTGGGGATGAACTTTTTTATACGCAATATTTTTAATTTTTAGTTTTTTTTTGTGTTCACGCATTTGAAGTCGGTTTTATTTTTTTAAAAAGTTAATTATATTTTACCGTTTTGTCGGCGTGCTTAATACCTCCTACATACCAAAATTACAGCTCTCTAGTGCAAACAGTTTCCAAGCCTCGTGCAAACAGTGTCCTTGGACAGACAGACAGACATATTGAAATTATAAGGGTTCCTTGTCAGGACTACGGAACCATAAAAATGGGCAATTCTAAGCACTTGACTTTTTTGCGTACTTGCTACGCTACGATAACATAACTGTCTACAATAAGTACCTAGCAGTAGTTCATTTTACCAATATGAATTACTTTACGAGTAAAATTAGAGACAAAGTAATCAAATGGTAAGTACTATTTTGTTTTGAGTACCTATAGTTTAAATAATAACTATGGAACATAGTAATTACACATATGAATTCACATAAAATGTTAGTAGGTACCTAAGTACCATCATTTTCGTAATAGCTTTCAAAATAGATCAATGCAATTAATCATTAACTTCTTACAGTACAGTACAGACGTGTCGTGTATTTTAACGATGAGGCCATACATAAAAAGAATACCTCTAAACTATATTGACGAAGAAGTTTTAAAAATATTTCAGCCTCTTCATGCTTTGCAAAACTTATATTTGTTACCAAAATTTAGAATCAATGACAATTTTGTGACTCCAAATAGTAAAATTGCAAAAGTACTGTTCGCTGCTTGTTCGATCACAACCATTTCAGTTTACATAATTGCAGTTCTACAAAAAGTTTCTATCTACAAGATCCATATAACTTTTGGACATATACTAGATTTAATATTAACCATTATTGGTATAACCATCAGTTTCAAAGAAAATGTCTTAAACTCCCCTAAAAATGTGCAGTTGATGGTCAAAACTTACAGAATTTCAGCTAATTGGCAATCATATTATTGTGGTGGTTTGAAAAAAGTAAAAATATTCAACTGGATTTATACATCTATCGTGGCGTTACTTCATGTGATTATAATAATCAGTGCGCAAATTTGTTTTAAAAACAAAATCGGGACATTTGGCATATTTGTAATGAATTCATTGGATTTAAATATAGTGTATCCGACTATAATTATAAAAACATTAAGATACAATTTGGAGTTGTATACCAAAACAATGTCAGTAACTGGACTGCGACCTTACTGGGCAAAATATAGGCTTAAGAGATACGTGGATATTATGGAAACCATCGAAATGATTAAAGAAGGATTCAAGAAGCAGGTGAAACTACTCATTTAAATACTTACTCCTTGTGGTGGGTTCATCACAAACTGTCCTGCGGCGATGGGTTACCATTACCTACATCGGGGAGCGTTGGTGGTTGTATTGGCCGTTATATTGATGATGACGATTATAACGATGATGATGATGATGATAGTGAAAATTATGATGAAGCACTTTCATTCTGTAACTTTATTTTTAGGTCCTGGTGTATGTTGTTTCGGCCTTATTGCAATCATTGTTCTACGTCAACCGAGTAGCAGCCTTATATAAATCGAGTATAACTAATATGGACGACGTAAGTCGCAATCTTGATAAAGTAAAAAAAAATCACTATCAGTGCTAAGTCTAAGTCGATGATATGTCTCCATCATAAAACAGAAAAGGGAAGTGTTGAATAGTCCCGTTTATCTGTAAAGGTTCGACGAAACCAATGGGTGCAGTCGGCGTGCACGATGGCGGTAGCGATGGTGATTACAGTTAAATGCATTGATCGATCGCTGACTCAACGGGTTGGTTTGGCCGAACCTTAAGTTTGTCAAAGCCTTTGCAAATTATTTCCGTGTCAACATTAATGTATGTGTTACGGTCAAAGTGATAAATGTGAAAATTATGAATAATCGCCGGTTATTATGAATAATTACCGCATGATTTGGTAAATGTGATTAATATGAGGTCATTTATGTGTGTATAAAACTAAATAGGCGGCTTAGGGGTGGCCCAAGGGCCACCCCCGCCGCACCTTAACCTATTTTTCACTTTAAATCAAAACATTATGTTATAGGCATCATGGAAAAGTAATATTATGCAAAAAACATACCAAACTTATTATGCCAAATTATAAAAAAGTATATGATATCAAAACGTTCAAAAGTTTGGCTGTACAGGAGCATGTACACAAGATGTTGTTCTCTTTTATGAAATTTGTTAGTACTAAGGTTGAATTATTAAATAATCACTGTTAAATGTGATTAATTTATCACTTTTACCGCGACTGTCGGTAATTATTAATAATAACCGGTTATTATTGATAATTTTCAATTTATCACATTAACCGTAACATATGTACATTTAAACCTCTCTAACCGATAAACCGATCTCAGATCGGTCTATCAAGCTTCTAATTATTTTTATTATTACTTTTATTACTACATACAAAACATCTTTTACAGTTACCACCAGATGTCGGGTCAGTTTTTATAATAATTGTTTTAACATCAATATGGATGTTAAAAAATATAATATTAATAACAGTTCTTTGTATAGAATGTGAGAATCTGTACATAGCAATCGAAAAAGTCCAGGTGGTTTCAGTAATGAACACTATTTCAGGAGTTTCAAGTACGTATTTAACTTCATAATCATCATCAGATCATTTAGTTTTCACTGTAGGAGGATAAACCTCTCATATTTTCCAGAATACTTGAAATAGAACGTAGGTACTTGCTTATTTTTTTATTTTAGCAAGCTGAAATGGTAATAGCAGAGTAAATACAAATGAGTAGGTCATCTTCATAGAAACGCACCGAGCGCGGTTTGTATGTGAGCGCGCCAATACGTATACGGCGCGCACGCACGCACTGACAAAATTTAGCGTAGATTAGCGGGGTATTGCGCCGAATTTTGTCAGTGTGTGCGTGCAGCGCACCGATATTAACACCAACTATAGTTCGCTCGCACACTCACTGCGGGCGCCCGTCGCAAAGTCGCGACAGTAAAATAATTACGCGCGAGCGATAAGGATGGGTAGCTTGGGGTCATTGGACAAAATTCTACGTGCTCATAGACCGGGCTTTAACAGGAGAAGCGAGCTGTCATCGCCAGGCGAGCCGTTTACGTTATGGTGCGGATGAAGTGTGTGATACAGTATGGAGGTTTATTTATACTAATATTATAAATGCGAAAGTACTCTGTCTGTCTGTCTGTCTCTCTTTCACGCCAAAACCACTGAACCGATTTTGATGATATTTGGCATAGAGATAGATTGAGTCCCGGGAAAGGACGTAGGATAGTTTTTATCCCGGTTTTTGAAACAGGGACGCGCGCGATAATGTTTTTCTGTGACAGACAAAATTCCACGCGGGCGAAGCCGCGGGCGGAAAGCTAGTTATGTATAAAGGATACTGACTGCCTCAAGTTGATACGGTTACGTTCCCTTTCCGGATTGATTTAATGTGCTACATCCTTTATTTTTATAAAATGTAGTGATGTATTTTATTTTTATTTCTTCGACAGCTTATTATGAGAAGATCTTGAACAAACAAGTACAACATATCAACAAACGAGAGTTCAAGAAGTTTAGCGCGTGCGGCTGGTTCGATATAGATGCAACAACGCCCTTGCAGTTGATTTCATTGCACTTTCAGTACATATTTGTGATATTTCAGTTTTATTTCTTGTGAGCAATAAATAAATAAAAAATATATATTATGTATTTATCAAATGCTTTATCTGTAATAGTTATAATTTTAAGTGTAATTAACAATAACTAAGTTTGCTAAACCAAGAATTGAAAACCTTTTGTCATTCTTCATTATACTTAACCCATTACTTCCCAAGCATCGAAATCTTTGGAATTTTTTGATCAAATCTCGAAACTAAGTTTATAATCGGCTAAGAAAAAATAATAAAAACAAAAAAATAAAAAAAATAGTACCTTTAATGCTGAGTCAGCCTGTCCTATAAATATGACAGTGGGGACATGTGATCAGAAATAATAAAAGATAACAATTATAAGAAAATTAGCAGGATTTGAAAATTTGTCCGTAAACAGCTTTAAACATAAAGTTTTAGGAACTTATTTTGTATGGTAAGGTATAAAACAATCACTGCAGAGTGTTTTTTTCACATTTAGCACAAAAAATAAGAGTTTTTTTTACAATCTTCTCCCTGGCAATGCCTCTATTTGTCCCTCTTCGTCATATAGTCGTCAATATTGATCATAATAATATTGTCAAACCTCACAGGTCGTAAAAGGCGTTCATATGTACCTGGTGCAGGTTTGCTTGCCTTGCCTCCCAATTTTTTTATCCAAGAAAAAACTCTACGTTTGAAATCTTTCTAGATTTCAATGTCTCATCTTTATTTACCTCGTTGTAAATAATAAATAATCCATGCATTCACTAGACACATGTCTAAAACACGAATGACTAAGGCCAATACCATTTTTTGCCTCTAAAGCTGAAGATAATCTATTGATTACAGAATTGGACGAAAGTCAACGATAGAAGAGCCTCTCAACAAGTGGGCCTCAGAATGAACATGGACAAGACAAAAATCATGTCTAATGTCCGTGTTGCACCCACTCCTCTGAAGGTTGGAGACTCTACACGCGAAGTTGTTGACAATTATGTATACCTGGGACAAACAGTCCAGTTAGGTAGGTCCAACTTCGAGAAAGAGGTCAATCGTCGAATCCAACTCGGATGGGCAGCGTTCGGGAAGCTTCGCCATTATACACACGTCAGAAATACCGCAGTGTCTCAAGTCGAAAGTATTTGACCAATGTGTGTTGCCAGTGATGGTATACGGATCTGAGACGTGCATGGTCGCTTACTATGGGCCTCTTAAGAAGGCTCAAGGTCACCCAAAGGGCGATGAAGCGGGCTATGCTCGGAGTTTCCCTGCGTGATCGAATCAGAAATGAGGAGATCCGCAGGAGAACCAAAGTAACCGACATAGCTCGCAGAATTGCTAAAATCAAGTGGCAGTGGGTGGGGCAAATAGCTCGTAGAGACGATGGCCGTTGGGGCAGGAAAGTTCTCTAGTGGCGACCACGGGCTGGAAGACGTAGCGTGGGCAGGCCTCCTACTAGGTGGACCGACGATCTGGTAAAGGTCGCGGGAAGAGCCTGGATGCGGGCAACGCAGGACCGATCATTGTGGAAAACCTTGGGGGAGGCCTTTGTCCAGCAGTGGACGTCATATGGTTGAAACGAACAACGATAGAAATATTTGAAGTTTTGTGAACTTTTTGTTCACTAATCCCCGTTAACGCCAATTGGAGCTTATAAAACTTATAATGGGGAATAATGAACTAAAATGTTCATTAATCTGGATTACTAGAAGAAGTCGCCAGAACCTTCTTCCATGTCAGTAATTTCGTCCACTTCGTCCGGAGGTAATATGGCTACTTCATTATCGTCCAACTCCTCATCACTACAGTTTTCTTTATATCTGTTCGGCAGAGACCTTTTGAGTTATCTTAACACAAGACCCGCAAGAAACAAACAATTGACACGTTTGAACTAGTGCTTATCGTTGCAGACCCGAAAATGCTTTCGCGGCAAATTGTATAGACATGTTCCCAGTGTCATATTTATAGTACGGCTTATTTTGAAACATTACCACAAGTTTTTAAATTATGTTTTATTTATGTTTAATTTTTTTATGTATTGGTAGATGTCTAAGAATCAGTTTTATGTAAATTGGAGTAGGCCAGTTTTATTATATTATGGTATATAAAATCAAAATATGATGCTTCTTTTTGAGGCAGCAAAAGTGTTAATTTGAAAAAATTACATTAAAATAACGGATACACTTTTTGCAGCCGAAAATAAATATTTTATTAGAATAACAGTGCAAGAATACGAATTTTGTCAAAAACAATAAAAATTAGTTTATTAACTTGTAAAAAAAAAAAGTTGAATATGGTGTCCTAAAAATAGGACAGTGGGGAGGAATGGGTTAAATTAAAAATTAGCCAAGTGCGTGTCGTGCCACGCGCAGTGTAGGGTTCCGTAGTTGTCCGTCGTTAAAACAATAATTATGTTTCAAAAGCAAGCAATTACTTCATCTAAAGTCACTTTTAATACTTTCTTCTAAGGAATTTTCACTAGTTAAGAAATTTTATAATACATGAGTTAAATAACTTTTCCTTTTCAACTAACTGATGTATCTTAACCGCTATAGTTTTCCTTGAAAGTTCATGAAAAGCAGTATCATTATGTTTTTTTCCACATTTTTAAAGTCAACAGTTTAGTTTTTAGAGGGGGGGTGACGTTTATTAATTGTTAAAAGTTGGAATTAATTGCTATCCATCTGTTAAAGAGGACACGTGAGATCATTATTTGGTTTTATAACCATAAAAAATTGGTATAATTGATCCCAGAGGTGAGCCGATAGTGAGGTCTATTTTCAAGTCACATTTATTGTATATGTTAATCATGTAAGTCGTTTATTAAGAAATTAAATGTGTTTTTCTTCAAGCATATTTATTTTATTGGGCTTTCAAATAATACCAATATTGTTGGGGCACCATGATTGTGTCAGTAGAAACGAGTTTTCCTGTAAAACGTAGGTGGGCCGATTTTTGTGATGACCAGTATAGTTATAAAACACAAAATGATTGTAAAAGTTCTTTAAAAGATATTAAATTTCACGATATCACTCAGTTGAAATTGGCAACCTAGTCCTATAATCCGGCCTTTGAGCTCTGACTTCGAATCACGAGTTACCTCTGAGGATTTATCAGCTGTGCTCCATCTGGAACAACGTTGTACGTCATCCCGACCGCTACTGCAGTGACGTGGACAGAGTTTAAGCCTGGAAGTGACATTTATTAACTGTGAGTAATAATGTTTTTCATCCAATAGTTTTTTAGTTGATCATCAGTTGGAAAAAACTTATTATAAAATTGTTATTTATTTAATAGAATGTTATTCAAATTAACAGAATTTCCCATTTTCATAAAGCTATTCCAATATAGCTATTGTTAATTGTGAAAAATCTAAAACGTTAAAATAACGGTATCGTTGTGGCCAATGAGCTGTAGCCATAGTGTGGCATTGACAATACGACAATACGTCAATGTCACACTAGGATCAAACGTGAGAATAGAGCAGTCTTTCCCAAAGTGGGCGATAACGCCTCCTTGTGGGCGCTGCAGGCTAAAAGGGGGGCGGTAAGAGACAGAAAAAAAATCGGGACGTTGTGTAGAGGCTTGGGAGGCGTCATCTACTAGGAGGACTCTTAGACACCGACTGAGCTCGACTCTTGACTACAAAATGGGGGGCGCTAAAAAATAATTTATTCTCAAAGTGGGCAGTAGACTAAATAAGTTTGGGAACCACTAGAATAGAGGGACGCGCGGATACGACTCTTTTGTGCTAAGTGATGAATTTTATTGTATCTAAATTATGGCAATATAATGTGAAAGATGAGTATCCAGTGTTTTATTTATGAGGATAGATCTACCGGCCTCTAATACTATCAACTTTTTACTCGACTACTCAACCTACTGGTACTTCTAATGGTTGAACTTCATTATTGACTGAGGTGAGATATTGGTCATTTGTAACCATGATAGGTCGTATCAGCCCCATATACTTTATTTATCGAGATGCAGAATAATTCTCATCTAAAGTCAACTATTTCATTTTGATACTCAAATTGTCGATGACATCACTATTAGTACATAATAAAAGTATTATAAATGAAAAAGTATGTATGTAAGTATGTTATAATCTGTTAATTTGTCACACTTTAACCATTGAACCAATTTAGATGTAATTTAGTATGGATATAGTTTGAGACCCAAGAAAAAACATAGGATAATTTTATCACGGTTTTTGAAGGGGGAAACACTGACGCAATTAATTTTTTAGATAGACCAAATTAACGTTGGCAAAGTCGCAGGCAAAAGCTAGTCTTAAGTTTTTCCAAATAACTTGACACTCAAAAGTCACTTGACACGTTACCGTATTTAAGTTGTACTCATAAATTTTGTGAAGAGTCATCTTTGAGGAAAACCACCCACTTGACTGGAGGTCTGGTTTTTTAAACGACCTTCAAGGAAAAGATTCTCCTTGATTTTAATAGAACAACAAGTAGAGACAGTAAACAATAATTGTTTACTGTCTCTACTTTAAAGATTAATTACAAAAACAACCAACGAAATTAGATATTTTCAAACGATTACTTTAAAGATTACTCAAGGTTTAACTAACTTAAGTTTCCAGCCTGAGAGACGTTTAGATTAGGAAGAAGTTGGATTGTTTGTTGATCTTTCACAAATTTCCTCTAAGGGAAATTGATAGTAGTTATAAAAGTAATATTTTATTTAATTACAAAACTTGTACTTCAGAGTAAATCTAAGAATAAGATAATGGACACTGATTCACAAAAAACACAAACAAGAGATTTTAGATAAATATTAATTCATTTGAAGTCAATAATAAACTGGTCAGTTAAGTAACTTTGAAAACAAGACCTATAAAGTAACCGTCAATAAACACTCGTTTTTTTATGAAAAAACATCATTTTGTAATTATATAAAAACATTTCAATTGACTGGTGTGGTGTATATCAGTGATACCCAAAGAAGTTTATACATATACTTTTTAACCCGGGTCGATTACTATTTTCAAGGAGTCTATGCAAAAATAAAATAAGGTCTTTGGTTTTCAATAAGTCTTAAAGATCGTTTCATCTATGAAGACGTGCCCCACCATTCTTCCGCTAATGTTTGAGTGCTATCGGTAGGTACACGCTAAATCATCCATAAGTGCACACACAATAATGCCGCTCGGATTGCTCGGATCAAACTCCCCGCACCTCGCGCTTCCCTTGACCAAATATTGGAAATATTGGTGGGGCGCGTCTTCGTGGATGAAACGATCTATATTATCTAGATTCGATGCCACATCCATTAACTCTAGATCTTCAGTCCAACAATCTGTCCAGTGCAATACGTAAGCGGAAGGTGGCAATTTTCATTGGGTATCTACATTTCGACCACAACCGTATTACCGAAGCTTAAAGTTCATTTTAGCGTAGCTTAATGTTGGTGGGGTCAGTGTATGCAGATTAACAACCGACCAATCGTTCCAATTTGAACGTATTGTTTGGGCTCTAGTTAGCAGAAGTAGCTGTACAGGGTATTATGTAATTTCCAAAGAAGATTATTAATTAATGAAGAGTCCAAAACACGTCAGAGTAAACATTTTTGCCGGAAAATCCCACTCATCACAACTAGCGGCACTATTCCCACCTCTCGTTCTCACCGCTGCACCACCTGTGTAGCAAGGATCTACAGCTTGACCGCCAATAAAAACCCAACCAGCGAAGGTCAAGTTTGTCCCGATGGGAAAGTTAAACTGTCATTGGACCCACAACGAATATAATCAGAAGAATATAGGAGGAGTCAAAGTTAAGGTTATTAATATTGAGTACATAAGCCGTAAGCGTATATACTTTGGAATGCCGATGTCAGCTCATAATCAGCAACATCATCATTTCAGCCACAGGACGTCCACTGCTGATCATAGGCCTCCCTAATTAATTCCACATCATCCAGTTGGTAGCGGCCTGCATCCAGCGCCTTCCTGCTACCTTTATGAGGTTATTGGTCCACCTTGTGGGTAGACGTCTCACGCTACGTTTTCCGCCACTCCAGAACCTTGCTGCCCCATTGGCCGTCAGTTCTGCGTACTATGTGCCCTGCCCATTGCCACTTCAGCTTGCTAGTCCGTCGGGCTATGTCAACGACTTTAGTTCTTCGATCTCGTAAAGAAACATCGAGACCACATAGACCTCCCTCCACATAGCACGCTGTGCAATATTGAGCTCCTTTATAAGGCTTAAAGTCACAACTAGAGCACCAATCATTTCTAACACGATTTCAACTGAAGAAAGCGCTGACTATTTTTTGTTCACCAAAACCCATCGGACCATATTCGGACTGAAAATTAAGTATGTCTCTGCAAGCTCCGCTTTGATTCGAATCGGAGGGAAATGTCGACTTTGTACTGTGTTGATTGACGCGAAAATGTACACATGGGTTGTACGATGACGTCATAATGTTTTAGATTAGTAAAGGACAAAAGAAGCTCGTTACAATGACTTCGTGAAGGATTTTATGTTCTGCAGAAGTTTCAAATATTTTTAAAATTGTATTGCACACACAAATCACTTAGCCCCTCGTACTAAGCTAAATATGCTTGTGTCGAGTGGGCTCACCGGAATAGTCGAGTGGCGGCGGAGTTCGCACCCGCGTTCTCTGGTTCACGAGTCGGCTATCGTGGCTTAACCGTGGCTGTATGGAGGTGACAAAAAAGTTTCTATCACTGTCACATACTATTTGAACTCCTCCTATGTTCTTCTGATTAATTTCGTTGCGGGTCTAATGACAGTTTAACTTTCCCCCGGGACAAACTTCACCTTCATTGGTTGGGTTTTTGTGGCGGTCACGCTGTAGATCCTGGCTACACAGGAGTTGCAGTGGTGGGAACGAGAGGTGGGAATAGTCCCGTGTCACATATCTATATTGTTATCTTCAAATGAATTTGGTAT
This sequence comes from Ostrinia furnacalis, assembly GCF_004193835.3. Lineage (NCBI taxonomy): Eukaryota > Metazoa > Arthropoda > Insecta > Lepidoptera > Crambidae > Ostrinia > Ostrinia furnacalis. Next base: position 316,829 of record NW_021131473.1, on the reverse strand, counting down.
GATTTTCGGCCAATTTCTTCCATAACCCTTATCTTTTATTATCACTTTCTTCGTAAATCGACCGCCAACGTCCCTCATTTCGCAAACTTTGGCCATAGACGCGACCAACTCCATAAAACGGTGATAACTCTACCGCTTACTTATTACACAAATCCTTACTATCCCTACTTATATCATAAATGCGAAAATAATTTTGTCTGTCTGTTACTTTTTCACATTTTTTGTAAATTTGATAGAGAGATGGATAGTATTTTTTTTACTTCCCTAAGTGGTGGTAGCAAGCTATGTTTTGGACGCCCTGAAAAGCGTACTGAATGAATAAAAGCTTTGACCTTATTCAAGATTTTTCAAAGGGGACACACAGCAGCGTGTCTAGGCAAGTTCAAAGAAAAAGGAACTAGCGACGCTGCAGCCGAGTGTTATTTACGCGAATTTAGCTTTTACGTAGATTGACTTTATTATATTTAATTAGAAAAGGTTACTTTTCTAAAATTAGGTTTGTGGTAAAAACAAGCCAAGTCAAATCTTGAGATGGACACCAATATCAATCTCAATTCATCTACTACAACTTGGCTCTAACTTCACAATTAAGTTTTGATAGGATAAAGGTATGGTTAACCGAATTCCACGCAAGCAAAGCCGCAAGCAAAAGCTAGTAATCCCATAAACCCACTAAAGCCCCATTGTAACTCAGCCATGCCACGCCAACCCCAAGGGTGTAATATGGCGATGTACGAGAATGATGGCTTCAACTGAGCACTGAATACTTGATTAAGATATAACTCCTTGGGGAATTTATGCGGCGCTCAGCACCAGAATGGGAAATATAACTTTTTAACGCGCTAATATAACGGTCGGTAACCAGCACCCACTATTTTTAAAAGTGAACCTGAATCAATCACATCGCAATTATTTAGTTTTATTAGACAAAGCCACATCACAAGAACAAATGTTACTCGTCATCATCATCATCATCTCAGCCATAGGACGTCCACTGCTGAACATAGGCCTCCCCCAATGCTTTCCATGTTGCCCGTTTGGTAGGGGCCTGCGTCTAGCGCCTTCCTGCTACCTTTATGATTTCGTCTGTCCACCTTGTGGGCCAGCAAATGTTACTAAATTTATGTAATACAAATTCTACTGTATCTACTGCTACTGGCTGACTAACTGATTATGAGTTCAATCATACTTATTATTTACCAAAAAGTTCTGTAAATTCAAACACAACGCGTAGAAAGTTATTTCATAAAAATACTAAAAACATCTCAATTCAGAATAGTACCTAATTTTTATTTCAAAAGTTACTCGAGCACTGCAGAAACAATACAATACGTACTAACTACCCTGATGGAAAAAACAGTGAAAAAAAATCTACAGAACAAGCCTATTTCATTACCTACAAAACTTATAGACTAATCGAATTCGAGTTCCATACATTTTTGCCTACCCATTACACCTAATACTCGTAAAGCATTCTCTCAGGAACCACATTCTTCAACCTACTACACCTTTGCCCTAGAGCATTGGTTCCCAAACTTATGAGACGCGCCCCCTTTCGATCATACAAAAAATTCCGCGCCCTCCCATCCTCCAATCAAGATTATTTATTGGTCGTATCGAGCAGTCTGGAATGTATTCTCTCAGCGGTCGCAGGTTTTTAATACTTAAGTACACAGATGGCCCACGCCCCCCTTTGAAGGTCTTTGCGCCTCCCCTGGGGGGCGCGCCCCTTTGGGAAACAATGTCCTAGAGTCTAGGGTTTTTTCAAAGGGTAGAGCGCCGTGACAAAATACTAAAGTAAGTGCGCCGCGGGATGAAAAAGATTAGGAACCCCTGCCCTAGAGGCTATAATATATAGCTCAGGTATTGTTTAGCACTTTAGGGCTTGCTATGGGATTATAGATCATAAATTATGATGAAACTTAAAAGGAAACTAAGGTATGCTCGAGGGTTCAGGCATTTTTACATGATACTAGGTATAGGCGAGATGGTAACGTTACATACAACGATTGTGCTATACGTGGAATGTAGTAATTTAGTGTGACGTATGTAATCTTGCTAACGCTCAAAGCGTCTAATTTGAAATATCAAAGAGTATATACCAAGCCTCTCTTTATTTATCAACGCGCCGCATCAGGTTGGGTGTGTACCACATGCACTTTAAAAGCATGTAACTCATTTGGCAGTCGCCACAGGACTGATATAGCAACACTGATCGAAGCAGCAACGTCATAATTATAGCTATTGAGAATTTCAAATTAAGCACTTGCATTTTTTTTTAATTATGGCGATTTTTAAAGGACTGGGGTGTGTCACACCCCACCTGGTACAGCGAGGGTTAAGTAAGCAGCAAAAAAAACTTCTAAATAAAACATAACTTTATGTGCCAGCTATAATTAGTATCTCAAAAGTATGTATCAAGGTAAAGTGCATTGAACAAATATGTGTAATACTTACTATAATTTTATACACGCGCACAACGCACTCTATCACGAGAGAGAAATTCGTCATAGTAGCTTGATACATACTACATTATATTGTATTACGTCACGTCACGTAGGTAAAGCAGAGAATTGCTTAAAGAGTTCACTATAAACATAGATTTTTAGCAATCATTAACAACAATGTTAAGAGCATTGTTGTGTTCCGGCAGTTAGAGGTAAGATAGCCAGTTCCTCCGTGATTGAGGATTTCGGGTGAAGTTTGCTTCCACCTTCGGCCTGATCGTCACTTACCATCAGGTGAGATGCAGGCCAAGAGCTTCCTCATTGTGGATAAAAAAAATCTTATTTAATTTTAACGTTGTAATTTCTAATATCAAAAATCATTTGCTATAGTTTGTTCAGTGGTTTAAGTGCTTTTAATCCATGTAACGCAATTCACGCCAACAGAGGCACAGATTTTCAGCAAAAATATTCAGGAGAATGTAAGTAACTTTGTATTTACTCCACCGAGTAAATTTTCGCTAATGCAAGTCAGGGTCTGTTTACCCAACGTGTCTTATCTGTATAATGCGGTATCATTGGCCAAAATCTCTGGAATTAATTATTTTTTGCTTCAGTAATGAGAAGCTTTATTTTTTAGTGTAAAATAAACTCTAGGATTGGGTTTTCAGGTTATACCTGCCTGTAAAAAATCAATTTTTGCTACAAAATATCATGAATTACCCACATTAAAAACACTACAGTGCTTAAGAGCGTTTACGTCTAGCGTGGCATGTCAAGTTTAGGTAATTTCGATGCTATTTTTATTCACACTAAAATAATTGTGACTGTGTGCGTGTTCTCACGCTCTATAGTCAAACCAAAATACTTTGATCCACCATCGTAAAAGTGTGCCAGGCTGTCAAGTGACAGCCCAAAGAAACTATAAAATCTTCAAATCTTCCAACACCGACTCTATAATTATAAATAATGGTATACATTAGTCCTAATCAATAATAAATACATAAATTCTTTATCAAATAGTAAATTATCAAAGGCTTTTTACTATTTTGAGAATATTTTATACAGCCTATGTTCAGCAGAAAAAAAAATGAATTTTAATGGTGAGAGATTTTTTCAAATCGGTTCTATTCAAAACAAACTTTTCCTGTTTACTATTCTTTTTTTATCCGGAAAATGCATAACATTTGGTTATGTGGGGTTCTTCCTACCAGAAGGTGGGTAGCCCCTACACCCATTAAAAACCTGACTGTTTCTGCCATGATCCATATGAGTGATATGAGGGAACGCGGGACATCGCCATTGGCTGTTGCCTGTAGCATTCGTCCTTAGCCGCCACCAGACACCTCCATGTCTAGCGACCGAGGCCTGTTAGGAAGGGACAGTTGGAGACCATAAATTTTTATAAAAATTTCAGCTTGTAAACTGACGCTAAAGTGGAAATTTACAAAACCTGTGTGGACTTATCTTGATATAATTCTTGAATACTAAACTAATCGCAATATTTTCTCAATTAACTATTTAGACGACGAAATTGCCTAACTATTTATGCCTATAACATATTTGTAGTATTACTGGTTAATGATTGTAACGAGTTGAAAAAGTACTGTTTTTGCGCCAAACGGCGTAAACGCTCTTAACATGATATAAATATTTTAGGCGTAAACAACAGCTGAACCGAATCCATCATCATCATCATCATCATTTCAGCCATAGGACGTCCACTGCTGAACATAGGCCTCCCCCAATGCTTTCCACGTTGATCGATTGGTAGCGGCCTGCGTCCAGCGCTTCTACCTTTACGATGTCGTCGGTCCACCTTGTAGGTGGACGTCCCAGCAACAACCGAATTAGAGAAAATTTATTAACGAATTAAAATTCGACTTCCAGGGAATATACATATACCTACTTCCTTTATGTATGAGTATAATTAAGGTTCTAAGGCAATAAATAATGTTTTTATTTATTTATTTAAAACCATAGGTTAGTTTTTATTTCGGTTTTCGAAATGTTAGAAATTCACGCACATGACTTCAATAAAATTTATAAATCAACATTACACGGTTAATTTTCCCCAAAGTGGTTCTCCTAAACTAAGACAAATTTCAAAATGTAGGTAATTAATTAGTTACTCATATACGTTATCACCTCCTCAAGTTACCTCACAATCCTCGCAGCACGTCGGAATGTATTCGAGCACGTGCGCACGCGCATGCTTCGCCCTTTGTGAGATTACTTGAAACCTGACGCATTGCATTGATTTATTAATTAGAAATACGCATAATTATGCGTGATCGAATCAGAAATGAGGAGATCCGTAGGAGAACCAGAGTGACTGACATAGCCCGCAGAATCGCTAAAATCAAGTGGCAGTGGGCGGGGCACATAGCTCGTAGAGCTGATGGCCGCTGGGGCAGGAAAGTTCTTGAGTGGCGACCACGAGCCGGAAGACGTAGCGTGGGCAGGCCTCCCACTAGGTGGACTGACGATCTGGTGAAGGTCGCGGCAGGCACCTGGATGCGAGCGGCGCAGGACCGGTCTTTGTGGAAATCCTTTTTGTTGGCAAATAAAATACTCTTTACTTTTTTTTTACATACATTCTGCGCAAATGAAAGCTGTCTACCTATTCCGGATTATGAGATACGCCGTTGACAGACAGCGGAGGCATACTAATAGGATCTCTTTTTGTGCCTTTGGGGTACGGGACTTTAATAAAACGTAGATACAACAAACGCGTAATAATAATTTTGTACACCATAAAACTCTAAACATTTTTGTGGACAACACGCATAAGTTGTAATATTAAGTTAAATTATGACTTAATTTAAAGTTTAGATCACACACATTACACTAGTTTTTATTTCACCTCAATCCATCCAGTATTACCGAAGATAGAGCCTCGAAGAGTTTACGGACTTTTTAAAATTTTCAAAAATTTCCAATCTTCGCGCGTGACGTCACAACATGATTTTGCAGCCCCCGCACGTTAACCCATTTACCACTTTTTGTCTTTTTCCAACTAAAATAAAATTTTACCTATCTGACAACTGTTGTTAGTTGTCATCGTTCAGTCACATTTCAAACTAGGCGCTATAAAAGTAACCATTATTATGCCACCTATTGCCAATTTTGTGCACTATGAAGCCATTTTTACATTTATAATAATAAATAATAAATAAATCATTGGACAATTTCACACAGCGCCAGCTAGCCCCAAAGTAAGCAACTTAATGCTTGTGTCATGGGTGCTAGCTTAACGGATATACTACTTATATACTTTTTTTTTAAATACATACATATTATACATAGTCACACCCAGACCCGTTACAGAAATTAAAATTCATCATTTCAATTTTCTGCCCGGCCGGGAATCGAACCCGGGACCTCTCGGCATAGTAGTCCGTTCTGAACCACTACACCAAACGGCCGACAATTTATGCACTTAAATATAAATTTTCTGGAAAAATAACCAAGTTTGTGTCTCTGTGCTCAATAACGAGTAAATAGTCCAGTTATTTGTTAATTTTACTTGGAAAGTTTTCCGGAATTTTTGAAAATTGGTGAATAAATAGATTTCGCTATGTTCTTTCCGAATTTTGTGACCTCGTTTATAGCCGCGCGCGCGCCCGCCTTATTGAAAAAAATCCGCCTTAAGAAAGGTTTTTGACAACTACTTTTTCATTTTATAATTTTTGGGACATAGACAAGCTAAGAAGCTTTGATAAATGTGATAAATTTCATGTAATGTAAGTTAAATAGATTTAGAGTTGTGAAACACTTTCGAGGTAACCACGTTAATTTGTACCAATCGACTGGACTATAATTAAATTGATATAAAAATTTGGGTACATCTTCTCAAAAACAAAAGAACTGGTGCTAAAAGGGTTAAGTGACGTTTTGACATTTGTAGAGGGCCTTGTAGAAGGGGAGGCTATGGTGCTGAATGTGGATTAACTCGAGTGTCATAGTAACTTATTAGACTGCTAAGCTTGATGATAAAAAGAAAAATATTTTATTCAATGTACATAGTCTGGTCATAAGTTCTGTCATATGATAATAACTTTTGAATTTTGAATGAAGGTTTCAAAAACATTTTTTACTAAATTAGAATTAAAAAGAAAAAATGTGCGATAGTTCGAATTTTATTTTATGTGTAGTGGACGCATAAAGAAGTCCGAACTGTAGTTGTCACGTTGCATTGCTACGCGCCAAAGCAGATTTTCGTTGTGCTGAAAAAAATTAATTTATCTTTTCATTAAATGATAGGTATAGGTGTACCAGAATCTCATGGCAAACAAAAATATTGGAAAAGTGTGTCTTTCATATGGCAAATGTCTATGGCTTTATTGTCACCTGTCAAAGTAAATCAAGTGAACTGTCAGTCGCTGCAGAAATTTTGTAATCTCTTCATGCCTATTTGTTATTTTTGTGAAAAAGTCGAAAAAGCTCAAGCAAGTCATATTGTTTTCAATGTGTATTGTAAAATAAGGCATAATTCAAAGTCAATCTTTGATTTTAAAGCGCGTCGTTGAGTTGACAGTAAGTTGGAGTGAAATTGGATACATTTAGTTTATTACCTAACTGCGTCAGAAGGAGGGTTTTTTTAAATATTATTCTTATAATAGCTGCTTTATCGGGGGTTTCAGGTGTACCTCACAAATTGGTGCAGAGGAATGGTGAAAATGTTATGACCATGTAAATAAAATTGAAAAAGATTTCATCAAGTAAGATAGAAGATAGAATAATTGAAATGGTGGAAGAGCAATTTATAATAAATAACTCTTTATCTTGATCATCTATTGAAGAAAAGTGGAATCCTTGGAATCGTTTTCTAGTTCTGAATGAAGTGATTAGTTATAAGTATGATACATAATAAAATTAGTTACATAAAGTAATATACGATTTACTTATTTTTCAAGACATTTTCCTATTATTATTACTGACGGGATTGCTACCATGTACCTTAGTTTTGAGTTTCCAATATTTCGGCACTGTTGCAAGCGCCATGGTCACGGAGTAACTGAAGAAATTAAAACCAGACATCGTTCAGATGTGCGTTCAAAAGACCTGAGATTTAAAAAAATCCCACGTTTTGTTTAAACAGTAAGCGAAAAAAAAGTGACTTGAAAATGGAATACAAAATGATAAGGTATGGTAAATGATAAGTCTTTATCAATGAAGAAGCAGAAGTTCAATTTCATGTGTCCTCCATCTAGGCTAGTTTCCATCGTCACTCAAAGTTTGGCTGCGGTCTCAAATTTGGGCTTAATTGAGGTATTTTTTGGGTGAGAGGCATAAGAACTAATGCCGTTTTATATCAAAAATTCATACTTAGAGGTAATCAACCAGGTACAAAGTATTTCCTTGTATGTTAGTCTGCCACTCTTTAGTAAGTCCCGAAATCCCCGCTTCGGCTCCCCTACTAACCATTCTAACCATTGTACACAGATAATATCTTGCATGCAGCTTTTCATGTTACTACGTCACATTTTCTAAATCCGCGCGGAAAATCGCTCCTAGCGGAAGAGCGCACTTTGAGCTTGAATATTTCAGTCATTTTTAAAGATATCAAAAAAGTAAAAATACAGTATTCATTCTAATTTTTTGTAGTTTTTTTTGGCATCTTCAACAAAAATTGTGCGCCATGTCCTTTGCAGCAGTGGACGTCATATGACTGAAATTTCTATACACGTAACGTATATTACGTACATATTTTATGACATAATAAATTATAGATGAATATTTGCCGCAATGTACTTTTTTTTGTCCAGACCGTTGAATGGCTTATTATGTAGGTAGTAACTATGATGAAAAATCTCTAGTTTTTCTCAAGTAATCCTGTGCACTCTTGACAGCACATTAACTTACCCCAAAATGTCAGTCAATTGAATTTGAACCGTGTAAGGTTCGAAATAAAGTTCAAAATTCATTGGTATGCTCATAATTCGTCATAATGTGACGTCATATTATTACTACAGGGAATTTACCTTACACTAAACCTCCATTAAACCTGTAAGTTTCAGCAAAATGATGATTGTACAAATGACAGCACATCAAAATTAAATAAGGCATCTTATTTAGGTGGTATAGGGTCTAATTTGCAATAAAAATGCATATTATAGTCTTAGGGCCCGTTCCTACAGAGACGTCGTTTATTTCAGGAACTGTTTTTGCAGAATCCCGTTGAGTAGTATACGTACTATATTTTTTTCGTACGCGTGGATCCCGTTTTACCCCTTCATCTATCTTACGCGGTTTAGATTTTTTCATACAAATGTTTTTTCCCGCTAACTCCCGTTCCCATGGGAATTTTGCAATATCCTGTTGTAACTAAGCTTTAAGTTTACTAAGATACCTGCATGCCAAATTTCAAGCGTCTAACTTAAGCAGTTTAGATTTTTTCATACAAATGTTTTTTTCCCGCTAACTCCCGATCCCGTGGGATTTTTGCAATATCCTGTTGTAACTAAGCTTTAAGTTTACTAAGATACCTGCATGCCAAATTTCAAGCGTCTAATTTAAGCGGTTTAGATTTTTCATACAAAAGGATTTTCCCGCTAATTTCCGTTCCCGTGGGAATTCCTAAGTATCCTATAACCTGCCCAGGAGTACGAAGAATAATTGTACCGAATTTCGTTAAAATCCGTCGAGTAGTTTTTGTTTCTATAAGGAACATACAGACGGACAGACAGACAGACAAAAATTTTACTGATTGCATTTTTGGCATCAGTATCGATCACTTATCACCCCCTGATAGTTATTTTGAAAATATATTTCATGTACAGAATTGACCTCTCTACAGATTTATTATAATTATAGAAGATAATATTTTAACGTTTTAATCCCGTTTGCAGTGTCCCGCAAAAAACCGATCGGTCCGAATTCAAATTTCCAACTCATACTAGCACACGTCTGTGGTCGGGCCACCCACAAGGTGGACCGACGACCTCATAAAGTTGGCGCTGGATGCAGGCTGTCACAAACCGGCCATTGTGAAAATCGTTGGGGGAGGCCTATGTTCAACAGTGGACGTCCTATGGCTGAAATGATGATGATGATGACTATCACACGACAGTCCAGTTAGGATCCTGCAGTATTGAGTCCCGCAAAACTGGATTGGCGCACACTAGTATATTCTTACCACAGTGTAGTTTTATTGCTCTAGGACAGGGCTCTAATACTTTCTCTCAAATACTACTTGCACGTTGCTTGAGTAATAATTCATTGCAATACACTCACGAGGTGCCTGATAAGTCCCTGATAAGCCATTCGTTCCGCAGATAAGGTTACTTCCTTGCCATATTTATGAGATTGTGCTGCGAGTAGGAAATAGTTCAATCGGATGATGTGAATGAATACATACGAGTACTCTATAATATTAACTGTACGCGCGACTTTGTACGCATGAAAACCACTTGTCACTTCGTTAGTTCGTTTCAACCGAACGACGTCAACTGCTGGACAAAGGCCTCGCCCAAGGATTTCCACAAAGACCGGTCCTGCGCCGCTCGCATCCAGGCGCTTCACCAGATCGTCGGTCCATCTCGTTGGGGGCCTGCTCGTGGTCGCCACTCGAGAACTTTTCTGCCCCAGCGGTCACTTGTCACTTGGGGATATGAAAAAAAGTTTAGGTACGTCTTATTCTCAGACCTACTTACTATCCGTTTGCGATAAGTTTGCCGCTGGCGATATGACGTCACTCGAAGGAAAGTGTCTATAAGTGTAGCAAACTATATTGAAAATATTTTTTATTTATTAATAATGATAAATTTTGTGTATTTGCGTAAAATAAGACACTAATTAATTGCGTTTAATCACTAACTAATTGCGTTTAATCGCTGTTGGGGGAGGGGGCGCGCATTCCACGGACCGGCAAACTTAGCGCGAACGGGTAGTACTGAATATTCACAACCTTTCATAGGAATCGGTCAAGCCGTTCCATAGGAGTTTTGTTACAAACAAGTGACATTTATAACTGAAGAACAGCTAGACCGATTTTAATTATCTAAATGGTATTGTGTAATTCCTGTGCGCTACGAATAGCAGAATAACTATTATACGAGTAAATATGCAAATTTTTGGTGATGACAGGCGGTCAATTTATGGCTTTTTATGATAATAATTGATATTTTTTCATTCAATGCATTAGTGAGAAATTAATTATTGCTATTTCGTTTTCAGAATAGATGAAAAATGATGGATCTAGGGATGGGAAAGGGAAAACGAGTTCCTTAAAGTAAAAGGAATGCAAAATATTCGTCCTGTTAACTATCAAATAATTCTGAATACTTACAGTTAATTTTAGAACGAAATAAACGGAATTCTTATAGTTAGAGTTAATTTTATGCGCCAATTCGAGTCGTTTAAACTGCAGGTTAAGTCTTGTGGTTAAATGGCTACAGTTGCCGTAATTAAATTATGGTTTGAAGTACTTTCCTTTCTTTGCATTTCATCCTTTTTTCCTGGATTAAAATTTGTGTTTTACTCGTAGGTGTCTTAAAAACATTGATAACATTTAATTGAAAACTAAGTACGATTACTCAACGTGACCACGGCCGTTCTGCCAAGAGCAAAACGAATAAGAAGAAGAAAAAGTACGATTTTAGGTTTAATAAAAATATTTTCAGACATTAACAGTCCATATTTTGTTATTTTGTCAGTCAGTTTTGCTTTTTGAAGATTTTTAAAAGATCAAATCCACGAAAAGAAACAATCCGCAGGAATAATCTAGTATTCATATAAGTCTACTAGCGGCCGCCCCAGACTTCGTACGCGTATCCCATTTTACCCCTTAGGGGAAAGAAAGTTATAAATATGAACAAAATAAACACAAAATATTTTTGTTTTCCTACTACTGAATACGACAGAGAAAAAAGATAATACTGAAATCTTCAGCAAATACAGACAATATTTATAAACTTGAAGAATAAGCGATGAAAATAAAGAGAAGATGGGCCAGACAAATTTATTCGCGGGTCTACCACAAACTTATTTTGAAGTAATGGCGTTTTCTCTCAGCTGTAACAAAACAGTAAATAAACACGGATTCTTGTTGTTATTTTCATTTCTGTAAACACCTTTCTTTTATTGCTGTATTTTACTTTGTTTTTTGTTTGTGTTAGGTCGTTCTTGTTCAATGATGTCCTTGCATAAAGTTTCTATCTATTGTGATCAAATATTTATGTTCAGATTAAGCACTATTTAATACATTGACGTTTATTAGAATCGTAAATATTAGTTCTTATATCATTACTTGTGTGTTTTACTATTTAAGACTTAAATATGGGCATTGTCAATAGATTAATCAGCTAAATAGGTACTATGACCAACTATCTTTTACAGTGCAGATACAGAATGAAAATCTATGAACCTACGCTATTTACCTTGATGTTTCGTCATCTGTACCTAAATTGAAGTTTCAGATCGCCTAATAGGTACTTACTTATGAACTAAAGGCCAAAAAACTCAGCCACAAGGCCGGAAACTGTCATTTGTCTGTCACACAAATACTCGTATATCCTAAATCAAACACAGCGTCAACGCAAAGCCCGTGTTTTCCCACTGTTAGTTCCAAAACAACCGATAAACCCCTTTCACACTAACCCCACTTCATTAACCAAAAACTGCTAAAGGCGAGGTAATTTGAGATAGGACACCGAATGGGCGTACCTCAGGTGTAGGGTTGCCAAGTGTCCGGATTTAGCCGGACATGTTTGTCTTTTACGGACTTGTCCGGCCAAATATCCCTTACCCATGTGACATGCAATAAAATAATTTGAATTTGATTTTTTTTTCTAGATAAGACCTGTGTTTTATTCTGAAGGTAAATAAAATTCTATGTTATTTACATTGGACTACACAAATACGTCCTAAATCCATGTCAAAATAACGTGTCATAGTGCCCAGAATGCTGGCTGAATTTCCGCTGTGAATGGCCAAACTGATTTGTTGGCCAAGAAATGCGCCAGCTCTTTGAATTTGATTTTGAATATTCTCTTCTCGCCAGGCGAAAGTCGAGCCACAGAATTATTAAGCGCACGTATCAGAATGTTGGGCAACCGATGATGATGACTCACTCGAGCTATGACACTAGCTTGCCGCAAAGTGACACGTCCGGCTTTTAGGGTAAAATGTCCGGCCAAATGGAAGCACAGAGTCCGGCTTTTGTGTTTATGGACATGGCAACCCTACCCAGGGCTCCATTAGGCGTATGCAAACCGGCCGCAAGGGACACCCATTGCGGGACAAAAACTTTGGGAACCGTTTGAAAGTCACAATAGGGACGTCCCAAGTTTTAGGGCTGTGGCTTCATTTGCAGCAAATTGAAATACAACCTTTGGAGGAAGTTTCACCATTGTTTTGTTTTTAGTTGGTATAACATGGACAGCGGATGCTTTGGTTTGTTGATCCTTTTTAATGGATCCTGAAATTATTTTGCTCATTTGGACGGATTTTAATAGGTCTTTTAGCTTACGAATACTTCTGTATGCTCAGCATACTCTTAAAATTTTAGTGAAACAAAAACAAAGGTATCTGGTTTATTTTTTTTTTATAAATATCTTTGGACAATCTCACACAGCGCCATCTAGCCCCAAAGTAAGCAATTAATATGCTTGTGTTATGGGTGCTAGATTATTGTAACTTATTATTCGAAGAAAACCTTTAAACAGAGCAGAGGCACTAAGAAGGCTGAGTTGCAACACTTTAACTTTGACCGTTACGGTTTGTTTAATTAACTGGTATTTTGCTACCAGAATTAATGTTTTATTTTTTTTTTAATTGGATGTTGTTATTATTAGGTTACTTTTATTAAGTTTTGAGAGAGTAGGATAGTTTCTCGCAATTTTCTACGAGCAAACTGAAAAAGACAATATTTACAAATGATGATGATGGTTATATTTGCAACTGATGATGATGGTTATTATTTACAAGATCTTTTTTTTTGTTATTTTTATGAATTTTTATGAACTATGTATCATTATATTCCTTAAGGGTATTTACAATATATTTACAGAATTCCGCGAAAGACTTAATTGCTATTTCACTATTTGTTAGTGCTGGTATGTCGAATGGAGACACGTCTAAGTGATGACATAGGGCTACATGTGTCTCCCTTTGTCGGGCATATCTCGGACAAACTTTGAGAAGGTGGTCAATATCCTGGACAGTGTTTGGGTCACAATTACATTTATCGGTCGCGACTATTTTGAACCGGTGTAAATATTGCCGGTGATAGCCGTGACCGGTAAGGACTTGCGTTAGGTGGAATGATTGTTTCACTACTGAAAATAATTTTGTGACGCTGTCCAAGTTTGGAAGCCAGGTTCTTGTACGCACTCCTGTTGTTGAAGTATCATATCTTTCTTCGCTACGACGTCTGTTAGCTTCGCGCGAGAGTCGTTTGACGTGGCTGATAGGGAATTTTGCGAAATCGTGGGCTTGGTGGGAAGTTGCGGCACTTTTCGCAGCTTCATCTGCTGCTTCGTTCCTTTCGAGACCCGAATGTGCCTTAACCTTAACCCATACAAATTTCACGTTCCCAGAGTGGTTTCGCAAGTGGTCGTGTGTTTTGGTTGCGAGACTATTGGTAGTATTACTATTCTCTAACTCCTGCAGAGCAGAAAGACTATCGGACAAGATAACAGCGTTTTCAATATTATCATCTTTGACCCATCCAACAGCACATTCTATGGCTAGTAGCTCAGCTTGAAAGACGGTGCAGCTATTGTGTAGTTTCAATTTCTGAATTACGGGTGCATTATTTGGTTTGTAGATGACGATTGCTGCTCCAACGTCACCATCTTCCAACTTACTACCATCAGTGAATATTTTGTGTCAAAGTTAAAGTAAGATGATGCAACCCAGCCTAAGTTTTCAAATACCTAAATTCCAAATGGCAGAATAATCTTTCTGCGGAGCCCACTTTTTCACACAATGAATAACCCACTATCACGGGCTGGAAGACGTAGCGTGGGTAGGCCTCCTACTAGGTAGACCGACGATCTGGTGAAGGTCGCGGGAAGAGCCTGGATGCGGGCAGCGCAGGACCGTGCATTGTGGAAAACCATGGAGGAGACCTTTGTCCAGCAGTGGACGTCATTTGGCTGAAACGAACGAATGAACGAACGAATAACCCAACATTTTGATTAATAAAATACTTTTAAGGCTGAGTTGCACCATCTAACTTACCTTTAACAAACATTAAAAGTCTGTCAAACTCCATACAAAAAGCACCGATTAATGTTATTGTTACGGTTAAAATAAGGTCGTGCAACTCAGCTTAGCGTTCATATTACCGCTTAAAGTGGAAACACGCCTCCAACTCTACAGGGTGTTAGGTAAATTGGTATTTGAGCCGACACTAGCCCATGTTAGCATGGGCATATAAATGGTATGGTGAAGTCAGAAAATTGATATCTCCATTTTAATTATTTTAATTTTCATACAAATCGGATTTTATAAAATTTATTAAAAAAAAATAGTGATGATATCGAATTTCTGACTTCGCCATACCATTTATATGCCCATGTTAACATGGGCTAGTGTCGGCTCATATACCCATTTACCTAACACACTCTATAATGGCTACCACGAAACATCTGGCGATGTGAACATAACTCATAGACAGTGTAGTAACTGATACATGGTATCACGGGCAGCAGGCTACACTTCATAATAATTAAGGCTATATAAGGGAGAGTCCGGTAATTTGGACCAGTTTTTTTCAATCCCATTTTACACATAGTTTTGTTTTGTTTTATAAAAAGAATAATTAAAAGATAAATTATTCAACTTAATATTTCATAGGTATTAATCAACATGATTGTTGTATATTTAGCACAAATCAAGAAAATGCGAGTTCAGAGCATCGGTCCAATTTAGCCAACCGGTTCGATAATTTGTACCACAGGGTTGCTAAATTGGATTTCAATAAATTTCAAGCCTATAAAAAAACTATGGCAAAATATTATACGATACATTCTTAACAAATTAGGTAACGAAAAGGAACAGTAGTTAATAACATAGACAATCGATATTGTTTTACACGTTATCACAATTTTGAGTACAAGTTTTGTAATTCCAATTATCGTAACGCACACTAGTAGGTACCTAATCTACTTTGCCAGTCTTTTGCTTTAATTTATTGTTAGTCAAACATAACTATGCTATTATAACTTCAAAATATGATTCATTAATTTTTTTTCAAAATCCTTTGGTAAAATTTCCATACAAATTGATGTGGTCCAATTTAACCGACTAGGTGATAGTGTTTTTAAAAAATCGGTAAAAAATATAGCTTATAAATACCGAAAAATGTTTCAAATAATTGTAATCCACACTAATTTACGCTTCTAATTAATAAATTAGAAACACTGTGTGATTAAATTTAACAATATTACCAACTAAACATGCATTCTCAAAAGTTACTTGAAAACAATGAAAAAAATATTTTCAAAATAAAACACACGTGATAATTGTCACGGCAAAAACCATAGGGCCGATATTCAATACATATAGTACTGCCAAGACAACACTAACTTCGTCATTTACAAACTGTAACCTACTTCAGAATCATCATCATTTCAGCCATAGGACGTCCACTGCTGAACATAGGCCTCCCCCAATGTTTCCACAATGGCCGGTTGACTTCAGAATCCGTTCGTTCGTTTCAGCCAAATGACGTCCACTGCTGGACAAAGCCTTCCCCAAGGTTTCCCACAGTGAACGGTCCCGCAGGGAAAGAACGGACTTAACAATAAATTTATACATAAAATAGACCTTGAATATTTTAAAATATTTCAATGGCAAGTAATTAGAAAATTGACCGATGGAAAATAGTGTTTACTTCAATTAGGATGGTCTTAAATATTAGCCACAATACAACGGAAATAACGCCCGTATTAACAAACATTACTATGAGGTCTCACAGTGCGCGTGGACGCACAGGGTGACACATGATCCAATCACAGCACTCTAGCGTTCCACGTTTGCTGCTACACTAAAGCAAGAATCGTTTGTAAGTACGGGCGTTATTACTACTGAAACTGTAGGTACAAATAAACACAGACGCTTTACNCGATAAAATTGTCCATAGATTACGCCCTTAAAGTTTGATCACTACAAACCCGGACACACTGTATATTTATACAACTTGATACTATAATATTAAGTAGTCTAAGCATAAATATATATGGAAAACAACAAAACCGCTATCCAAACTAACTCTGTAAGTCTACCCCTGAAAATGTTAGTTTGATGAACACACAACCACGTATGATGGATGTTTAAACTTTGCTCTCAATAAACCACAAAACTACGTCACAACAGAAAAACATATAGTAGGCTTAGGTTACGTAATAATAATTCCCTGTGTGATATAAGATTATAACTTTCGCGTTCCATCTATATTTATAAAGCGAAAGGTCACTGACTGATTGACTTACTCACTCATCACAAAATCACAGAAACTCGAAGTGCTAAATTCTCAAATTTTGTATGGGGGTTCCTTTTAGAATGTAGGTGCTCACTAAGACGAGATTTTGCAAAATTTAAACCCAAAGGGGGTAAAACGGGGGTTGGAAGTTTGTATGAAAGTCCTATGTCTTAACGCATACGAGTTGTGGGCGGCTATTAGTTTCAACTAAAATAGAAAGACACGGGTGTTAACGCGACATTTATGAATGAGTTATACACTTGCGTGCAAAAGTATGGAATCACTTACATGAAGTTGTTTCCACGCGATCTTGTGTACAAACCAATTTGTTAATAACAAAAAAAGTAGCACCATTTTAAAGATTAAACTTTTAACTTTAAATTGATACCAAATTCATTTAAATCACACCAGTATTTAAAAAGATATCCCGGCTGATGTAAAGAAGTAGGGAAAAAGACATGTATCAACTGTTTGATACGTCGCGAGTTGCGGCCTATTTACCCCCCATAAAAGCAAGTGTTTTCGGATTTTTGCTTTCACACGTTGATCCATACACATCTCCGCTTCTTTTGACACTTTACCTGGGATTCTACACCTTCAGAAGCAGCACAAATCATTGCACTATTGCAAGAAGGGCTCAGCCAGAGGGCTGTCGCACGTCAGCTCCACATAAGCCAGTCCTGGGTTTCGAAAGTTTTAAGACGCTTTCGGGAGACTGGTGGCTTTATCCCGAGACCAAGTTCTGAACATTGCCGGTGCACATCGCAGAGGGAAAACCGTTTTTTCATGTCAACTTCTCTACGAAATCGTCATTTGACTGGTATCGACGTCCAGCAAGAGCTCAGAAATGTTCGTAGGATAGCTGTTAGCAAGTGGACAGTTCGTCTAAGATATAAACAATAGAATTTGACTCCAAAAAGGCCTGCCACAGGCTTGAAACTGACGGCAGGTCACCGATAAGCACGCTTTCAATTTGCTCCTACACATCTCGATGGGAAGTCGAGCAAGCCACCCCCATAAGCCAATGTTTTAGCGAACCAGGACTGCACAAATCGCTCCCCAGGCCGTCTATAGACCCGACCTCTTCGACTGCTGCACTGCAAAAACAGTCTGCATTCATCGGAGAACAAAACTCGCCTCCATTACTCGCCTTCCGAGTGCGAGCTAATTGAAAGCGTGCTTGTCGGCGACCTGCCGTCAGTTTCCAGCCTGTGGCAGGCCTTTTTGGAGTCAAATTTTATTGCTCATATCTTAGACGAACTGTCCACTCGCTAACAGCTATCCTACGAACATTTCTGAGCTCTTGCTGGACGTCGATACCAGTCAAATGACGATTTCGTAGAGAAGTTGACATGAAAAAACGGTTTTCCCTCTGCGATGTGCACCGGCAATGTTCAGAACTTGGTCTCGGGATAAATCCACCAGTCTACCGAAAGCGTCTTAAAACTTTTGAAACCCAGGACTGGCTTATGTGGAGCTGACGTGCTACAGCCCGCTGGCTTAGCCCTTCTTGCAATAGTGCAACGATTTGTGCTGATTCTGAAGGTGTAGAATCCCAGGTAAAGTGTCAAAAGAAGCCGAGATGTGTATGGATCAACGTGTGAACGCAAAAATCCGAAAACACGTGCTTTTATAGGGGGTAAATAGGCCGCAACTCGCGACGTATCAAACAGTTGGTACATGTCTTTTTTCTTACTTCTTCACATCAGCCGGGATATCTTTTTAAATACCGGTGTGATTTAAATGAATTTGGTATCAATTTAAAGTTAAAAGTTTAATCTTTAAAATGGTGCTACTTTTTTAGTTACTAACAAATTCGTTAGTACACAAGATCGCGTGGAAACAACTTCATGTAAGTGATTCCATACTTTTGCTCGCGAGTGTATTATGTACTCACGGCTTGATGTTTCGGCTGCTATGCTGCAGCCGTGGTCACAAGCAGACTGGCTTCCCTGTGTGACCAAATCAGAAATGAGGAGATCCGTAAGAAAACCAAAGAAACCGACATAGCCCGCATAATGCCAAACTTTTAAGTGACATAGTGGGGCACATACATCGTAGAGCTGATGGCCGTTTTGGCAGAAAAGTTCTCGAGTGGCAACCACGGGCCAGAAGACGTAGTGAAGGTCACGGGAAGTACCTGGATGCAGGCAGCGCAGGACGGACTGTTGTGAAATTTTTTGGGGGAGACCTTTGTCCAGCAGTGGACGTCATTTAGCTGAAACGAACGAACTAAATTATTGTCTCAATCCAAAAGATGCCCTTTACTTAGAATTTAGGTACTTAGAACCGGCAGACAGTGGTGACTGAGTTTGTTGCGGCGCTTCTTCTCAGCACTTGCCAAATGTTGGTCTCGAAGCGCTGGTAGGGTAAAAAGATTATGAGATTATGTGAAAGCTCCATAAGAGCAAAACTTTAGTATTTTTAATGAGTTTTTATTTTAATATTGGACGATTTGTAAGCACTATTTATAATAGCAAATAAGGGAATTTTGATTGTGACTTTGAATTTGAAGTTTAATGTCGATGCAGCTTGTTTTGTTTATGTGGTGACAAGTGAAAAATAAGCCTACCCACCACTTTTAAGTTGTTCAGCAGGGGATCAAATTTGGCTGTTAGGATTCTATTTCCGCACGGGGTATTATTTTCAATTCACATTATTGGAACTTTTTCATGGAAATAACGCCGAATTTTGAAATAACAACCGTTACGTAAGTCCATTATTCGTATTGTTTAATTATCCTATGACTCTAGGTAAAAAACCTTTCAAATCATTTTACGTCATACGATATATTTCATTTCTAATTTAGGTTATATGCTAAAAACATAACCCTCCTTCTGGCGCAGTCGGGTAAAAAGCATAGTATTAGCTAAGCATCGAACGATTTGTTACACGATCTCTCGTTTTTTATCCAGCTAGATTCTTGAGTTCATCGGTCCATCAAGCAGAAACCTTTGATGAGACATAAAAAAACCATACAGAATATAATATTGGTTGATAATAACCACCCCCACTATTTTTTTGGTTATCAAGAGACAAAATTAAATATGCAAGTATCAGTCCTCCGCAATCCTGAAGGCTAACCTGGGGTAGATCCTCATTCTCAATTTGCCTCTGGTTTTAAATTAGATAAAGTACCCATACTTTGGAAAACGCAGCGTGGGACGTCCACCTACAAGGTGGACCGACGACATCGTAAAGGTAGCAGGGAAGCGCTGGACGCAGGCCGCTACCAATCGATCAACATGGAAAGCATTGGGGGAGGCCTATGTTCAGCAGTGGACGTCCTGTGGCTGAAATGATGATGATGATGATGATGACCCATACTTACGCAGTGGAGACAAAATAACCTGAAAATGACCAACCCGTCTTGCCAGCGTGAGGAGCGTAGGCCAAATCCTTCATTTCATCATCATCATCATCATCATCTCAGCCATAGGACGTCCACTGCTGAACATAGGCCTCCCCCAATGCTTTCCATGGTTCCCGGTTGGTAGCGGCCTGCGTCCAGCGCCTTCCTGCTACCTTTATGATGTTGTCGGTCTACCTTGTTGGTGGACGTCCCACGCTGCGTTTTCCGGTACGCGGCCTCCACTCCAGAACCTTGCTGCCCCATCAGCCGTCAGTTCTGCATACTATGTGCCCTGCCCATTGCCACTTCAGCTTGCTAATCCATCGGACTATGTCAGCGACTTTAGGATCCTCCATTTAAATTCGTGCCTCTAAAATGGAGAGCAAATAACCTGAAAAATTGTCATACTCGAGTGTGTGTCAATTCTATAGCGATACTCAATCAACATTTTCTAAAACTCATTATCGTTGTGTTACAAAGTACAAACCCACAAACATGTCAACCAGTTCAGAAGTTTCGCTCAGCTTCCGCGGAGGCGATAACCGCTCGCTTCGCTCGAAGTAGGCCGCTTCCGCTCCAATATTGAATATATTAATGTAAGCTGTATTGTGTTTGTCTTTATACGGAAAGTTGGCTGAAGTGGGGCAAAGTTTTTACGAATGTTAGGCTTGTACCTACCCAGCGTTGATATAGGTTTGACAAATAGTCTGAAGCTGAATCTATTTTGAAATACTGTTTTGTTTCCAAAAGTAAAGACATTGTTAAAAAAATGATCTTAATACCCTTTCAAACGTTCTTAGCTACAATACAAATGAATCAGTATGACGGTTTATTTATTTATTTATTTTTTGGACAATCCCGCGTATTTATTGCCGCAGTGATTTTGCCAATGTCAAGTGTTTAGGGAGACACATACTTTAGTCCGCTTTAGACGGTTTATTTAATAGCTACGACAACACAATGGATTACTATTGACAACTTGCTAACTAAAATTTTCCTCTTTTAAATTTGCCAGAGGCAAAATTAAATGACGGATTTACTCAGTTACATAATAAAGTTGAAATCAATAACGGGTTAATTACCTAGTTGCTTAAAACAACCAAAAATTGCTTAATCAAACGTTAAAACATTGTTCAAAATCTTGATAGTAATTAACAACAGAAAGAAACGTGCATTATAACTACTCATAACCCAGTTAATCACATTACAGAGGCATCTCCGACCAATGAGTAGCAGAACCGACCATTTAGTATTAAATCCAATATCGAGCAAGAAAATAAAATCTGTGCTAAGCGGAAAATCTTTCGTTAAGGTGCTCTTTCACTGAAGTATTTGCAGTTTAGCAGACATAAGGCGTCAACTTTTGACATTTTATCAAAATGTATAAAAAGTACAAGACGTCGACATGTTTCTTTCTTCAAGCCGCCGACACTAACCACCTTATTTTAACCATAACAATAACAATAACCGGTGCTTTTTGTATGGAGTTTAACAGATTTTTAAAGCTTGCCAAAGTCAAATTAAGATTGTGCAACTCAGCCTTCATGTGCAATCAGCAAGCTGAAGTGGCAGTGGGCAGGGCACATAGTACGCAGAACTGACGGCCGATGGGGCAGCAAGGTTCTGGAATGGAGGCCACGTACCGGAAAACGCAGCGTGGGACGTCCACCCACAAGGTGGACCGACGACCTGATAAAGGTAGCGGGAAGGCGCTGGATGCAGGCCGCTACCAACCGTGCGATGTGGAAGTCATTGGGGGAGGCCTATGTTCAGCAGTGGACGTCCTGTGGCTGAAATGATGATGATGATGATGAACTCAGCCTTAATGATCAGAGTTGCATTTAAAATATTACGTTACAGGCGAATGCTCAAGTGAGCGAGCACCTTAAGGTATTATTGTCAATCGCTTAACGCGAGCAAACTTCCTAATGAAAAATCTTCGGCCAAACGAAGCTCTTGGATATTAATTTTATTATCCAGCCTTTGAATTGGTTCAGTAAGTATTGGAGATTTGAAAACTTTGGATTACCGGCTCATCGCGATAAATTGAGCCGTGAAGTGTCGGTTAAAACTCACAGATCCCGTGAATCTTACGAGCTTTTGGTTCTTCGGTAATTAATTGCTTTTGGGGTGTATTTCAAAAACTTATAATTGGAGTAAACAAACTTTTTAAATTAAAAAAAAAAATACTAATATACAGGTGTATTCTTAGTTTTTTTTTTATGTGACAGGAGGCAAACGAGCAGACAGATCACCTGAATCTTAATTTTGAAATAATGCTTCAGTGTCCTTTCTTTAGAACTTCCTGAATGAAGAGTCCAAGGAAATGTTTTTACGTTATTTATTTTATTTTTTAATATAATAATAATTATTATGCGGAAATGGATTCTATTTCTATCTTTAGGTGTTTCACTAGAAAATAGTTTGCTAACGTAGGCACTTTCCTAGCGGCCATTTTGTACAGACACCACGTCAAGCTAAGAACTAGTATCTTAATGAAGTCGCAATAAGGTAGATTTTGCAACAGACCGCCTCTGTGGTCTAGTGGTTACACCACTGCTTCAGACGCAGAGGTCCCGGGTTCGATTCCCAGTGGGGGCAGAATTTTCTGTTCGGTTTGGTTGGTGGTAGGGCTTGTTCCAAGTCCACCTGGCTAGCTACCACCATCTTACCTAAGTCTGTCGCGATATCGCCATAAGAACAATGTTAACAGCATTGTTGTCTTCCGGCAGTTAGAGGTAAGATAGCCAGTTCCTCCGTGGTGAAGCTCGCTTCCACCTTCGGCCCAATCATCACTTACCATCAGGTGAGATACAGGCCAAGAGCTTCCTCGTTGGGGATAAAAAAAAATCATAAAAAACAGAATTTTATTTTATGTCATCTGTACAGCGCACGCTAGGTAAACATCAGGTCAGACGGATATTTTCGATGGCATTTTCGTAGGGATATCCAAAACGGATTTAGATTTCAATTTTCTGGTACCCATCCGATATCCGACCTTATAGTGTAATTTAAAATCAGTTGCTATTGCTTTCAAGGGATGTCATGTTTTCATGGGGATTAAAGGTAATCCATATCCATGCCGTTATTCCCAGTTTGACTTTAAGGTTAACTGGAGGGAATGTGAAGTAGCATTAAGTTCACCTGTGTTTTAAAGAAGTTTTACAATAATTAGTAGTTACTCAGTCTTTCTTTTATTATCGTGTCTAAACAGAAAAATCAATCTTAAAAATAATAAACAACTAAAAATTACAAAAATGTGTTCTAGTAGAAGTACAAAGACTACTTTGCCGAAAATAAAAACAATATTTAATCACAAAGAAAAATTGTGAACACAGTTTTAGGGGAAATATTTTTTTTATTTTATGTAATTCAGTCTGCCATTCCGACCTACGGAATTTTTCCCACCTTTCGTTCCCTAGCAGTAAAAAGCCTACTTAAACCCAGGGGAAGCTTACTGTCATTGGAACCGCAACGAAATTAACTTAATCAAACGATCTAACCTTTTTTCATGGTGTTATTTGACTTTTCTTTTGAACTTACTGTCAGGCAAAAATTTTCTTTGCCTTTTAACCCCTGGAGATATTAAATTTTCCGAATTTCATGAAACATGGCAGGTTCCTTTATAATGGTTCCTATTAAAATGACGGGAAAAAATATTTTGTAAATTAGTTTTAGTTAACCTATCTTCTATTAAATATGAAAGCGAAAGGTCACTGACTCATTCATCACGAAATCCTTGAAACTTTGACACCTACAAACTTTAAATTTATCAGCTCATAGGGTGCAGACATCCGCTAAGAACGGATTTTACGAAACTGTGTGGAGTTTCCTAAGGGGGTAAAACGGGGTCCACGCGTACGAAGACGCGGGCGACCGCTAACGAGCACATAGCTAAAGATATAACATAGCATAAACCAGCGGTTCCCGAATGGTGGTCCGCGGAACCCTGGGGTTCCGTGGAAAGGCCGCAAGGGTTCCGTAAAAAATATTATCCCGCTTCGTGACCGACGTTGTTCGCTCGCACCGACTTGTTTACGCACAAGGGAGGGGCAGGGCGTGCGGGCGGAGTAGTACGGGGGTTCCGCTAGGAAAAGTATAATCAATTAGGGTTCCTTGGCAAAAAAAAATTGGGAAACCCTGACATAGACCATAGATAAAAAATCGTAAATCTCTATCAAATCGAAACGGAATCGTATGGCGATCAAATTACGGAATAGGTGCCGGTAGTTCGGTAGCTTGTTAAACTCGTTCCGTGATTGGCGGTAGTCTTTTTGGAAGGATTCAAGTTTCCAGCGATATCCGCATTTTATGGCTTTCCGTTACACAGATAAATTATTCTAAAAATGGATTTCGATATAAGGGGAATCCAATATTTATCTATAAATCCATCACTATATTTATAGGTCTATAACTAAGAATAATCTAAAAAAAAACATAACACTCCTTCAGTCGGTTAAAAATTAATGCCAATTATCATGAAAATTACTTTCTAAGGAGAACTCCGTTCTGCGGTCGACGAGGTTTGAACTTACATCCTTTAAAATCAAGTCTGATACATCGCGTTTGGGCTAATTTTGGCTAAGGATGTCCCGGACATCCAAAGTGGCCAAGAACTTGACAACGCAACCTTATTTCAATTGAAACAAAAACGTGTTGCGAACTTTTTGGCTACTTGTGGTGTCACGATCAGAGTAAATACAAATGAATAGAAACGCCCGACGGCGGTTTGTATGTGAACGCGCCAATACAGCGCGCGAAGATGACCTACTCATTTGTATTTACTCTGTCTTGATGCTGACTATAATATGAAAGACCAAAATAACGGTGGGTATAGTAATGCTCCTGCCTAACCACCCCTAACAATTAAATTACTGTCGAAATCAAGAACCTTTTTACAAATAAGCTTTTTCCCCAAAGTCCTAATATACCAAGATAATTCCCAATACATCTTCGCATTATCAATCCCCAAAGATAATATCAAGCCGATGGGATTCCAGATCCAAGGGAACGTCCAAATAGATTTATTCTTTAACTTCTGTGTCGTGTTCTCGTCCAAATCCAGTTAAACCGTCGGATAATACAGGGTGTCCCTGTAAGAATAGATCAAATAAAAAGGATTGATTCCACGGCTCAAACGCGAAACGCAACGACATTTCCTAAGGGAAGGAATTATTCAAATGTTTCAAAAAAAACTTTCTTTTTTTTTCCAGAAGGCATAATTTTGAGCAGAATGATCACCTGATGGTAAATGATTATGCCAATGCAATGGAATTGTATTATCGTTCAAGAACTTCCTTTGTAAAATGATAAAAAAAATGTCGTGAGTAATTAATTAGGCAATTAGTATGAGACGAATTTTTTAGATAATTTTACTAGTTTTATAATAATTGTTCCTGTAGGAAAAGAAAAGGAAGTTGTTGCATTTGCATAGTAGAATCAATGCTTTTTATTTAATCTATACTTACATGGACATTCTGTATAAAAAGGACCGAGGGTAGGATAAAAAAGGTTATGCATTCAAATGAAGATGCTATCGATCTTCCCTTTGTAAGGAAACCCAAAGGGTTAGCATCGGTTTTGTTATCTAAGATATGAAAAAGAGGTTAGAAACCATATAGGATAACTTTTGTTGTGTTCTAGGTAGGTATGGTCAGTAGAACACATTTCTTAAAGCTTTTTTCGAAATTAATAGAAATAGATAATATACACAATAATGTAAGTTTTCATTTGAGAAAGTTTACTGCCTCAGGTGATAAAAAATAAATTCATAAACCACAATTTTTTGGCAGTCACAGATTGTTTTGATCATTGTTCTATAGAGGCATTGGTAAATCCTAATACCTGGTGCACACTAATCAATTCGTTCGTTCGTTTCAGCCAAATGACGTCCACTACTGAACAAAGGTCTCCTCCAAGGTTTTTCACAATGCACGGTCCTGCGCTGCCTGCATCCAGGCTCTTCCCGCGACCTTTACCAGTTCGTCGATCCACCTAGTAGGAAGCCAGCCCACGCTACGTCTTCCAGCCTGTGGTCGCTATTCGAGAACTTTTCTGCCCCAACGGCCATCGTCTCTACCAGCTATGTGCCCCGCCCACTGCCACTTGATCTTGCCACTAATCAATTACCTTAATTCATCTCATGCCTTTGTGTTCAATACCAATACCGACACTTTTTTCACTTAGAATGTTGTACTCTTCGTAGGTATCTTTTGTTTCATTTATATCAATTTTATCACCTAAGCGCTCCTGCACTCGACGCCGCCACCGCGCCGCCGCCGCGCCGCCACCGCGCCGCCACCGCGCCGCCACCGCGCCATCAAAGCATAATTTAGCGGCAGCGCGGTGGCGGCGTCGTGTGCAGGAGCCCTTATTGTTCGAATTTTAGGGAAAAAAATACAATTCGAACACTTCTAATTATTAACAAACAGTTAAATACCTATTGAAGGTATTCTATCCAAAACGGGCTTTGTCTATTTTTTTTATAAATCGTTCCAACAAAATTTTTTCGTCCACGCAAAATTGTGTCAACACTCATTGTTCAACTTTATGAATATTCAGCGAATATTAGGACTGATAAAAAAGGTCAACAATGAATACCTTCAATAGGGACACAATAAAATTACATAGTACAACATTGCTCAATCTATCTACTACCGTTACTGTTTATTTAAAACGAGCAGACAGTGGTGACTGAGTTTGTTGCGGCGCTTCTTCTCAGCACTTGCCAAATGTTGGTCTCGAAGCGCTGGTAGGGCAAAAAGATTATGAGACATGTAAAGGCTTCTTATGGGCAAAACTGTATTTTTTAATTAGGCTGGGTTACACCATCGTACTTTCACTTTAACAAAAGTCTGTCAACTTGTAACGTCCCTGGGTCTGCGGGTGTCTATGGGCGACGGTACCTAATCACTTACCATCAGGTGATCCGTCTGCTCGTTTGCCTCATGTCACATAAAAAAACTCCATACAAAACCACCGGTTATAGTTATAGCCACGGTTAAAATAAGGTGGTGCAACTCAGCCCTTAGTCTTGCAAACCTTGGGGGAGGCCTTTGTCCAGCAGTGGACGTCATTTGGCTGAAACGAACCAATAAACGAACTGAGAAGTTTAAGCTTTTACCCAAAAGGATTTGTTTTAAATCCTTCACTAACTACTTACCCTATACAGGGTGGAAACGTTATTTCTGTAATCTATTTTATTGATACCATTATATTGGATAGTACTTGTGAAGCACTTTTAAAATCAGTAATCAGTTTAACGATATCATGTGTAGTTTTAAAATAATGTGACTTTACCAAATGTATGGATGCTGGAAACATCGAATTTTCGGATGGATCCAGTTTATTCTGTAACCTATTATTAATACCGTTTGATAGAGCTTATGAAGCACTCTCAGGATCAGTAACTAGTTTATTAATATCTTGTATAGTTCAGAAATCATCGAGTGAGATCACTTATCGTTTCCACCCTGTAATAACTGGGATTAAATCAAATCAGGCCCAGGCGGCTTTTAGTGCTTCCTCAAATAAAAAATAATTGTTGGGAAAAGAAATTACGATCAAAATCTATAATGACATTTAATTCGCTCAACTAATTTAAGTTTCGTTTTGGATTACCATAATAGCTCTTTTTCATTAAATTACGTTTCGTTCTTATTCGATTGTGATCGCAATCACAATCCACTTCTTCATGCTATTTTTGTCGCCCGTTTGGTGTAGTGGTTGGTAATGAACAATGCCAAAGAGCGCGGTTTCTATTTCCTAATAGTACAAACATTGCTCAGTTTTGGACTAGATGGCGCAGTGACGAGTGAGTAATCGGTAAGCAATCGTGAAGACCTTTACTGAAAGTCATATCTCTTTCATAATGCGAACAGCTAGGGACTGGAATTCGCTGCCTGCTGCTGTCTTTCCCGAAGACTATAATCCGGGCCTTTCAAGGCGAGAGTGAATAGCCACTTACAGGGCAGATATGTACCATCCTAGACTGCATCTTACGTAACATCAGGTCAAATACCTGCCTTTTTTGCGTAAAAAAAAATTCAAAAGGGTTTGTTTGATTTGGAATAACCAGAAACAACAAATAACCCCAAACATATGCATTAACTGTTAAAATAAGGCTTCCAGTTATTCGATCAAGGCCCTTTATCACAACAACTCTGTAGGATCGTGCCTTCAAAGTTATTGTCTGAAAGGTTCACGTTACTCACTTATGGTAGTGGTGTTCGATTTATCAAAAGTATCGATATCAATTCATAGTTATTATATTACACCTATATCATCATGATCATCAACGTCAACAGCCCTTTACAGTCCACTGCTGGACTATGAGCCTCCTCCACTTTAGTGGAGGGTTTCGCCATAATCTCCACGCTTGGCAGGTGGATTACACCTAGACCTGTACCCCCTTATTAAAAAAAAATACACCTAGGATGAACTTTGGATTAAAATGACATTTCACATACTAAATGACACCTTGATGCAGAGTTTAACTAGGGTGTGACTTTTATTAATAAGGCGTCACTGCTACTTTAGACTGGGTATTGAATTTTTAACAATACGTAATAGTTCCTCTATCTACAATTATGCTCATCAGTTACACGACATACAAGTTTTAGCTTCTTGGTGCCTTTGATCGATTGGTTAGAAAAATAAACTTAAAAATACCCTATGATTAGGCTAATTCACATTAAACTAATTCATAGGTTTGAATCAACGGTAGAGTTTGAATCGAGTGTTGAGTATCGGTCACGAATTCGAGTCTTTATAGGTCAGTAGGTATCGAATTTTATCGCAAAATTAATCAATATATCGGTAGAATACATACTCGTTCACGACCCTAGTCACTTGACAGGTGATGTTTGTCTCTACATTGTAAAAAGTCCTTGTTTTTACGAGCGAGGCTCCAGTTAATTGAGTCATAAAAATTTAACCACCCCGCGTACTCGATTGAAAATAACCTCTTTTACCTGCCGTAACGGACGAAGGAACAGAAGGATAAGCTGAAGTATCAAATTACATAATTTTATACATGAATTTATTATTTTAAAGTGGGTTGTACTGTAATATATTAATGTCTCATCAGTAAATTAAAGTCGTTTCAAAATAAGTTGGTTATTGAGGTCTTTACTGAAAATTCGCGTGCAATCATCATTATCATTGACGTCCACTGCTGAACAAAGGCCTCCCCCAATGACTTCCACATCGCACGGTTGGTAGCGGCCTGCATCCAGCGCCTTCCTGCGACCTTTATCAGGTCGTCGGTCCACCTTGTGGGTGGACGTCTCACACTGCATTTTCCTGTACGTGGCCTCTACTCCAGAACCTTGCTGTCCCATCGGCCGTCAGTTCTGCGTACTATGTGCCCTGCCCATTGCCACTTCAGCTTGCTAATCCGTCGGGCTATGTGCCTTTAGTTCGTTTACGGATCTCCTCATGCAATATCATCATTAAAATTATTATCATTAGGTCATTTGGCCAGACTATTTGGCCCAGAGGAGGAGAGTCCTCCTTTTCTATTTGATCAAAGGTAAATGGAGGGTTTGGCCTAAGCATTCCTGATGTTCGTATATGCCTGAAATGCTATTCTTATATTCGTATCGGAACCACATAACAAACCTAGAAAATTGAAACAAACGCTGGCCGTAACAGCGTATGTAACACTTGAAAATTTCGACGGGTTCATCCAGTGTCTAAGTAACTCAGTTTTAAGAGCAGTCGCCCGGCAAGCGGAAGGTCGTGGGTTCAATTCCCGCCTTAGGCAGTTCGATTTTTTCAAGTTATTTATAATTTTCAAACCTAGAAAACTAAATCTATCCATGTCCATTGAGTCTCAAGCTATATTATTATCCTGGCAACACAGAAATTGCAAGCAATCAAGAAGGAATATATTTGAGCAGAGAAACTGAACGCTTTCCATTTATGGATTCTGTTTGGTAATCAACTCAACTGACTCATTAATATTGGAATCGAGCTTGCTTTGTTTAAAAGCACCTACCACATTGTTAGGTGATTTTAGCAACATACTAAAATCCCTGACAAACATAAATATTCTGTTTTGTGAGCTACCCGTTCAATGGGCTTTATTTATACTGTTTTACGCTTAGCTTTTAATTTTGAACTTAAGATATACAGGCTGAATTTGAAATCAGTGTCTAAATTTTTAGGAGGGACTCAGAATAATAATAATAATAATAAGCTCTCGCTAGATGGTTGGCTCAAGGGTCAAATACAAAAGGCGGTGATCCTCAGCACGGCACGCATTGTCCGGAGGTTCCTCAGCCTGTGACCCTGACCACCGGTAGCTCGGGCCCTGCTCCGCTGTCGGCGGATATACTAGTTTTAAGTTTTTTTTTAAATGTATTTTTTTTTTGTAGTTTACATTGTAAAAAAAATATTTAAAATTAAGAAGAAAATATAAATAAAGGCATAATAATAATAAAGAATCAGTCAAGTCAAGTCAGACTTAATTGATTTACGTTAAAGAAAACTAAATTTTTTCATGATTTAATTATTTTTATCCGCTGCGCGCGGTTTCAATATAGCCCACGTGGATAATAATGTTATACTTCTTTCATAGAAAAATACTTACACACAAGTAACTGCAAAGAGAGCTTAAATTTGGATAGGTAATGTTTACAAAATAACCCTGTTTTAGTATTTCAGATAAGTTTCGTCATGACAAGGGAATTTAAATTGTAATTAATAATGAACATTCATGTTCTGCAGTAAATTATTAACATCAAAGTATGTCTTTGACAATGTGTGTAATGCAATCAGTACTTCGATAATCTCAGTAAGAATTCGCGATCAAACTATGCTGGAAGAAGTTTCGAACTTTCTCTATTTCGTATTTCTCTGGTATTCCAGTAACGGTATTTCAGTCGCGTACCTATGCTTGATTTAATCCAATTTTGTTCAAATTTGTAAGTTCCATAACTATTTATAATTACTTATTTATTAATAATAAATTATTTCACTGTATGCCCGCAATGAATAACTAAATTGAAAGTAAATTCGATGCAAGAGGTCACGACATTATTATTAAAGTATTTTGACATTATTTTTCTTGTGACTAGTCCACTCTGTGGCAAATCAAAAGTAACCCTATACAGGGTGACCATAAGTAATTCGTTAAAAAGTACCTTCGAAATTTTAGTGCATTCAAAACCTGTGGAAACCTATAAGTGGTTTACTCGTTGCCTATCTTATGTCATTATTACACACTGTAAAACCCTGGTTTTCCTAAATAAATAAAAAATCCCTTGTTTATTTTTTTTTACCGTTTAGGAGAAGGTCTTGGCCTGCATTGCACCCGTTGTAAGCAGATGAAAATGAACGTTAAAAATGGAAAGCTTTTCAAGAAAAACTAAGATAATCATAATTTCCTTCTAATTCTTTTCCGAAAACAGTCAAGTAGTCACTTTTTGTTCATCCCTTTAATCTCCATCTAATGAATGCAATATTCGTAGAGCTACTAAAGTCGCCTTAGCGTGCTGGCACTGCCACGTGTGGACGAAATTTTATATTGTTGCTTAATAATAGGTCTTTAAAAACTTAGTCTGAGTTGCACCACCTAACTTTAACGGCAACTATAACGATAACCGGTGCTTTTGTATGAAGTTTGACAGAATTTTGACGTTAGTCAAAGTTAAATTATGATGGTGCCACCTAGCCTTATTGTACGATTTTCTCTTCAACATTATGAGCATAATCAAAAACCAAAATCAAATAAAAATTGTCTCAATTTATAACCAAGTCAAGATAACTGCGCACCTTGCTAGAATGCGACTGTTCGCACTCACCCCCAAAACTCGGTCGCCCCGTTCGTACCAAAGCGTCGATGTGACGTCACAGCCGCCAGGTACGCAGTTAACTCAACCGAATTGTTCAAACAATTTTATAGGAAAAATCCTATTGTTCTACAGAAGACACATGTACGAGTAACTTGATATTGGGACGTCTCTACATTAACAATGACTTCACGTTCGTAAAATAGATTTTTCAGCAAACCCTTTGAGAACAAAGCTAAATATATTATGTGGAATTTTTCCGATGTTACATTTTTTGTTACGTACAGTCGGCAGCACCTCAAGCTCAATATTTTTGTCTTTTTTTTTTAAAGATTATTAGCAATTTGTGTTGCCCAAATTACTAATAGTCCCATTAGCCCCTCGTGTTAAGCTAAATAAGCTTGTGTTACGAGTGGGCTCACCACAATAGTCGAGCGGCGGTGGGATTCGAACCCGTGTTCGTCAGATCTCGAGTCGGCCACTCTGACCCCTTCACCGTTCGGCTATCGTGGCTATTAAAGTAATATTACTACATTATAACTCAATGATCGTGGCTATAAAATCTAAATCTTACTCGTATGTAGCTGTGATAGGAGGGGGGGAGTTAGAACTCAGCACCCACAAATTGGACCGACGACCTGATAAAGGTAGCAGGAAGGCGCTGGATGCAGGCCGCTACCAACCGTGCGATGTGGAAGTCATTGGGGGAGGCCTATGTTCAGCAGTGGACGTCCTATGGCTGAAATGATGATGATATTATGATAGGAGCGATTTTACAACAATCCTACTGTACTAATCCTACTATAATTTATAAATTCGAAACTCTTTCACGCAAAAACTACTGAACGAATTTTAATGAAATTATACAGTATTATTGTTTATAACCCAGAATAACATAATAGGCTATAATTTATGACGATCTGTGACAAACGAAATTTCACGCAGGTGAAGCCGCGGGTAAAAGCTAGTATTTAATAATAATACAATACCTGCGTGGACAAACAGGTAGTAGGGCTTGCGAACTTTAGTGCAAATAATACCGAACTAAATTGACGTTTATAGATAGTACATTTATAATCTTACGTGCTGTCTGTACATACTCAAGTACTGAAATAACGCAGATATCCGGTGTAGGTTTGACGCTAATGGTCGTCTGAAACAATGACTTTTGTTTCCATTGACCGCCTTCAGTGTGATTGGCACATCCCATTTACCATCGGCATAGCAGAGCTAAAACAGCCAGGACAAAAAAAATATTTTTGAAGATACGCCAAAAGTAACTGTACAGTTTATGTATTGAAGTCAAGTATAAGAAAAGAGTGCGTGATCGAATCAGAAATGAGGAGATCCGCAGGAGAACCAAAGTAACCGACATAGCTCGCAGAATTGCTAAAATCAAGTGGCAGTGGGCGGGACACATAGCTCGTAGAGACGATGGCCGTTGGGGCAGGAAAGTTCTCGAGTGGCGACCACGGGCTGGAAGACGTAGCGTGGGCAGGCCTCCTACTAGGTGGACCGACGATCTGGTAAAGGTCGCGGGAAGAGCCTGGATGCGGGCAGCGCAGGACCGTTCATTGTGGAAAACCTTGGGGGAGGCCTTTGTCCAGCAGTGGACGTCATTTGGCTGAAAAGAAAGAAGAAAGAAGATAAGAAAAGAATATAGGTCACGATTGCCAAAACTTTCATACATAGATGGAAATAATATAACATTTTCTACCGAGACTCTATATTTTGAAATTCCAATTTTATTATTTAACGTAACCCAAATACTTGCCAGATAAAATAACAAATAACTTATTTATGTTACAAAAAAATATTGTTTAGTAAAATAGAGAAACGCTCGTATTCACAAACGATGCTTGCTTAAGTGAAGCAGCAAATCGAACGCACAGCGCTCTATTATTGTTCGTGTCACCCTGTGCGTCCACGCGCATTGTGAGACCTCATAGTAATGTTTGTGAATACGGGCGTAAGTCGCAGGCAAAGGCAAAATACATATTTCCACCAAAATCCCAGCTAAAGGGCTATTCTAGATCCCATTCTCTCCGGCTGTTCTCTCTACGCTGTGTGCCCACAGCGTACGCGTTACAGTAAATTAATATTTTTTATCTGTTCCAATTTAGAGGGACCCGATCACGTGACCGCTGAAATAATGGATACCGCCTGAAAAGGTTTATTTGTAGCCATTGTGCGATTAATGGCGATAGGATTTTTTTATGTGCGAATCTGAATTTCAATGGATTTTTGGAAAAAAAAATGGATAGGAGATTTTACATTTTGAAACAATGGAACGGGCGTTGTTTGGAAATTGTGGTTTATTAGCAATCAACTAAGTCCTACTTTCTAGAATAATTTGCGAAGTAAATTTAGGTAACATTTTTAGCTGTCATTATTATTTCTTTGTATGTCGCGTAACGGAAAACGCGACGACA
Source organism: Ostrinia furnacalis (assembly GCF_004193835.3). Taxonomy (NCBI): domain Eukaryota; kingdom Metazoa; phylum Arthropoda; class Insecta; order Lepidoptera; family Crambidae; genus Ostrinia; species Ostrinia furnacalis. The sequence continues at coordinate 282,372 of NW_021131473.1, read as the reverse complement.
TCGTAAAGGTAGCAGGGAAGCGCTGGACGCAGGCCGCTACCTATCGATCAACGTGGAAAGCATTAGGGGAGGCCTATGTTCAGCAGTGGACGTCCTATGGCTGAAATGATGATGATGATGTCGCTTCATAACGTAAAACAGTAAAGCGTTCAATGGTCCGTAGAAAGGTCAATATTTTTCTCCAGTGAAAGAAAAATAAACGTAAATAAAAACTAATATAAACGTAATGCCATACGTTATTATCTTCTAGTTGATATACTCATAACCATGCCACTAGAGATAAGGCATGCTATTGCAAAATTTCTTTTGAACCAACTCATGCTGATTTAAAGTTGGTTTCAATTAGGGATGTTATGGATATGTAGTTTCGATTATGGATACGGTTACGGATATAGAAATCATATTATACTGGTTTCGGTTACGGTTATGAATATTTTTTTATTTCGGATATCCGAAAGTTTCGGTTACAGTTACAGATACCCATAACATCCCTGGTTTCAATCAATGTCGGGCGATTAATTACCGAGACCGAAAGTGATAAATTAATAATCGGCCAGAATCATTTGGCCAGCCGAAACTTCATCCAATTAAGTCAATATTCGACTGGGAAATACCCTGGTATTTTGGTTCGTCACACACGTTAAAGCAGGGATCCCCAACCTTTTCTGGACCAGGGACCACTTTCAATGTGATTTTTCTATACTTTACTAAAACTCTAATGACAAGCAGAAGTCTATCTAAATCTACTCTAAAATTTTAAAGGTGGACCCAGTCACTGGAAGAAATACTATTCATTATCATTTCAGTCATAGGACGTCCACTGCTGAACATAGGCCTCCCCCAATGATTTTTCCAAAATGGCCGGTTGGTGGCGGCCTGCATCCAGCGCCTTCCCGCTACCTTTATGAGGTCGTCGTACCACCTTGAGGGTGGACGACTGGAAGAAATACTATTTAAAAAATTCAAACCAGTGACTTGGCCCGTGGACCACTGCTTCGGAACCCCTGCGTTAGAGTAACGAGGTCCAGTGCTATCCGGTGTCCATATTTTCGAGGCTATCTAGTCACTCGGGTCATCGATATGAGAGGGGATGGACAGATTCGAATTTACATGTTCGACGTTGTAAGTACATTGATGTCAAACCTGTTTGTAAACTTGCAAGATAAACCATGCATTTATTTGAAAATGGTTAATAAGATTATTTTTTATATCTATAAGTATCTCGCTGATGACTAAAAAATTATGCTATTGCTTCTTCATGAGAAAAATGTCTGATTGCCTTATTTGGATAAGACTAAATAATTTTAAAATACAGGCGAAAAAATATTTTGTTCCCTTTCTGGAACATTCGGTCACAATGAAAGGTCGTGTTTTAAAAATTTCAGGACGCTGTGGCACTGTTGCAATTTGTTCCAAAAAAAGGACGCCAGGTCTCACGAGGTTAATGTTGGAGGTAACCCTAAAGCTTTCAATATAGATTTCATGGATGAACTGTAGCTCTCTCAGGCTGAAAATTAATGGATATCTAAGTGAAATTTCACTATGTTATAGATTCATTCAGGCATATGATTCAGGCTTAATGTCACTCATAAAAATAATTACAGACTTGAATTCATTCATAAGAATAGATTAATAGTTGAGTTTTTTTCAAAAATACGGACTAAAACCTTTATACATCACCGTAAAACTATGATATTGAAAAACGTTACTGAAACTATACTAAGTTTCTTCCCGATTTCATCCGGGTCATAACGCGTTTCATCCATTGCATACTCGTAATGCAGTACGAGTTATGCCCGGATCGTTTTCGACCCATTACGCTTCAGTATTGTGCTTTAGTGGTTAGCATACATTACAACTCAGTACGGGCAGTGTGGACATTGCATTGTGATTTAGGCATTGTTTCAACCCAGTAATGTAAGCAATTGATTTTGATTATGTGTCGACGCAAAATGACACACTGCGTAGGTATGTTAAGCACTTTATACTGAAGCCCAAAAGTTTAAATTAAATTTTCATATCGTTAACATAATGAAATGACGAATGGGGATTTCCTATCCCTACATTTGAATTCCCTATTTCATCCCATTAAGTTTAATTTAAAAGCTAGCCTTATGTAATTTTCTATATTCGCAATTCACCCAAATTCTTTGAACTGTTAGGCGTGAAAATCAAACAGACAATTAATTTTGCATTGGAAATATTGAATTGATACTCACCTCTATAATTTGAAACGAAATTAACCCGTTCACTGTCCACAAACTGCTAAAAATACAACATAAACAAAAGACCGCAAACATCCAATCTAGAAATCATTGGGGGAGGCCTATGTCAGTGTCAAAGTATTAATGATTTTTTTTTCTCTCCGACTGACATAATATTGTATTCTGCTGATATTTTCTGTATGACTTAATTAACTTATTTATTAATAATTGACTTGTATTTGCATTGTATCATTTATTGTGTCATAGATTTTTACTACCTACCAATTGTATCTTACCATTATTGTATGCCCATGCGGCGGAACACAACTGATCTATCATACAAATTTAATGACCTGACTTATGTACCTGTGATATCACAATAAACACAATTTGAATTTGAATTTGAAAGTTCAGCAGACCTCCTGTGGCTGAAATGATGACGATCACAAACACCTAACTGCAAAACAATAGGACGTAAACTGACTGACTGATCTTGTATACAACTCGTTTTGAATTTATACAAAATGTATAAACTGCAAAAGTTTCCTTGTTTTCGTCCCTTATAATTTGTTTGTTCCTTTTCTTTTGTTAGTGAAATAGACTCGTTGAGATAACGCAAATGATGGCCGAAGAATACCGACTCGCTCAGAAACGAGTTAATATTTCATGAAACAAAATACGAGTTATTTTGAAGGTTTCTGAAGTTATTTACGGAACTGACGAGTTGCGGCTTTCTCGCGATTAGAATTTAAGTATTAAACATTTATTTTCTACAAATATTATACTTTTAAAAAGCACTTTTCGTTTTTTTTATGCTAGACAAGGCAGGTATTTGACCGCAATCGCACCTGATTACAACCGCAGAATAGTCTATGTTAATTAGGTATAACCAAAATTAGAAAGAGATAATCTTTAAGAAATAATTGTCAAGAGACGTTCTTTTTTTTCGTAATAAAAATTACCCAATAAATTAGTTTTCATTACATTATTTTTAGATTTGAAAATAGTACCTCCAAATTAATCACCCTATAGAAGCTGGATGTTAACAAATAATGACAATAGACACCGATTTGTATAATGTATTTACATAATTATAATACGAGTAGTGGTTTAATTAAGTACCTACCTTTGCTTACAATTTATTGCTTCTATTCAGAATTCATAAACATAAACATAAACTTCACGAATTCAAACTAGTTCCGTCTCCTTTTTGCGAGTGTTCCACTGATGATGTCAATCATGAGCAGTCTGCCCATCATATCTTGTGGGAGTGTGATCTTTGGAAACATGAACGTGATATAATGCTTAATTCAATACAACATACATCTGTTTCCGCAATTTATTACACCGATCTTGTCGCGACAAGGAAAAATTTCCGTGCTTTTAAGCGATTTTGTGAAAAATATTATTGGCAGGTAGTTGCTAATTGCTCATAAGATAGGCCCCCTTAATTTAATTTATTGTCCGTGGTGCATAATCTTTTTCTTAAAGGTTTGAAACCTTTGTTTGTCACCTGTCATCCGCTTTGCAATGGAGGGAAGTCGAACCTTAATTTCGAACTCCTCCTATGTTCTTCTGATTAATTTCGTTGCGGGTCCAATGACAGTTTAACTTTCCCCCGGGACAAACTTGACCTTCATTGGTTGGGTTTTTGTGGCGGTCAAGCTGTAGATCCTGGCTACACAGGAGTTGCAGTGGTGGGAACGAGAGGTGGGAATAGTCCCGTTTCTATTCAGAATACTGCTGAGACGGGTAAATTTGAGTTGATTTTTATCATACTTTTTACTATGAACTACTAAACTGATTATAGTGTCACGTCATGCTGAACTTGAACAAACACAGTATCTTTAATCTTTTCCATGAAATTAAACCGTCTATTCGCTGGGGACAAAGTTTTCGTGTACTGTCACTGTCACATGGCGCAGTCACGCGACGTCACTTCTCAACACGAACAACCAGACATTAAGGCTGGGTTGCACCATCTTACTTTAACTTTGACAAACGTCAAAAACTGTCAAAAAACATCTGTTATCGTTAAACAGGTTGGCCCAGAAAGAAAGGCACTTTTGAAAATTCAAGGAAACAAAAACTGCAATTAACAATATTGCAATTGAATGAAAATTTAATACATTTTATTTTTAAATTTACTTTTTGTTAATTTGATTGTATATGTGGTTCCCTTGACATTTACAACATTCGATCAAAATACATAAAAATTTTGGAACTAGACTGTTAACATCAAGGCTAATACTCTGGCACCAGCAGTTGTAAAAGGTATTATTTTGTAATAAAATCGTATCACAGGATTAACCCACAATACAATTTTGTAACACAAACGTATACTACAGCTGACCCACCGCCATTTTCGGAACCCAACAAAGGGGTTATATGGAATAATATCAAAGCAGTAATGTAATAAGATTACGTGATTCTTATATTGAATTGGGGGCGAAATAAAATTATCGTGATAGAAAATATAACAGGCACAAAAGCGACATTCTGTCCTTTCACCTTTGATTGGTGTACAAAGGGCTTAAGTGACCCAAAAACGATGTATGGTGCATTAAGGGCTTAAGGGTGAACCAAAAAAGAAGTAGGTTGTTAGGTGCTAATATAATAATTGATTTGTATAAGTGTTATTTTGATTGTGAGTTTTCCTCAATTTTATTGTAAATAATTAAAATATAATTCTGGAGCATTTTTGTGGAGTCAATTTGTGAAACCAAAAGCTACTAAGGGTGGGTTGCACCATCTTATTTTGACCGTAACTTAGTCAATAACCGGTGCTTTTTGTATGGAGTTTGACAGATTATTGACGTTTGTCAAAGTTAAAGTAAGATGATGCAACCCAGCCTAAGAGACTTCCAGTAAACTGGGCCCACCTTGAATGTTTTTATCAAGAAATTAAATACCAAATCAACAAAAATCTACTCTACAATCTTAGAGTGGGAAGAAACTGGAAGAAAAAATATTCAAAAATTCAATCCAGTGACTTGGCCCGTGGGCTAAAAGTGGGCCAAGTCACTGGAAGACTCGTTACTAAAGTTAAGTAACCGGTAAACCAGAGTTTTAATATGGAGATTAAACTTTGCTTTTAAATCTGATGCAAAAGCTCATCATTGTAGATTATGATCAATAGCCGTTCAGTAATTTTTGCACGAAGAAGTTGGTTCATCATCATCATCATTTCAGCCATAGGACGTTCACTGCTGAACATACGCCACCCCAATGATTTCCACAATGGCTGGTTGGTGGCGGCCTGCATCCAGCGCCTTCCTGAGGCTACCTTTATGAGGTCGTCGGTCCACCTTGTGGGAAGAAGTTCATTATAGACATTTATTTCATCCTCTAATATTTTACTCGTATTTATAAATAACTGATAATTTACATTTTAGCTAAACAAGATATGAAAGTATAATTTTTATATGTTTTTAAATTGCAACCAACGTAATAGCGTGTGTCACGCGAGTGCTTCTTAATAAATTCATTCTCGCCTTCATATCATTAATATTAATTTGGAAATTTCCTTTTATGTGCCTACCGTCAAATCACGACCATCGCCCACGGGGTATCACGCGACGTGTGAATTTAAATGACCTACCCTCAATTCGATTAGATGACAAATTAGAATTACATATTTGTCAAGATATTTGGTTCCGCAAACAAGTGAAAAAGTAAAGTGAAAGAGTGAAGTGAAAAATGAAAGTGGATCTTGAAACGTATTTTTTTAGAAAAGCTTGTTATGTAAAGGCTGATTTACACGTATTAAGTTGTTAAGTAGGTATCTAAATCCTAACTTAATTTTAAGTAAGTAAATAAATTGCATGTTGCAAACACATATTGTAATTAATTAAAAGTTGTAAACAACATGTAAAAACATTTAATTAATCACTTAAAATTAGTTCATTTAACGAGTCCAAAATTAGCTTTGGTTTGACTTTCAGACTATTTATTTGTGAAAATCTGGGGGCAACAGTCTAATTTTTTAGAAATCAGCAGAAATGTCATCAAATATGGCCAACTGACATAAAAATATTTTTAGTCTGTGAACTAGTGATGCGACAAAACCTCTCGTTAATCGCGAAGTGAAATGTTGTAGTACTTGCGTATCATCGCCGGGTGATCGTCAAAATACTAAAAATATGCAACAAAGTCGCAACATTGAATGTGAACTGATTATGAAATTTTCGAGAACAGGAAACAAACTGTATGCACAGATGTAATCAAAAAGCACACTGGACAGTAAAACAATCAATGATATCCGTAAAGTTATTAAACTTCTGTTGCTTGCTGCGTGATTGGTGGATTTTGACATATCTGTCAATGTCATGTCAAAAATAACCAATCATGCAGCATTTGGACCTCGCGTCTACGTATTGCCATCTGGCGGATTTTTCAATCGCGAAAACCCTCATTGAAAGAAGTTTTTTATTTTCTTAAAAATAAACAATGGAACAATACGTAAGCATAATTGCATAAAAAAGTAAAATAATTTCGTTTAAATAAAACCGACTAAAAATTAAACTGACTCCGAAAAAGTAAACACTAAAAGTAGAAAAATAAATTTACGTTATCTCCAATATTGTCGAAGTTATCGCTGGAAAACTAAGCAAAGTATCGTATATTTTTTATTTAAAATTAATCAGTAATCGGAATAAGTGAATACTTAAAATAATATCGATTAAATTTACAGATTATTGTCTATGACTCACAGGTTACGGCACTGATGTGTCAGAGACAAGTCATAGACAATATGGAGATAACACATGATTTTAAACGTCAAGTCAATTTGACAATGTCACAAATTTTCATCGTCCACGTATTTTGCTAAAATAATTTGTTTCAAAGATTGATTTCAAACTTGTATAAACGTGAAAATAAAGTTGGTTTCATGGGCTTGTTAAATAGTGTGTATGATATTATGAACACGTAAGTGATTATGGTGTAATTGTGTATGAAAGTGTTTGTTTACATCTCTGCTGGATTCTAAAAAATCAAGGTATAATCTGAGAGCTACTAAGCAGACTCTATGAGGATAAATTCATATTACTTAATTAACATAAAATAATTATAAGAATTGAATCTACTGAAGCATTTATTTTTATAGTTCAAGAACAGTTTCTAATTTGTTTATAAGAGTGAATGCAGCTATGGTGGTGGATTCAACGTTTGAAAGTTAGGAATTGAAATACTTTTAAAAACTTAGACGTACCTAAATGTTACAGATTTGGTAACCCAATCTTACTACTTAAATAGTGTCATCGGCAAATTGTATTGATTTATCACCTGAGCAACGATCGAAAGTTTAGCGAAAGAGATGTAACATCGTCAATTAAGTAGGTTATAATAATACCGCCAGGTTATAATAATACCGCCAGAGGTCGCCATTTTTATTTCACGGAAACTTTTGTCTATTAGAGAAGACCGTGGCGTTGAAAAGGTTAAATAGCAGCGCTCCATAAAACATTATTATGTCTCAAATTGAAACTCTTTTATACAATTTACTGAATTTCAGCATACAAAATGGCTAGACGTGTTATTTGTCTTTCCCAAACGAAACCAACATGTAAATTGACGACAAAGTAAAAGAATCGTACAATGAGGATCATTTCGATTTTTAGCTGTGAATGCAGATTTATAGGGCTAAGAAATCCTTAATACACAGTGCAAAAATTTTTGTTCTACGACAAAAATTTACGAAGTTATGGCCAAATTACTAAAAAAGTTCACTGACCGCCCGGCGCGGGGACGATGACGTCATTATATCCGATCCGAACGCTGCCGGCGTACTGCGTGGATAGAAAATATTTTTTTCTAGCCAAATTATCAGTTTTAGAGAAAAACTTGTAATGACATTTATTCATCAGAATAAAGTAAGCTATCGATAGGTAATTTTTAAAAATGGAAATTGTGAAAAATAACGCAAAAAATCCATACGCTCATACGATTCAATGGCACGCAGAGACGCGATTGGGGTCTCCGCGGTGGTATATTTGGCGATTTATTCAAATAAAGTGTACATAAGTGTTGTTAGAGTCATATCTTCTTCCAAGTAAAATATAAAAATGTATAAGTATTAATTTATTTACTTCTAACAATAAGGTATAACTTCTAACAATATGACATTGCTATGAAAATCATTTCGATGTACACTTAATAATACCTACCTGTTATTTAGTTTTTCTGAGTTAAACCTACGCACCTACCTATCTATTCGCCGTTCCCATGGGCGGGCCAGCTGCTGCAGGAAAGGACAGCCGCTCCGTGCTGGAAATCTATTTAATCTTAGCCTAGAAGCTGGGTATGACTACCCCGCCCCTCTCCTCTCCCCAGGTCATAAGCTGGGCATGACTTCCCCCTCGGCCAGAAGTTGGGTATGATTTACCCCCCCCACCCCCCGGCCCGAAACTGGGTATGACTTGACCCCTCCCCCTCCCCCCAGGCCAGAAGCTAGGTAAGGCTTGCCCCTACCCCCAGGCCATAAGCATAAGCTGGATATGACTCCCCTTCGGCCAGAAGCTGGGTATGACACCCCCCCCATGCCAGAAATGCCAGAAACTGGGTATGACTTGACCCCCCCCCTCCCCCCCAGGCCATAAGCTGGGTAAGGCTAGCCCCTCCCCCCAGCCCTAGAAACTGGTTATGACTTGACCCCTCCCCCCCCCCCTCCCCAAGCCAGAAACTGGGTAAGGCTAGCCCCTTCCCCCAGTCCATAAGCATAAGCTAGGTATGACTCCCCCTCGGCCGGAAGCTGGGTATTACTTACCCCCCCCCCCAGGCCAGAAACTGGGTATTAGCATCATATTATGTATTATTATGTTCAATACAAACAATCATTAAGTTACACTCACCCCAACCGCGTCTCCGCATTGCATCGAATCCTATGAAAATGTGGTTTTTGGACATAGCAATACTTATTTTTCACAATTTTTATTTTTAAAAATTACTGGTCGATAGGTTACTTTATTTTGAAGAATAAATGTTATTAAAAGTTTTTTTCTAAAACTGATAGTTTAGCCGGAAAAAAATATTTTCCATCCCATTAGTACGCCGGCTGCGCTCGATTCGGATATAATGACGTCACGCGGCCTTGCGTACGTTGACTTTTAGCGGCAAAAACGGCCTATGTTTATTACTTAATATCTTCGTAAGTAATGGTCCGATTTGGATAGTTCAAAAAGATATATCTTTCTTATGTCTTAAAGATTAACGTAGATACTAGTTTTATTGAATTTTCTACAACAGTACTGATCCTCATTTGCCGACGACAATACACCCGTCAACTCTCTAAGAACCTTTCATGTAATGAACACTCTTTTTACAGACAAAAATAAAAGTTCGGAAATAAAATTTCCCACTACAATTTGTTTATTAAAACACTAGCAATCAATGACAAAATACGTGTCAAATTATTATGTAAAGTTAAGTAAGAAATGTGAGAAGACTGTGATGATGTTATAGTATGATTATTGTTAAAGTAAGTGAAATCTTTATGGGCAGTTGAATGTGTTGTATGTAAAGTTAAGTATTTTAGCAATTTGTATATAATACATATTAGTTTTAAGTCCTATATTGCTTTAGTTTCTGGGAAACAAAGCAATCACCTCGTCCCAGTGTAAGAGCCCCTACCGACTACAGAGTTTTAACCGTTATTTTAATCGGGCTGTTAATCAGTATGAAACTACGTACGCAGATTACACCAATTTGGTATCGGCCCGTTCCTCATACACATTAGAAGCCGACCAAAATAACGGCTGATAAAAAAATTCTGTAGTTGGGACTCTAAATGTCCACATATCAGCGTACAAAACGTTTTAATTCTTCCTCGATAACACCATGACCCCTGTCATGTTTTCAAAATTACTTTGCTCAATCTTGTGCAATTTTCGTTTGACTGATGTAATTACTACTCACCACATGAAAAACATTTTATTTTTGAAGTCCTATTTATGCAATGTCTAGAAAAAAAGTTTCAAAGCCTTTTTTGTTAAAATGAATCTCAGTTAAAATTTTACACCCAATATTTTGAAAGTACAATTGATTATTTTTAAAATTTCGCGTTGCATCATTTAATTAATTTTGACAGATATTAACGCAATACGCGGTTAGGTTAAAAATGTCTCCTGACACGCAAAAATATTTTAACTGCGTATTATAATTAGAAATGATATTAAAGTATGGATCTGTTAAAGGTAAAAGTCCACTGGGCCTAAATATTAGAGTTTAATCAATGTTTTAATAATAAAACACAGCGTTTAAAGGACTTGTTGGGAAAAACTTAAACAGTGAAATTTTAATTTTGATATTCGAAAAAGTAAAAGATATTCTCTACTCCCCAATGTATAAACAACACATTGATAAGTTTTATTAGGCTACAAAAATCAGATGTGTTGTTAGAAAAAATCCAGTAAGTAGAGATCTTCATTGAATAAGTTTTTACCAAACTGTTCCTTCGCCTTGTATTATTACTGTAGATTCTGACATAGAAACATTGAAATTGTAATGTTACGTCTTAAAAAGTATTAACTACATGGCGCGAGTACACTATGTGGGAAAGTGGTCAAGACTTTATAGTGTGAACACCATCTTGGTTACTTTCTCCTTCCCCCGTGTGTGTCGCCCATACTTCGGTGTGCGGGCTCACGCTCCGACTTGGACAATTTTCCGCATAGTGTACTTGCGCCATCAAATATTTGGTTGTTAAATCACTTCGATTTTTTAATATAAGTATTACCCATATACCTAAAAATAGGAATTAAAAATGTACTACCAGTACAGTAATGTTACCGGAGTCAATTACTTAGAAGCGTACTTATGTTGATTTTTTTCTAGAACCGAAATAAAATATTATCCTTATCCAAACTGAAAATACAATACACAGTACAGTCATATTTATTGACGTCAATTTTCTTGACTCATTTAATAAATCTTTATATAAAAACATACTAAGCACGACTTGTTACCGCTCTGATATTTAAATACTTACATGCATATTAATCCGTTTGTGTATGTTCGATTCTAAAATAACGTAGGGAACAATAATAATGTGACTTCGATCACCTTCGAACAGATTCTGAATGATGTATTGTACATAGCATTTACTTCGAATAATTTACATTCCATTTTGTATCCTATTTAGCCTTCAGTATGAATGAGTAGGTTATTTATGCTAAAAGTAACGAAATTTTAAGATGCACCTTATCATTGTGCTCGTAGTTTCCAGTATTACCTACTTATGAACACACTGGAGTCAAGAAATCCTAATAATATAATCCAATATATGTATAAAATTTTAAACTATTTTTTTAAGTTTGAATTTCTTTTTGAATTATTCTGGAATACGGGTATATTTCTAGAGTATTTATATTTTTTGACAAAGGAAAACGGCTTTCAATCATATTATATTTAAATCTGTATATCTGTTTTCTACAAGTCCTTATAAAATAATAGATAATAGTTTGTCACAAGTGTGCCAAATACAGTCGTATCATCTATGTATTTGGAGCTACATTTTATCTTGATTAAATAAATCGTCTTGCTAAAGCTCTACACATACTTAGGCATACATAATATTATGATTATAATAGAGTCCATCCAGTGTGGTTTAACCTTTTGACCTTTTTTACCCTACCTTACATTTACAAAATGACCAAATTGTCAAAAAACACGCTGTAAATAGAAACAAATATGCTATTTTTATGCGTCATATTTCCTCTTTGTACAGATTTTTACCGAGAAAAGATTTATTATGCATTGACAGATCTGAAAATCGTAGGTAAGCTTAAGCTTAACTGCAAGTTATTGTAATAAAAATTTTCAGGATTTGTGAAATTTGAAGTTAGCCATTTCATATCCCAACTAATATTATAAATGCGAAAGTAACTCTGTCTGTCTGTCTGTCTGTCTGTCTGTCTGTCTGTCTGTCTGTCTGTTACGCTTTCCCGCTTAAACCTCGCAACCGATTTTGATGAAATTTGGCATAGAGATAGTTTGAGTCCCGGGAAAGAACATAGGATAGTTTTTATCCCGGTTTTTGAAACAGGGACGCGCGCGATAAAGTTTTTCTGTGACAGACAAAATTCCACGCGGGCGAAGCCGCGGGCGGAAAGCTTTTTAAATAGTTGATTGAATTGTTGATAAAAGGCAAATACCTAAGTATCATTACCTACAAAGTTTCGTCACTATTTTTAAGCCTAGAAAGATATTCTAAGGTGGTTCTTCAGTTTTCAAAATGGCCAACTGTACAATATTTTAATTATCAAAATGATAACCGTCGGCTACGAAAAGGCGAATACTTATTATTGTAAAAAAATATTTTTAACCGACGTGTCGTAGATCTGTGTGTATGTTGTTGTATGTTCAAGTATTAAAAGGACTGAGTTTCTTATCACTTGTACCCTAAATTAGGGCTTTGTAATCTCTCTCACCTTTGTATTAGGGTATAGCCAATGTCTTGTGTTGGGTTTGTGTTAATTTATATTAAAATATATTTTAAGTAGTTTGCTGTTTCATTTATTTCAGCAAGAACTCGATATTAATATTGAAAGTTATGCAAACTACTACCCGTACCCAAAAACGTAGAGTCAATAAGATATAGGTATATACTATAAGATTCCGCTCTACATAAAATGTTGAATACGATAGAATTACAATTAGATTCTACCTAAGTACTAACTTTTTATAAAACATACTCGTCGTAGCAACAAAACCGTAAACATTGTTTGACAAAAATCTACCTGCTCTATTTCCGGACTGTGGCTTTATTGTCACCACGCACCCTCTTTCGCGCAGGTACGTACACAGACTAACCTCTCTATGTCGCACGAAGGCTCACAATTAACCTACTTTTCCAATCGTGTAACAAACATCCTTACATTAATATTCTAGGGGTGATGCACAACCAACTGTTCATGAATCGACAGAACATGAACATCGCTTGTGCATATCGCTCCACCGCTGGAGACATTTTGTGTGGAGGTTAGAATGAATCATAGAATCTGCGATAAACAAGTCAAAGGGCACAACAGTTTACTACAGTGGTTATTACGAAGTGTATTAGAGGTAAGTGCTAATTTTTGTCATTATATCACGTAAGTAAAGCCATTTAAACGACCATTATCGTTACGTTGTTTTTTGTCAAAGGTCTACATCGTGTTGAATTTCCTAAGTTTTTCATAACTTAATGATGGTACTAAAAACTTATTTAAAAACACATACCTACAGTGATACGAAAAGTTTTGTTAGTGTCTGACTTTTGTTGAAAGTGCAAAATTGAAAAAAACAAGTATTTTAGCAGACCCAAAATTATTTAAATTTTGTCTGCTTGTAAAACAAAAAATATAAATACTGTGTAGTTTGTTTTAGTATGAGTCCAGGGTAAACTCTACATCTCTATGAGTACAAAAAATCTTTAAGGATAATCCTTGCAACAAAAGTTCGCGATGATAACCCAACGGTTTAGGCATACGACCAATTCCAGAGGACGCAGTTCGATTCCTGTCTACCGCTTTTTATTTAGCTTGCCTGGAAAGGTAATGAGAAAAAATTGAACAAATTACTAATAATATTTAAAAAGAAAAGCTGGCGCCTACTTTATTTTTGATAGCAATTACTACTTAGACTCAACAATAAAATGTAGAGCAGTTGTTCAAATTAAGTTTGAAGATTTAAAAAATGTCAAGTGAAACGCAATTGTACGTTTGAAAAGCCTAGGCTTTAGGAAACATAAAGCAATTAACATTATCAACTGAGCCAGTCTGAACCAGGATTATAATTGCAAATAATACGTGACACGTTAAGATGCACTTGATAAGTCCACTTATCAACGACAGATTAGTAATATTTCATGCAAACTTTTTATTTCACCAGTTAAAAAACTGGATGAGTCAACACGCACGTATTTTAAGATATGTAATAGGTAGGTAGGTATACTGTACTCACGATTGTTTATAAGGGGGCGTCCATTAATTACGTGGGACAATTTTGGCTATTTTTTAACCCCCCGACTCCCTTGGTGAGATTTCATGAGATTTTGCCAGACCCCCTCCCCCACCAACTAATCTCACGTGAGATTTTCCAAAATGCCTATTTGCAATGTAAATGAGATAATCCGTGCTTCGAAAATATTGGATTTTATAAAAAAAACCAGACCTGCGTAAAAAAATTAACTTAGTACAATTTTTAATTATTAGTATACATTTTGTTAATATTTAAGCATTGGTAGCAAACTGCGGATCGAAAAACTGGGCCTGTGTTCACAAATGCAGACGGAGGATTTACTCTGTTTGTTGTGGAAAAAAATTACGTGATATTACTCGACACCCCCTCCCTTCCTTACGTGAGATTGATTAAGTGAGGTTGTTCTGGGGGCCCCCCCCCCCCCTAAAAGTCTCACGTAATTAATGGACGCCCCCTAAGCAATATCGATTGTTTCTATCGATGACGAAACCTAGTCCTCAAACTACCAGACGATAACATTGACAGATAGTAACAATTTGTGTTATCAGTCCGTGCTGTAGCTCCGGTCGCTACCGCATGCATGCTGTCTTAATTATTGCTTATCTGCATTCGTTATTTTATTGTCATAAAAATAACATCGTGCTTCAATTGTTTTTGAGTTACAAAAATACGGATTCAAAATGTTACGTACAGTTCAGTGATATTTTCCATAATAATAGAGATATGTGTGTGTTTAAATTAAATGATACACAATGTGTGGTGATAACAATATGGCTTGCTATCGTTCAATGACTTGAACCTGTGATCAAGATCGGAGAGTGAACTTAAGTAAATAAATACAGCAATCTGGTACTTTACCTACTTATTTATGTAGATATTCAGTTAGTCATTCAGTTTGGTTGTTTACATAGATGTTTTATGTATTTTGTAAATTAATTCCCACGTTAAACACGATATTTAAATAGAAAACAATGATTCATTGATTACTAAGACAGATGTAACGATGCGCAGCGGCTAAAATATATTACATGTTTTGAACAATATTTTCACGTTCTACTTTCATCACTCCAAAAAGTAATTATTTTTGTTTATATTCCTAAATTTTAATAAAGTAACTACATACATACTTACCTACAAAACGTAACTATAGCGATTAAAAAGAGAGTAAAGACTGCTTTATAGAGTTCTAATCGATCCATTAGGTAACAATAAGTAGAGACGGAACGTAAAAGGAGGAAAATACCACGTTGGTTCGTGCATAATAAATAATACCATTATGTCATTCTGTTGTACGTACGACATAGGAATTGGAAAATAAATATAAATAGACACAAAAAGTTTTTACTATAGACACGTTAATAGGCATGTGGTTTTCCTTAAGTGGCTGCAAAGCCAAGTTAGTTAAGTGACGTATGGTTACAGAATTTATGTTTAACATCTACGGTGTGAAAGGCCCATAAAGCAATGAAAATAAAATTCACATCGGAAAGAGTCATAAAGGAAAAGACGCCGACCTATATACGAGTGTTATGTATGTCGGAAGGTTATTTTAGTGTTTCACGAGCGCACGCACCAAGGTCTTCCTTCGCCACGGTTAGCCGGTTAGTGTCAGTGTAAACATTGTAGAGAGCGTACGTATTTTCTGCAATAACACTTTTAATCGACTAAAAGCTTTATTGCGGCCGTGTTTATTACAATAAGGAGTTAAACCTTTGTTCTAACGAGTGATATGAATTTGTTATTAGTTAAATTGCGTGTCTAAATGATGAAGTCATCGGCCATTCGCGAGGGTCGACCGGTGTTCCCTTTCGCGTAGTTCGCTTGTTTTGAATGAGACGGACGAATTAGAAAAATCGCAACTACTAGTCTAGACAGTGTTTTGTTTAGCAAGCTTTAATTTGTGGCGTGGTCGTAGTTTAAATAGTAGCGTGCTTTTTCAGGTAAGATTTTTATCCAAATGAAAGATGCGTAACTATTAAGTAACTCATTTAAATTGATTTATTTGTTTTTCATTTACTATATTAATACTGATTTAAAGTGGACTATTTTCTTATTATGCAATAGACCCTTTAAGACGCACAGTGTCACACACGAAACAATCACAGAGCTCTATTCAACGCTGTGCGTTCGATTTGTTTGTTCACTTAAGCAAGCCTCGTTTGTGAATAAACGATATTAAACAAGGTTAATAAGGTAAAAATAATTTAAGCAGGCAATTACTTACTTTTTAATTATGTAAAGTACCTACCTAAAACCATTAGGTATAATAAATTAAACTCATTACAGTTTCATTTGTATAATTTAATTAAATTTTAATATTTTTATGTAATTACACTTATTTTTAGAATGCCGGCGCTTCGTCTACTGGGGCGACGATGGATGTTTGCCTCAGACGATCTAGTGTTCCCCTCCATCTTGGAAATACCATACAGACTGACATGGTACGTAAATATAGGAACATAACATCATTATCAAAACAAACTGCCAGGGGCAGCAATGGGTGGGCCGGGCGAACACAACAGAACACAATGCGAATTTATTGCGCAAGAATAATCCTAATTAGTACTTAGAATTAAGAGCCAAAGCACACGATGCGTTGCGACTTGCGGCGCCGCATCGCAAAGATTTCGCCGTTTCACGCGGCGTGTGCCCGCCACAGATATTTCTATGAGACGACGCAGCGACACTGCTCCGGCGACGCACCGCGCCGCAAGTCAACGCATCGTGTGCTTTGGCTCTAAGTGTAACTTTGGCTGCGTGGGTAGCGGTCTCTCGAAAATCTTTTTCGCAGGGTTCTTTCTTTTGTCAATGGCTGAGTTGCTGTGCACCACCTTATTTTAACCGTCACTAGGTGTTTTTCGTATGGAGTTTGACATACTTTTGACGTTTGTTAAAGTTAAAGTAAGATGGTGCAACCCAGCCTAAGTATGACTGTAAAAATATGATTTGTTAAACTCGCCAAAGGCCACTCTACACTGAGTTAAAACTGAAGATTCAGCACAGATAAGCCTACATTTCAGACCTTGTAAGAGTCACAAAAAAATTTTATACCACGAATTAGAACTAAACTCTTGACTTGAATATGATACTTACTGTAACTTAAAGGATGCTTAATAGTTTGTTTTAACATGCTAACTGTTCTAGGCTGCTGCTCCTGTCGCTCGTGCTGCGAGACAGCGGCTCCTTCGATTGCAGGGAGACATCGTACGCGCAGCTGTTCGTTGATGGATGCCTCATGATACAGGTACTTACACTTTAACCCTCAGAAAGAACAAGCATTCATAAGTGACACATACCTATATCTTATCTACTACTTAATTAGTAAGGAAATCTACTTACAATATTAAATTCTCACTACAACTACTACAGGATTTGGCAACACACAAACACTTAAAAAAGTTAAAAAGATCCCGATGTTTGGATCCACCATTTTGGTTGCACGACCTTTTTTAAAAGTGTTGTGTTGCCAAATCCCGTACATAGTAAAGTGAGAATTTAGTAAAAATGCAACATGAAAGTTTTCAACATAAGTAAAAATAATTAATTGTGGATGTGAGCGAGTTAGACAATTCTTATCTCATATGGTGACCCCATAACCTAACGTATCTCGGAAACACATTAATCTTCTTAAAGAATGCTAATGTAAGTTATCCAAAGCTAGTGCTATGGAAGCTGTATTCTGTTAGCTTCTTTGAATTATAAATCTCATAGAACAGAAATTAGTCAAATATTTCTCAGCACCAGCCCATATTATATTGTCCCTAAGTGGTGGTGGATACTGAATAAAAGTTTTGATTTGAATAAGTTAAATTAAGAGACTTTATTTGGTGCAGGTTGTGGAAATCCTTCTTCTGGTAGCCACTGCGGTACACTCCGCGCGAGGCTCTCTCACAAACGAAGAGCCCCGGAGATACGTCGGGCATCTACTGATTTGCAAGTATATTTGCCCAAATGTTTATAATATTAAAAGCTTTATTATTTGAGAATTTTATTATCTTTATTATTTACCTATTAAAGTTAATAAGACTAGATAATGTACTAAGTACTGCATAGTTCGTTATAATTTAATCACTAGCCATGGAGTTGGAAGAGAGATAAACAAAAAACTTATAAATCTTTTTTTGAAATTGTTGATTTTATTAAATTGCTTTTCCTAATGATCATGAATGATTTCAGATTGTTCTTCCTGATAGTGGAGATGGGATTACTCGTTATGGGTAATATTTGGGTAATAATTGGATCAGTCGATTGCCAAGTATCTGGGTTCACCAAGACGATTTTACAATGTAAGTAGTTTTTTTTAGTAAGTTAATTCAAATGTCCGTCGACTGTAGTATATCAACATTTAGGTGTGACAGTCTCAACTTCATGATAGCTTTTCTACGCCCTAAAACAGGGCTGAAGCCAAAGTATTTTTCTTCTCTTTCTCTACATTTTTGTAGGTTCTTTACGGAATTTATTTATTCACAGTCAAACCTGGATAAGCGAGAGTTCAAGGGAGCACAATCTCATTCTCGCTTATAGAGGTTTCTCACTAACCCGAGTTTCTCGCTAATGCAGGTACATGGGTAGCGTTTCTCTCTTATAGGGGTCACACCGTCACACGTGTCCATTTGAAAAGAATGCGATAAAATAACAACAATAAAGTTATATTTAGTTCCACGAAATTAGGAACAATATTGACGAGAATACAAAAACAATGGTAGGAAGTTCCACGAAAGTTAAGAATGAGACATAAAATAGCACATGTTAAATTTGTAAATAAAGCTCGACTGTCGCTTATAGAGGTATAGATAAGTAGCAGTCTCACTTACGGAGGTCTATGAGGGAAAAACGACTCTCTCTTACAAAGGTTTCTGTTTCTCCCTAATAGAGGTTTTGGGAGCTTAAAATGACGGGTCCTGGCTATTACTCTCACTTATAGAGTTTTCTCACTTATCCAGTTCTCACTTATCCAGGTTTGACTGTATTTAACTTTAATGGCAAAATACATTTGTACATAAGGCGAACTTAATGCACTAAAGCATTCTCGACCAGTTTACCTTTGGGTTGAGCAGAAAAGAAATTTGAATTTAAAGCGATCACGAAATTAAATCTGTCACAAATGTTTCATACTTTTTCTAGAGGATCAGGCATTCTTTAGTATCAAATGGTAACGCGTGCCTTTCTTCTTTTATTTCACTGTCTTTCCTAATTAGAAACTTATTTCAGGTATAGTCATACTGTCATGGATACCAATGGCTTTAATGGCACTGGCAGTGTACTTTGCCTACGACCCATTAGGGACTCTGAAGTACGAAGATCTGCAGACCCCTGAAGAGAGGGACTACTACCATAAGAAGTTCACAGAAATATGGGAGAGCAGGCTTCGGTGGACGTTTTGGTATTTTAAAGACAGCAAGATGAAGGAGGCAATCAGCGAAATGGCATGTGAGAGATATTATAATTAATACTTAGCCTAAGCTTACTCGTAAAACTTATCTAATAAGGTCTAGCTATACTTTAGTAGGACAATCATATCACACTTACCCACTTAAGTACCTATGTAGCCACAATCAATTGATTGGGATATTGATTGATTTGTGGTTTATGTCCATACTCCTACTTAACCCAGATCACTAAAAGCGACGAGCCTGTCCAGGCCAGCCGCTGCAAAGCTTATGTATTAATGTCTATAAATTAAATGATAAACTTTTCTTTCCAGCGCTTCTAAGTATACTGTTCAGATCATCAGACCTGGTTCTCTACGACTTGATTGCCGGGTCCATACTCCTACGCGTCCGTCAGAAACGCGAGTCGAGGATCAAGAAAGCCACCCAGCCTGCTGATGCTGAGACAGTCACTGAAGAAAACGAGTATACCACAGATATGCGAAAGATCTGCGCCGACGCACCGGCCTGGATGACGGTAGAGGAGGCTCAGCATTACTTGAAGTATGCTACTGCGGCGTATGGTGGACTCTATGTGCTGTATAGATACTACTGTGCTGGGTTTTGCTTCCTTCTTCCGTATTTGAGATGCTGTTGTTGGAGGTAAGTGTTTCTTTTTAATATTTTATGGACTTCTTAATCTAAAGTAGGTACATTAATAGTTCAACTTCGTAGTTAATTGTTACTAGAAGTAATAATGCTACGCAAATTATGTAAATAATTAATTAATTTCAAAAACAAATGATACTTTGTTAAGTTTAGCAGAAATTGGTTTGTTTATCATAAAACAAGAACTACTCGTAACATCTGCACACTATTTTATTAAATCGCTAACTGTACCTACCATTTCTATTTTATTGAACCGTTTTGAATCAAATATTTGCAAACAACTAAAAGGTTGCGCTGTTATTTAGGTATCTTTCTATCGTTAATGTATGTAAATAGGACTGATGCTACTTTTCCTTCCTCAACTTTAAAATTCCATTTGTGTGCAGGCCGCGACATGTCAAGGGTGACAACTGCTGCATGTGCAACTACGCAGGGCTCAAGTACATGTCCGATGTCGCCGACAAAGACTTCCTCTTCGTTTCCTTCGAGAACCACATATTTGAAGTAAGCTAATTGCCATATTTTACACTATATTAATAGCAGCTAACTAACCAATAACAAGAAATTTTAATCCTACAACGAAAACATTTTCTCGTCCATCATCAAACTAATAACTCTAGTACACTACGCTATCACTGACTACAGTTAAATAACGGCGAAGAAGTTACGACTGCTACTAATATGCATCAAATAAATCGCACCTCCCGCAACAAGCACTTTTCAAAAGTATGCATCCTCAATTCCTCACTTCCCACCAACATTGGTACCATTTGAAAGCCTAGTTCTAAACTTAATTTCATTAAAGGAAAGGTTTTTACCCCAAAAATGTGTCTTTAGAAGGATCCAGAGTCACTTCTTCGAAAAATAGGTAGTTACGCTTGAGCCAACTTTTATGGCTATAAAACTGTTAAGTTGGGATTAATCGCTATCCATCTGTTAAAGAGGACACGTGAGGTCATTATTTGGTTTTATAACCATAAAAATTGGTCTAATTGATCCCACAGATGAGCCCAAAGTGAGGTCATTTTTCAAGTCACATTTATGGTATATGTTAATCATTTAGTTATTAAGAAATTAAATGTGTTTTGCTTTAATGATATTTATTGGGCTTTCAAATAACACCAATATTGTTGGAGCACCATGATTGTGTCAGAAGAAAATCTTTAAAGTTCGCGTCGCGGAAGGTGCAATTTATTTGATGTTGAGTATATTACCTACGTTTGTCATTTACGTAGCTACAAATACTACGTCGGGTACTAAAGAGTAGCTACAACTGCTACGTTACTACTCTACTAATTAGCTACGACTGCTACATGTAGCTACGACTGCTACATTTAGCTACGACTGCTACATTTAGCTACGACTGCTACATTTAGCTACGACTGCTAAATTTAGCTACGACTGCTACATTTAGCTACGACTGCTACATTTAGCTACGACTGCTGCGTACGACTACCTACTAATAAGTAGCTACGAACGACCACTGTTTTGACTACTACCGTGTAGCTACGATTGCTGCGTAAGCTAAGTAACACGGTTCCTTAATTTAATTTGCTAATTACAGCTGCTCTGTAAGATAAGTTTAGAGAAAAACTGTTGATTTTTGGTACTTCCGTTTTGTTTTCTGACGATAACATTGTTATATCAGGTGCCTTTCTACGTAATTGCTGAGCACGAACGTAGGTGCATCGTGGTGACCGTCCGAGGGTCCATTTCGATTCCTGACATGTTCACAGACTTAGCCGCCCCTGCGCATGCATTTCAAGCCGAAGGTTGGTGGAATTTTCCTCTTCTCCTGTATGTTGTAGGAATTTAGTTTCGTATTTTCCATAATTAAGTACTTACCTACTAAGGATTACTAGCTAAGGATTTGAAACGTTTGATAAATTAAATTTAATTCCAACACTATCTTTGACGTAGAATGAATTATCTTTTGTGTTTTAGGTCTACCAGAAGGTTCCCTGGCTCATAAAGGCATGGCATTGGGCACTGAGAAGACCCTAGAACGACTCGCACCAATTTTGGAAAGAGCGTTTGCTGAGTATCCCGACTATGAACTAGTGATAACAGGTAGGTAACGAATATTTAGGTATCATAACATCTTATCGTTGCATCTTCAAATTATTACGATAACAAGAAAAATACCTGCCTTATTTACATAAGGAACGTGTAAAGTAACACAGACTTTAGAAAGTTAACAAGTATTTTAATAATATTTACCTACTTTTCAGGTCACAGTTTGGGAGCTGCAATATCTACTTTACTTGGTATCAAGTTAAAACCAAAATATCCCCATCTCAAAGTATTTGCATTTTCAACACCGTGTAAGTCTGTTCACCTTTTACTTGCCTATTCAAATTTAAATCTTAATTAGCATACTAACTCCAGATGTTAACAAGCGACTACTAAAAATATCTTGTTACGACGTTGTTAACATAATATTATTATTGGAATCTGTTAAAAATATTTTTGACAAGCTGTACAATTTTTGTCATGTACTTAACTGCAATATGGGGTTTGACTGTTAAATAAGTACCTACCTATAATCATGGAAAAATTATGATTTTTGTAAAATTAATTACGTCAAAGCTAAAAGTACAAAGTCAGCGTCCTACGTCCAGGTGGACATCCTATGGCTGAAATGATGATGATGATAAGAATGTGCTATCGGCAATAGAGTTAACTGCCCATTGCCGGACATGTCGTCTCGTTCTATCGCAAAGAATCACCATTTGATGAGAGCGAGAGCAAAAACGGAAATGGATAGTTACACTGTGGCTGTGTGTACCTACTTACTCGTAGGACGGTCTAATGGCGTCGAGTTCGAAAACATTCCTATTTTTCCTATGGACTACTTGTTATTTCAGATCAGGTCATTTAATCTCTACTGCACAAACCTCTGTTATTTACCAGAGACAAATGGAGAATTTGGTCTACACTCTCCACATTGGCTAGACGGGTTGGGGAGGCTTGATGTGTTCATAATGTCTCTTACGATATCCACGTGAATTCCAGATTCTAAGGCCCAGAACAGACGGTGAAACGCAACTGCAACGAAACTGTAACTGCTAGTTACTTTTGAGTTGCATCTAAGTGTCTGCCATAGCGTCCGTTAAGAGACCACACATGACGCGACCAGTTTGAAACTTTCAGTTTCAGTTTCATTCATAAGAATCATCAGAAAGTTGCAGTTTCGTTGCAGTTGCGTTTCACCGTCTGTTCGGGGCCTAAAATAACCAGATCCAGTTCGTTTGACGTCGGTCATCATAATTTATTTGTCCTTTTGCAGCGGGCTTACTAAGTCGTGATGCTGCACGGTACACCGAGGGTTTCGTTATGACGGTAGGCGTCGGTGATGACCTGGTGATGAGGATCAGTCTCAAGAGCGCGCAGATGTTCCGCGACCGGCTTTTAGAGACCATGCACGCTACCAACTTACCTAAGGTAACTTTAGTGATAGAAAGAGAAAGAGAAAAATATTGTTTATTTAATTCAAGATAGTTCATTATTCGCAAACCTCTTAGGCCCAAACTCGAGTATGAATGTATACTCAAGATTAGATTCAAGGCTGTGTGAGCTAATTTCAATATTTGGATTATTTGTATCTTTGAATAAGACTCAAAGTGTAAATTAATATTTTAGAGAGTCGCATGAGCTATGAAGTTTACTAACGTTCATAAATATCTTGTCTAGGTATACTTTTTTCGTTTATCTAAATGAAAGTTGAAGATTTGCTTACAAAAATACCATACATTACATTTTAGTCCCCCTTTCTGACATCTAAGTACTGCAGTAGGTATTCTTCAAACGGAAACCTTTTAGGTTTACTTACATTGTTCTCATCTTTTCAGTACCGGATATTGCTGAAAGGACTTCGCTACATGTTCTTCACGATACCTGAAACGGATCTGAACACTGTCTTCAATGCACCGACGGATGACATCGAGGCGAACTTAATCGGTCCAACTAGATTAGTGAGAAGTGTTTCATACGTAAGTACCTAATACTTATCTTATTGCCAAAAAGCCAAAAAATAAGACATAGATCGTGCCATCCACGAAGACGTGCCCTAGGTAGGTACCTACCAATTTTTGGTCGAGGAAAGCGCGGGGTGCGGGGAGTTTGATACGAGCAATTCGAGCGTCTTTATTGCAATGTGCGTGTAACGATGCAGCGTGGGACATCCACCTACAAGGTGGACAGACGACATCGTAAAGGTAGCAGGGAAGCGCTGGACGCAGGCCGCTACCAATCGATCAACATGGAAAGCATTGGGGGATGCCTATGTTCAGCAGTGGACGTCCTATGGCTGAAATGATGATGATGATGATGATGTGTAACGATAACACTCAAACATTAGCGGAAGAATGGTGGGGCACGTCTTCGTGGATGACTCGAACTAACCTTTCTATATTTAGCATATCATAGCCAAACATTCACTCAAATGTTTGTATTACATTACAGGACATAGAACGAATGTACATCGCGGGACGCATTCTTCACATTGTGCCTCACAAACCAGCCGGTATAGACAGGTAAGGATGTTTGAAACTGTATACATAATTAACTTATCGAAACCATATGCATGTTGAGGCACAGAATAATAATAAGAATCTACTTAGTTTAGGTAGTAGCTATTGAATATTCATTAAATAAATAAAACTAATCGCAAAGATTAAATAATTTGCAATAAGTCACTCTTATCATAATTTGTGGTCATTATAATTATTACAATTAATATTCAATGTCAATGTCTTTTGCCATGACGAAGTCCTGAATTAAGTTATTAATCCCAACACAAATGTTCTAGGATATGAGTCATGTCTATTTGCAGTTTATTTACAAAGTGATAGTGAAATAAACATGATGCCATCAGAAATCAAAGTCTAATAATTAATCTTTTACAATCACTTTTAATATGACCTCATACATGTAAAAAGTACCTACTTACCTACCCTTTTACGCAGTCAATTGAATTAACTGATTATTAAACAAAGGGCCTTGTAATAAATACTGTTTTTCAATATCTTTTTCAGAAGTGCCCTGGACCGTGAGCCAAAGTACAAACTCCGGTGGGCAAACGCCGAAGACTTCGCGGAACTAGTGGTAACACCAAGCATGCTAGTCGACCACATGCCCGAGAACGTTCTGGAGCCCTTGCAATCCATTTGTAGCGCCAGATTAAATAATATTATGTAGATAAGCGTAATCAAGTATTGTTACAGTTCTCGCCAGTGATTGGCGATATTGTAAATACAAACAATGAAGATTCTCTTTGTTTTTTCATTGTGATGGAAATTTAAGTCGGCCATATTTATTTGCAATATTGCAATCTTATATGGCGTGAACGTTCTGATACGTTCTGATCTTAACAGTTCAGATGAAGTAACAGCGGGGTACTCACTAAAAAGTTGTCCGTATTTTTGGATCTTGATCCCTTTTTCTCAAAGCAAGTCAAGCAAGAGCGACTAATAACAAATTGGAAAATACGGAAACAGCGAAGCCCCGAAATGTTTACTGAAGTAGCATAGAAAGAGACTGAGTTTTAAAAACTTGAACTCTTAAAGCGTCTGTAATACAACAAACTTAATCTAGAGTTTATTCACTATTAAGTGCCTATGGTGTCTCAATACGGAGAAACGATCTATGTATTTTTTGAAATGTATAATGTCCCAGATTAAAAACGTATGATGTGATATTTTTTTACAATGCAATAGAATGTAAGTGCAATAAGTGTTACTTAATAATTATGTTGATTTAATTTTTGCTGTTACTAGAAATAATAAACGGTACAACTATTTGAGAAGATAGCATTTATAGATAATATTGAATTTCTAACATATTTTTTACATGACAAGCATGATACAGTCGGTAACTCATCAGAATGTTAAAACATTGTTGCTAAACCTCATTTATTATAACTAAAGCCCGGTCTGTGAGCACATAGAATTTTGTCCAATGACCCCAAGCTACCCATCCTTATCGCTCGCGCGTAATTATATTGCTGTCGCGACTGTGCGACAGGCGCCCGCAGAGAGTGGGTCATTGGACAAAATTCTACGTGCTCGCAGACCAGACTATACATAAAACCACATGTTTAACTTCATATTCCGCCGACTGTACTTATGTACTACCTACTTAAAACCCTTGAATACCTACTTGACTAAAAGTGATTTATGATAAGTTAATGCATTGTTAAAAGTTTCACTTGCATGAAGTTCATTTACAATATACTCAATTATTTGTAAATAAATTATGTTGGTATATGAACATCCCAGTACAACTAAGCGTAATATTTTTTGTTATTTATACGTATGCATACGTATTGTGTTTTATAAATAAGTATTTATTATTGTTAGCATTTTTTAATTTCAATTGCTTCCATTTACTTGAGTATGAGTGACTGAAGTGAGTTTTTAAAAGTCTAATGCCTGTTTTCACCATCAATCCCTAATTTTTAAGTGACCCCTATTGGTAACACAACAGAATTTTTGTTTTCACTTAAAAAATAGGGATTGATGGTGAAAACGGGCATAATTATCATTGCTGAACGCAGGCATACCTACTTGGTAAATTGTATGTGTATTTCTTATGTCATTGGAGAATAGTTGGTACTTGTATTCATTATTATATGTGAAACGTATATTTTTATTGATGTATGGACGACTTCTTACGATCCAGCACTCGAAATAATAAAACATTATAAGAGAGAATATTAAAATGCATTTTTATTTATTTTAAAATAGAATACAAAAATACACTTATATCATCAGTCAATTTATAATATCACAGCAAAATAGTAAACAGATTGAGTAATATCTTATTAATTTTAAATTAACGATTTGGATAACATTGGAAATTATAACGATATAAAAGCATTAATATAGTCTAACAATATACATTTGGCGTAAGCTATATTGCGTATTTAACCCATTGAACGCCTGATTGCTTATATAGTTTACTACATGCGCAATATTACATAGTCGGTTATGGGTATGGCATGGGTTAATGTCCTATGCTAAATGAGTCGTTTTAAGAATGAGATCGTGACATCACTGTGTCAGCGTCGGGCCGAATATCATCTGCACAGATTGCGCAGCTCCGTCACAGCGGCCTGTGACACCGGGGTTTTGTTCTTCTCCGTTTTGTACCTATAAAACATTTTTATATCAGCTTACCGCTCAATTTTGAACTCTTATTGTAAATCAAATAAAAGCAGGATCAGGTCCTACATTTTAGGATATACGTGAAGCAACATTAAAAAACTATTAATATGATAAAGTTACAACACAAAAAGGTTTCTCCTGCTTAGGGCTAACACCTGGAATGGCAATAAAAACATCCTTAATGCCATAAAATGGGCCAGATCCTAAAACACAAAAGCCGGACTCTGTGCTTCAGGCCTGATCGTTGCCCATCGCGCGTCGTTAGGCCAGCTCTCACTATACCTCACTGCTACAGCCACTAGCAACGCTAACGTCTCTCTAAATATAGCTACCTACCTCTCTAAGAAGTGATGTGCCACGTCGGGCCTGTAGGCGGCCATATCGCGCAGGTAGGCCTGGTCGTTGCCCATCGCGCGTCGGTAGGCCAGCTCTCGCCACGCCTCGCCGCCGCGGCCCGCTAGGAGTACCAGGCCCTCCATGAAGCTGAAGCGATATTGGAATATTTTCTCGTTAATTTGTTGGAAAGGCTACACAAATGCAAGGTCCTTTAAGGACCGTCCTTACGTATATGGTACTAAAATTTAGTCTTAATCAGCATGTTTAAAAAAAATATTTTGACGACGAGTTCAAGTTTTAACCGCAAACTCTATCATTTAACAATGATCAGTTTGTATGACCCACTTTATAGAGGAAATTGGTATAGCAAGCTACATAATAGTAAAATAACCCAACACAAAAGACACTAATGATTCAATGAAGCCGTGACCTTACTATTCATCATCTGCTATGTCACACTTCAACTTAGTCACTACACTATGCAAACAAGATGTTTTCAAAGTACTTCATTACCCAAAGAAACAAAAGACAATAGTTTATTGACCACCTCAAATACTGCATAACTGAGCCAATGCCTGAGGTATGGGCCAGCCACGGGAGAGTTTTAATGACGTCAAAGGTCAGACTTCAAATGTGCTTTAGGCTTGTACGTTCTGTTACGTCATTTGTTATTATACACCTCACTATTTTCGAGCCGCTCCCTTACCTCAGGCACTTACTCCAGTATTCACAAACGATGCTTGCTTATGTGCGTTGAATAGAGCCTTGTGATTGGTTCGTGTGTCACCCTGTGCGTCCACGCGCACTGTGAAACCTCATAGTAATGTTGGTGAATACGGGCGTTATTCAGTTATGTGCTAGACTTGCTGTTTTCAAACTTAAACCACAGAAACAAAACACAACACTTTGTTTTTAAAGCCCTTCTTCAACCAAAAAAAAACAAAAGACAGTTCCATTACCCACCTCAAATACTCGCTGACGAGTTTATACATCTGCTCAGTGCTTCTGTTCAGTATGAGCCTGGTGGGCGAAGCGTTCAGCAGCGACATCTGCAAGGCCACCTGCTGCGCCAGTGCTGCCATCTCGCCAGCGAAGCCGGTGCAGCCGCCTTGCAGGTACAACTCGGAAGCGTCGGTGCAGTGGTTCAGGGCAGTCTCTAGGAGAGACCTAGAATGTTAAAACATTGCTGTGAGAATAGGTTTAATAAGATAACACGCGATGTACAGTCGCGGAATGAAAAGGTTCGACAGTTTTCAAATTGATTCCTTCAACGAATCGCGAGCACATATTACCTTTTGAAACTATGTTACAGAATAATCTCGAGTTAGAGAAAATTATCTTTAACTGTTCGTCAGTAAAGTTCAAAATTATTAAGATCAAAGTTGTTTGACGATTTAACTTGTCAAGAAGATTATTATGATTGTTAAACTAAAACCTTCTTGTTGGTTCAACCTGCCATTATCTATTAAATAAAAAAAACTACATTTTGTAACATTGCCATTGCACTGATGGGATAGAAAAATAAACAAGCAAAACCTTATTCGTTAGCAAACGTCATATTTATTTAAATGTTAGCAGCACTGTTTCTTGCACNTATGAGCCTGGTGGGCGAAGCGTTCAGCAGAGACATCTGCAAGGCCACCTGCTGCGCCAGTGCTGCCATCTCGCCAGCGAAGCCGGTGCAGCCGCCTTGGAGGTACAACTCCGAAGCGTCGGTGCAGTGGTTCAGAGCTGTCTCTAGGAGAGACCTAGAATGTTAAAACATTGCTGTGAAAATAGCTTATTGAGATAACACGTGAGGTACTTAATCTATAATATAAAAATGAATCGCAAAACGTGTTGGTGAGCTCATAGCTCAACAACGCCTGGACCAATTTTACCAACCAATTCATTTTTTCAAATTTTTGTTGAAGTCCAAGGATGGTTTTTACGGCGAGATTTGCAAAATTAACCCTTAACACGCGTACAAAGTCACGGGCGGCCGCTATTGTATAATTTATTACATTCCATAGGCTACAAAAAATGTTACATAGTTTTATGGCATCTCTATGGACCTAAAACGGCACCAAAATATTCCAGGGAAAAACTTATGCTACATTTACCACCTTTAGTACCTATTATAATCTAATTTTAGACACAAAACTAGATGTGATTCCAACTTAAAAAAAATAGTAACTAAAATATGGAAGATGCCTACTTATAGGTATTGTTCTAACTATCACTTTAATTACCAAATCCTAAACTAAACAGGAAAAAGTAAAAGTAAACAGAATGAAAGTATGACATCTGAGTAGATAAGGAAAAAAATAAAAAGATTAATGTATTTGATATGCGAATAAGTAAACAATTCATGCGTGCTTCAAAAGGCTTACTTGGGTAAATAAACGCTCTTGTTTATCACGCGAGTCTCTCGCGGGATTAGAAAAATAAAGTGAAAGTCCGATATGCGAACCACCAAGACAGGCGATCGTAATCGTAAATTCGATTCGTCGAAAATTATTAATAAACTGTACCTAATTTGAGTTCTATAGCTAGGTAGGTTCTTTAAAGGAGACATCCGTTAAGAGCGGATTTTACGAAACTCCAACCCTAAGGATTTAAAACGGGGATTGGAAGTTTGTTTAAAAGTCCTATATTTTAACGCGTACGAAGTCGCGGGTATTACACCGCTAGTATATCAATAAATGTATTTTACCTCGTCGTAACATTATCATGTATCTGTAGCCACACTTGTGGCTGGTTCGGCTTTTTAGGGACCCCTCTGGCCGCTTCCATCGCCAGTTTCTCCAAGTCCTCAATCAGGTCTAACGCCTGTTTTCTCTTGACGTTGGCCGCCTCAGCATACATGTTAAAGTGTAAAGCCACCATGATGTAGGCGTCCGTGTCCCCAGGACAGTGGGTTTTCAAGAAGTCCAGGAGGCCCTGCTTGAATTCTGCAATCTTGTCCGGCTGTTGGCCGAGCATGTAGTCGAATTGGCCAAGGAGGAACTCGAACTGGTGGTTGTCTCGTAACGCCTGCAAAATAAAGATAAGTTTGCTTTAGATTTATGAAAGTTTCATACTGGTTTCGACTAGGATAGTATGAACTTTCTTTACGTGTTGATTTTTGTTAATATTTTATTTGTTTTACCATAGGACTACAAGGCCTACTACGATTG
This sequence comes from Ostrinia furnacalis, assembly GCF_004193835.3. Lineage (NCBI taxonomy): Eukaryota > Metazoa > Arthropoda > Insecta > Lepidoptera > Crambidae > Ostrinia > Ostrinia furnacalis. The sequence goes on along the minus strand of NW_021131473.1, from coordinate 251,512 downwards.
CAAATACTTACTTAAGTACTTTTAACAATGTATGGGGAGGGGTGTAGGTACATTAATCGATAGATTTATCTTATTAAGGTTTCGAAGGAAGAAGAATAAATATCAGGTAAAAGCTATTTAATGTCAAAATTCTAGTAAACATAAATTTACACAGAAAACAATATTAAATTCGTTTAAGTATAACGTGCCTGAATTTATCCATTGTCAGTAGAAAATTCGAGTCGTAAATATCATTTGGGTAAAAAATATCACAATAATGACAATATCAACAATCACATTCTTTTTGGTATAATAAGGGAGAGTCCGNAGCAATATCGATTGTTTATATCGATGACGAAACCTAGTCCTCAAACTACCAGACGATAACATTGACAGATAGTGTAACAATTTGTGTTATCAGTCCGTGCTGTAGCTCCGGTCGCTACCGCATGCATGCTGTGTTAATTGCTTATCTGCATTCGTTATTTTATTGTCATAAAAAAAACATCGTGGTTCAATTGTTTTTGAGTTACAAAAATACTGATTCAAAATGTTACGTACAGTCCAGTGATATTTTCCATAATAATAGAGACTTGTGTATGTTTAAATTAAATGATAAACAATGTGTGGTGATAACAATATGGCTTGCTATCGTTCAATGACTTGAACCTGTGATCAAGAAGATCGGAGAGTGAACTTAAGTAAATAAATACAGCAATCTGGTACTTTACCTACTTATTTATGTAGATATTCAGTTAGTCATTCAGTTTGGTTGTTTACATAGATGTTTTATGTATTTTGTAAATTAATTCCCACGTTGAACACGATATTTAAATAGAAAACAATGATTCATTGATTACTAAGACAGATGTAACGATGCGCATCGGGTAAAATAAATTACTTACAAACATGTTTTGAACAATATTTTCACGTTCTACTTTCATCACTCCAATAATTATTTTTGTTTATATTCCTACATTTTAATAAAGTAACTACATACCTACAAAACACATAAATAGTGATTAAAAATCTCACTCACTGAAAAGAGAGTAAAGACTGCTTTATAGAGTTCTAATCTATCCATTAGGTAATAAGTAGAGACGGAACGTAAAAGGAGGAAAATACCACGTTCGTTCGTGCATAATAAATAATACCATAATGTCATTCTGTTGTACGTACGACATAGGAATTGGAAAATAAATATAAATAGACACAAAAAGTTTTTACTATAGATACGTTAATAGGCATGTGGTTTTCCTTAAGTGGCTGCAAAGCAAAGTTAGTTAAGTGACGTATGGTTACAGAATTTATGTTTAACATCTACGGTGTGAAAGGCCCATAAAGCAATGAAAACAAAATTCACTTCGGAAAGAGTCATAAAGGAAAAGACGCCGACCTATATACGAGTGTTATGTATGTCGGAAGGTTATTTTAGTGTTTCACGAGCGCACGCACCAAGGTCTTCCTTCGCCACGGTTAGCCGGTTAGTGTCAGTGTAAACATTGTAGAGAGCGTACGTATTTTCTGCAAACCCACTTTTAATCGACTAAAAGCTTTATTGCGGCCGTGTTTATTACAATAAGGAGTTTAACCTTTGTTATAACGAGTGATATGAATTCGTTATTAAATTGCGTGTCTCAATGATGAAGTCATCGGCCATTCGCGAGGGTCGACCGGTGTTCCCTTTCGCGTAGTTCGCTTGTTTTGAATGAGACGGACGAATTAGAAAAATCGCAGCTGGTCTAGACAGTGTTTTGTTTAGCAAGCTTTAATTTGTGGCGTGGTCGTAGTTTAAATAGTAGCGTGGTTATTCAGGTAAGATTTTTATCCAAATGAAAGATGCGTAACTATTAAGTAACTCATTTAAATTGATTTATTTATTTTTCATTTACTAAGTATAATATCTTTTAAAACGACGTTAAAAAAACAATACATAAACAAGATTAATGTGGTAAAAATAATGTAAGCAGGCAATTACTTTTTAATTATGTAAAGTACCTACCTAAAACCATTAAGTATAATGAATTAAACTCATTACAGTGTCATTTGTATAATTTACTTATTAAATTTTCATATTTTTATGTAATTGTACTTATTTTTAGAATGCCGGCGCTTCGTCTTCTGGGGCGACGATGGATGTTTGCCTCAGACGATCTAGTGTTCCCCTCCATCTTGGAAATACCATACAGACTGACATGGTACGTAAATATAGGAACATAACATAATTATCAAAACAAGCTGACAGGGGCAGCAATGGGTGGGCCGGGCGAACACAATGCGAATTAATTGCGCAAGAATAATCCTAATTAGTACTTAGATATAAGAGCCAAAACACACGATGCGTTGCGACGACGCGCCGCAATCATTTCGCGGTTTCGCGCGGCGCCGCACCGCTCGTGTGCCCGCCACAAATATTTCTATGAGACGACGCAGCGACACCGCTCCGGCAACGCACCGCGCCGCAAGTTAACGCATCGTGTGCTTTGGGTCTAAGTGTAACTTTGGCTGCGTGGCCTCTCGAGAATCTTTTTCGCACGGCTCTTTCTTTTATCAATGGCTGAGTTGCTGTGCATCACCTTATTTTAACAGTCACTAGGTGTTTTTCGTATGGAGTTTGACAGACTTTTGACGTTTGTTAAAGTTAAAGTAAGATGGTGCAACCCAGCCTAAGTATGACTGTAAAAATATGATTTGTTAAACTCGCCAAAGGCCACTCTACACTGAGTTAAAACTGAAGATTCAGCACAGAGAAGCCTACATTTCAGACCTTGTAAGAGTCACAAAAAATTTTAATACCACGTAATAGAACTAAACTCTTGACTTGAATATGATACTGTAATTTAAAGGATGCTTAATAGTTTGTTTTAACATGCTAACTGTTCCAGGCTGCTGCTCCTGTCGCTCGTGCTGCGAGACAGCGGCTCCTTCGATTGCAGGGAGACGTCGTACGCGCAGCTGTTCGTTGATGGATGCCTCATGATACAGGTACTTAGACTTTAACCCTCAGATAGAACAAGATAAGTATTCATAGGTGACACATAAGTATTAGATACCTACTACTACATATTGTATAAGGAGTAACAATAAGTTAATCTAGGGCCTAGACACAGGCCTAGAATCTAGGCTTACAGTATTACTTACTGTTTTACAATATTTATAACTGTTGTACCTACAACTTAAATAATATAATTTATTGTTTTTGGGTGTGAGTGTGTTAGACAATTCTTATCTCATACTCGACCCCATAACCTAACGTATCTCGGAAACACATAATCTTCTTAATTATGTTATCCAAAGCGAATCACACCCGGATATTCTTATAGAGTCCAGCTCTCTCTAACTACTGAACCACGGAAGCAAACCCAAAGGTGCTTATCTCATATCTAACGCTTTGGAACCTGTATTCTGTTAGCTTATAAGATATTTGAATTATAAATCTCATAGAACAGAAATAAGTCAAATATTTCTCAGCACCAGCCCATATTATATTGTCCCTAAGTGGTGGCAGGGCAAGCTATATTTGGGCCCTGCGTGCCCGTAAGCCTAAGTACCGATTTGATTTGAATAAGTTAAATTAACAGGACTTTATTGGTGTAGGTTGTGGAAATCCTGCTTCTGGTGGCCACTGCGGTGCACTCCGCGAGAGGCTCCCTCACAAACGAAGAGCCCCGGAGATACGTCGGGCATCTACTGATTTGCAAGTATATTTGCCCCAATGTTTATAATATTAAAAGCTTTATATTATTTGATTTGATGATTAAAGTTAATATGACTCCCAGATATGTACTAACTACTAGTTTGTTATAATTTAATCACTAGCCATGGAGTTGGAAGAGAGATAAACAAAAAACTTATAAATCTATTTTGCAAATTGTTGATTTTATTAAATTGCTTTTCCTAATGATCATGAATGATTTCAGATTGTTCTTCCTGATAGTGGAGATGGGATTACTCGTTATGGGTAATATTTGGGTAATAATTGGATCAGTCGATTGCCAAGTATCTGGGTTCACCAAGACGATTTTACAATGTAAGTAGTTTTTTTTTAGCGAGATAATTCAAATGTCCGTCGACTGTAGTATATATCAACATTTAGGTATGACAGTTTCAACTTCATGATAGCTTTTCTACGTCCTGAAACAGGGCTGAAGCCAAAATATTTTTCTTCTCTCTCTCTCTCTCTCTCTCTCTCTCTACATAATAATATTTGTAGGTTCTTTACGGAATTTGAAGCGATCACGAAATTAAATCTGTCACAAAGTAGTTTCATACTATGTCTAGAGGATTAGGTATTCTTTAGCATCAAATGATAAGGTGTGCCTTTCTATCCCTCTTCTTTTATTTCACTGTCTTTCCTAATTAGAAACTTATTTCAGGTATAGTCATACTGTCATGGATACCAATGGCTTTAATGGCACTGGCTGTGTACTTTGCTTACGACCCATTAGGGACTCTAAAGTACGAAGATCTGCAGACCCCAGAAGAGAGGGACTACTACCATAAGAAGTTCACAGAAATATGGGAGAGCAGGCTTCGGTGGACGTTTTGGTATTTTAAAGACAGCAAGATGAAGGAGGCAATCAGCGAAATGGCATGTGAGAGATATTATAATTAATACTTAGCCTAAGCTTACTCGTAAAACTTATCTATTAAGGTCTATAGTTACTTTAGTACAGTGGTTCTTAACCTTTAAGTCATGAGGGACCATTTTACCAAATTTCTGTCTTGTCAGGGACCACATCATAATCGGTCAAAACAAGTTTAACTGCAAAAATCAGTTAAAAGTGTTTTTAATCAAGGTGTGCAAGTGCACTTCGTGGACCACTTGGAATGTCTCCAGGGACCACCAGTGGTCCAGGGACCACCAGTGGTCCGCGGACCACCGGTTAAGAACCACTGCTTTAGTAGGACAATCATATCCCACTTATGCCCGTTTTCACCATCAATCCCTAATTTTTAAGTGACCACTATGAAAACAAAATTCCTGTTATTTGTTCCCATAGGGGTCACTTAAAAATTAGGGATTGGTGGTGAAAACGGGCATTAGCCACTTAAGTAGCCACAATCAATTGATTGGGACATTGATTGATTTGTGGTTTATGTTCATACTCCAACTTAACCCAGTACCTACCTACATTCTAAAAGCGAACAGCCTGTCTAGGTCGACCGCTGCCAAGCTTCCGTAATAAAAAGTCTATAATACTCGTATTAAGGTTTATAAAAATTAAAGAAAAAACTTTCTTTCCAGCGCTTCTAAGTATACTGTTCAGATCATCAGACCTGGTTCTCTACGACTTGATTGCCGGGTCCATACTCCTACGCGTCCGTCAGAAACGCGAGTCAAGGATCAAGAAAGTCACCCAGCCTGCTGATGCTGAGACAGTCACTGAAGAGAACGAGTATACCACAGATATGCGAAAGATCTGCGCCGACGTACCGGCTTGGATGACGGTAGAAGAGGCTCAGCATTACTTGAAGTATGCTACGGCGGCGTACGGTGGACTCTATGTGCTGTATAGATATTATTGTGCTGGGTTTTGCTTCCTCCTTCCGTATTTGAGATGCTGTTGCTGGAGGTAAGTGTTTTAAAAATTATTATTATATAAAATCTGGGCATATACTACAAAAGTCCAACTTCGTGGTTAATCGTAATCGATCACCATTTCTATTTTTTTGAATCGTTTTGAATCAAATATTTGCAAACAACTAAAAGGTTGCGCCTTTATTTATCTTTCTATCCTTAATATAGGTAAGTAAGACTATTGCTACACTTTTCCTTCCTTAACTTTAAAATTCCATTTGTGTGCAGGCCGCGACATGTCAAGGGTGACAACTGCTGCATGTGCAACTATGCAGGCCTCAAGTACATGTCCGATGTCGCCGACAAAGACTTCCTCTTCGTTTCGTTCGAGAATCACATATTTGAAGTACGTAAATTGCATTAATATGAGTTTTGCACTATATTATTATTATTAGCTAGTAATCAATAATTTAATATAATTGGTTAGTATGCAACACATTTTCATTTCAATGTACCTACTTAAAAACCTACTTGAGTTGAGTGAGTACTGGATTCTCGACTATCACCAAGCTGACGTTTTGGCTACAGCTGCTACATAAGCCACAGCAATAAGTTACGACTGCTACTTACCTACCAGTACTGTTATTCTACAAATGCTACGTGCATTATTACTAACTCGGTTACTAACAAGTAGCTGCAACTGCTACGTTACTATTCTACTAATAGCTACGACTACTAACATGTAGCTACGACTGCTACATGTAGCTACGACTGCTACATGTAGCTACGACTGCTACATGTAGCTACGACTGCTACATGAAGCTACGACTGCTACATGTAGCTAAGACTGCTACTTTGGCTACTAATAAGTAGCTACGAATGACCACTGTTTTGACCACTACCTTGTAGCTACGGCTGCTACGTAAGCTAAGTAACACGGTTACTTAATTTTATTTGCTAATTACAGCTGCTCTGTAAGTTAAGTTTAGAGAAAAACTGTTGATTTTTGGTACTTCCGTTTTGTTTTCTGACGGTAACATTGTTATATCAGGTGCCTTTCTACGTAATTGCTGAGCACGAACGCAGGTGCATCGTGGTGACCGTCCGAGGGTCCATTTCGATTCCTGACATGTTCACAGACTTAGCCGGCCCTGCGCATGCGTTTCAAGCCGAAGGTTGGTGGAATTTTCCTCTTCTCCTGTATGTTGTAGGAATTTAGTTTCGTATTTTCCATAATTACTTACTAAGGATTACTAACTAAGGATTTGAAACGTTTGATAAATTAAATGGAATTCCAACAATATCTTTAGCGTATTAAATAATTATTTATCTTTGTTCAGGTCTACCAGAAGGTTCCCTGGCTCATAAAGGCATGGCATTGGGCACAGAGAAGACTCTAGAACGACTCGCGCCAATTTTGGAAAGAGCGTTTGCTGAGTATCCCGACTATGAACTAGTGATAACAGGTAGGTAACGAATATTTAGTAAAATGTTATCGTTGCATCTTGAAAATATTATGATAACGAGAAAAATACCTGCCTTATTTACATAAGGAATGTGTAAAGTAACAAAGACTTACGCCCGTATTCACAAACGATGCTTGCGTAAGTGAATCAGCAAATTGAACGCACAGCATTGAATAGAGCTCTGTGATTGGTTCATGTGCCACCCTGTGCGTCCACGCGCACTATGAGACCTCATAGTAATGTTGTGAATACGGGCGTTAGAAAGTTAACAAGTACCTATTTTAATAATATTTACCTATTTTTCAGGTCACAGTTTGGGAGCTGCAATATCTACTTTACTTGGTATCAAGTTAAAACCAAAATATCCCCATCTCAAAGTATTTGCATTTTCAACACCGTGTAAGTCTGTTCACCTTTTACTTGTCTATTCAAATTCAAATCTTAATTACCATACTAACTCCAGTTGTTAACAAGCGACTACTAAAAATATCTTGTTAAGACGTTGTTAACATAATATTATTATTGGAATCTGTTAAAAATATTTTTGACAAGCTGTACAATTTTTGTCATGTACTTAACTGCAATATGGGGTTTGACTGTTAAATAAGTATAATCATGGAAAAATTATGATTTTTGTAAAATTAATTACGTCAAAGCTAAAAGTACAAAGTCAGCGTCCTACGTCCAGGTGGACATCCTATGGCTGAAATGATGATGATGATAAGTAATGTGCTATCGGCAATAGTGTTAACTGCCCATTTCCGGACATGTCTAAATCGCAAAGAATCACCATAATTTGATGAGAGCGAGAGCAAAAACGGAAATGGATAGTTTACACTGTGGCCGTGTGTACCTACTTACTCGTAGGACGGGTTAATGGCGTCGAGTTCGAAAACATTCCTATTTTTCCTATGGACTACTTGTTATTTCAGATCAGGTCATTTAATATCTACTGCACAAACCTCTGTTATTTACCAGAGACAAATGGAGGATTTGGCCTACACTCTCCACATTGGCTAGACGGGTTGGGGAGGCTTGATGTGTTCATAATGTCTCTTACGATATCCACGTGAATTCCAGATTCTAAGGCCCAGAACAGACGGTGAAACTCAACTGCAACGAAACTGTAACTGCTAGTTACTTTTGAGTTGCATCTAAGTGTCTGCCATAGCGTCCGTTGAGAGGCCACACATGACGCGACCAGTTTGAAACTTTCAGTTTCAGTTTCATTCATAAGAATCATCAGAAAGTTGCAGTTTCGTTGCAGTTGCGTTTCACCGTCTGTTCGGGGCCTAAAATAACCAGATCCAGTGCGTTTGACGTCGGTCATCATAATTTATTTGTCCTTTTGCAGCGGGCTTACTAAGTCGTGATGCTGCACGGTACACCGAGGGTTTCGTTATGACGGTAGGCGTCGGTGATGACCTGGTGATGAGGATCAGTCTCAAGAGCGCGCAGATGTTCCGCGACCGGCTTTTGGAGACTATGCACGCTACTAACTTACCCAAGGTGACTTTAGTGATAGAAAGAGAAAGAGAAAAATATTGTTTATTTAATTTAAGATAGTTCATTATTCGCAAACCTCTTAGGCTCAAACTCGAGTATGAATGTATACTCAAGATTAGATTCAAGGCTGTGTGAGCTAATTTCAATATTTTAATTATTTGTATCTTTGAATAAGACTCAAAGTGTAAAGTAATATTTGAGAGAGTCGCATGAGCTATGAAGTTTTAACAACGTTCTTAAAAATCTTGTCTAGATATACTTGTTCTTTTGTCTAAATGTCTTTTTCCTTACAAAAATACCGTTAGAGTACGTTTTATCGGCCGTATTCACAAACATTACTATAAGCAGAGCTCTATTCAACGTCGTTCGATTTGCTGCTTCACTTAAGCAAGCACGTTTGTGAATACGGGCGTGTTCCGNTCCAATTAGCCAACCGGTTTGATAATTTGTACCACAGGGTTACTAAATTGGATTTCAATAAATTTCAAGCCTATAAAAAAACTATGGCAAAATATTATACGATACATTCTTAACAAATTAGGAAACGAAAAGGAACAGTAGTTAATAACATAGACAATCGATATTGTTTTACACGTTATCACGATTTTGAGTACAAATTTTGTAATTCCAATTATCGTAACGCACACTTGTACCTAATCTACTTTGCCAGTCTTTTGCTTTCATTTATTGTTAGTCAAACATAACTTAGCTATTATAACTTCAAAATATGATTTACTAAAAAAAATTCTAAATCCTTTGGTAAAGTTCCATACAACTTGATGTGGTACAATTTAGCCGACTAGGTGATAGTGCTTTTAAAAAATTGGTAAAAAATATAGCTTATAAATACCGAAAAATGTTTCAAATAATTGTAATCCACACTAGTTTACGCTTCTAAATAATATATTAGAAACACCCTGTAATTAAATTTAACAAAATTACAAACTAAACATGTATTGTCAAAAGTTACTTGAAAACAATGAAAAAATACTTTTCAAAATAAAACACACGTGTTTGTTGTCACGGCAAAAACCACATGGCCGATATTAATTGATTTTAGTTGTGTATCGCTGAGTGTTGCAGTTACAGACATTCAATAAATACTTTCCGAAATACATATGAGGGTGGTACAATTTACCCGGCGGTACAATATACCGAACTCTCCCCTATTATTAGCTAGCCTACGCTTTAACTCTAATTTTCTGCCAGGGCTGGACGCGGGCATTCGGGTTCCACCCGGTGAGAACGATGTCATGGTGCTTTGGCTTTTGCGGGAACTGGATGTCTCTTGCGTTCCTTGCGAGTTTAGGCTCGTGCACCGTCCAGGTAGGCATGAGAGGTTTAGGTACAGTTGGAGATGCAACGTTCGGTCCTAAGCTTCGGGCGTTGCGGCGATTGTACCCGGGATGAGTGGCGCCAGTGTCCCGGCTTCCACTGGAGGTGCTGTGGCTGCCTCCACCACGCTTGGCGCTTGGAGAATCGACACTGCGGGCGTATCTACTCTTTGGCTTCTGTTGACTGCTTCCCTCGACATCAAGATGGGCAGAGTTGGCGTATTCGTACGGATCTACAAGACCGCAAAGGTGTGGCGGTACATATGGGTAATCACACGGTTCTGGAGATGGCTCTGGGTCCACGTCGGTCAGCCTTAGCGGTTCGCTTCTTCGCACTCGGTATATCTTCGGAAAACGTTGAGGCGGCGGCCTGTAGGTCGGCAGAATGATGTGCTGGGCAGCCGATTCGGCCACAAATGCCAGGACAGCGGCCAAAGACAGCAGGACTGTACGTCTCATCTTGTTGAAGTGACAGTACAAACTGATACTGGTCTCGTTAATTTCGAACTTTTATACCAATGTCAGACGGGAAAAGGGAAGAACCGCACAAGCGTTTGTTTATTATAAGCTATACATAATATCGATTTAACATACACATTAAAGAACACTGAGGTCACTTTACGTTACGTTCAAGTTAATGATAAAGTTTTATCATTGTAAATTAACTGACTTCATGACCTTATAATTTTTAACGATTAAAATGTTCGTCTTTCAAGCCGATATACTTTTCGGCGATACTTAGTGCTGAAAAAAACTTAACTACTCATAAAATAATATCATTACAGTCCCTATGGACCAGTCACTTGCAATAATGTTATAATTCATTAATCTTTTTGTGAGGATTACAAGGAACTACATCGTCTCAATCTTGAATATCATACAAATCAATATTTTCATATAAAACTATTTGTTTTCTATAGTCCCAATATGTAATCAATTTAATCACCCGTTAAAGCAGTGCACTGACCGTCTTAGGCTGGGTTCCACCATCAAACATTAACTTTGACAAACGTCAAAAATCTGTCAAACTCCATACAAAAAACACCGGTTATCGTCATAGTTAAGGTCAAAATTAGGTGGTGCAACTCAGCCTAAGTAAATAATAAAATGTCTAAGCAAAAAACAGAGAATGCCCCTAGCATAACATTCAACCTCAATAATAACTTTTCCTAAAAATATAACTCACCAGCAATCAGTCATTTTCATGACAGTATTTTGTAATGACTAAGTAAAAGAGAAATAAATCAACATTATTATTATTTTTATTTATACGTGGTTCTTTACACATGAATAACATGAATAAAATAATAAGAATATAATTAATTTGGAAATACAAATTCCCAATAGTCCGGTAACTCCTCGTGATAAGCTAAATGGGCTTGTGTTACAAGTGNTTTTTTGGCATCTTCAACAAAAATTGTGCGCCATGTCCATTGGGCTGTTGTTGATTTACGTTTTTTTTTTAATTTTTTATTAAATAGTACTTTAATACCTACTTCAACCTCTATCATAAAAACATTTCTGGTTGATTTGTTTTTTATTGAATATTTGAAATTTAGGTGGCCTTCCCCTTTTCTTAGGACGAGGAAACATGGATGATGGATGTCCATAGAATAAGAACCTCAAGAAGCCCAAGTTAACAAAAAGACGACCCAGCAAGACCGAGCTGCATGAGACGCATGTGACGCATGCACAAATGTTCGTCTTTCTACAATGATTCGAGATCTTGAGTCGAGTTCTATAGATTGATATATTAGATATTCTCAGGTATTACCTATCCTAGTAAAATATTTTTTTCAGAGGGATGTAGCGTAATACTAACTGACCAAAGATGAAGACAGGGTTTAAAGCAAAAGATTAAGTAGTATTTAAAATAATAAATTTATATATTTGGTAAAAATAACATCACAATCAAGTGCTATATACAATTTAACTAGTTACATTACAATGCAACTGTCTTAATTAATACAAAATTACCTTAACTACGCCCTAACCCTAATTTTCTGCCAAGGCTGGACGCGAGCGTTGGGGTTCCATCCGGTAAGAACGATGTCATGGTGCTTCGGCTTTTGAGGGAATTGGATATCTCTTCTGCTTCTCGCGTACAAGGGGAAGGGTCTGGTGGGCGAAACAGGGCGGGGGTTGAACGGGTCGAATGGCTTAGGGAAAGTCGGGGACGGCAGCGGGGAGATGGGGTCGAATCTTATGCTTCGGGCGTTGCGGCGATTGTACCCGGGGTGCGTTGCGCCCGTGTCCCTGCTTCCACTGGAGGTGCTGTGGCTGCCTCCTCCACGCTTAGCGCTAGGAGAGTCGACGCTGCGAGCGTATCTGGTGTTGGGGTCTAGATGGATGTCGTCGATGTTTGGCGGCAGGTAAGGATGGTCGCCGGTGGCTGGCGCTCGCTGAACATCATCACCTTGGTACAACCATAGCGGTTCGCCTGCATCTCTTCACACTCTGTATATCTTCGGTGGTCGTTGAGGCGGCGGCCTGTAGGTCGGCTGGATGAAACGCTGCGCTGACGATTCAGCGACGAACGCCAGAAGCACGGCGGCCAGGGAACACAACACTACTCGTTGCATCTTGTCGGTTGGGACTGATAATGTTCCAGTATATGTTCAGGCTTTTATAGCGATCTTTAAGGAAGTTGCGGTACTTTACCCCATGCGAACATATCATCCGGGGAACGGGAATTACCGAGCGTGCCGTATGTTTACAAACACATAATGAAACTGCTGATGTGACTACATTCATGTTTATTTACTAACAGTACTCTTTGATAAGGAACGTTTCATATTTTCCTCAATATTCAGAATTTACACTCTTATAAAATGTGAGATGATGATACTGAATAAATATTTTTTATTGCAATTGCAATTTACCTTTTCGTAGTGTATTATACGCACGCGAAGGAAGAAGTCTTGAGAAATTAGCAGATATATTGCATAATGCGATATTGCATAATCGTAATTAGTAACAGGAACAAAGTATAAACATCAAGAAGTAAAATCATTTTGAGCCATTTTTCAAAATATGTATTTAGAAATGTATTATTAAAGTTACCTAAGAAATTACATCTGAACGAACAAATACCAAAATATTAAAAGGGCTAAAACTTCGTAACTGTTTGATAAAATCAATAATTTAGCTTGTTCGCTTAGTTCACAGTGTAACCGTTAGTTTTATTACTTAGATTATGACCTACATTTACATCTGCATACCGGAATCCGATACTATCTAGTCAAGTAGGTAATATCGAAAACGCGTTACACTGATTATGTGAATCATAATGTAGACTGCGCGGTCGGTTCAGGGACTCTCCCGACTTATCGATAACTTAATACAAAGACAGTAACTTGAGTTTCAAATATCGCTCTTATTAATATGAACGTTTAGGTGACAGTCGTTCAGGGAAAATGTGTTCCCTATGCAATCGATGAGGAAAATTATTAAGATTCTTTTATGTCTGGAAGCATTTGTTTTTTCTTAACACGCATTGGCGTGCACGAGCCGTTTGAGGTTCATGGCCATATTTCTTGTGCATATTGTAACGATTTAAGCAAATATTTAAGCTCGAACATTCGCGTACGCCTTCGTGTTCGAAATGGGAAAAAAATTCACCCGCCGAAGTCTAGTAAAATAAATCTTAATAAAATAGGTCGCACGCGCAGCCTAATCTACCTTGTGCGACTTTTTTGTTATTTCGCCCATTCTTGGAACTTTACGGGACTACTCCCACCTCTCGTTCCCACCTCTGCAACTCCTGTGTAGCCAGGCAGGATCTACAGCTTAACCGCCAATAATAAGCCAACCAGTGAAGTTTGTCCCGGAGGAAAGTTAAACCGTTTGGACCACAACGAAATTAATCAGAAGAACATAGGAGGAATTCGAGAGCTCTTGCGCAGACCGCAGCGCCGTAGCACAGAATACATAATAGTAGCAACAGAAATTGCACTCCTTTGTGTAGGATCAGATGCCGACATTTTAACGGTAATAATAATAATGCAACGCACATGGTGCATTCGAAATCGCACCTTACTACTACGCTTACAAAGAGCGCATTTTTTTTGTATTCAGAATTGATCTACCTCACAGCTCAAGCGTCAGGGTTGTATAAGCAAAGTAAAATAAATATAGCCTGACCAGGAACATAAAAACCCTGGCATAGAGGCGCTTCAATTGCATTTGATAGTGCAACACTGAGTACAGTCGTACATGTGTTAAATTAATAGGCTAAATTTATGTATCAGGATTCAGGATTACGGGCTAATTTGATATTTTCATAAATGAACGAAAAATATTATTAAAGGTAACCTGGTTTAAATAAATTAAATGAAACCATCAATCGAGCTAGTAGGATTNAAGTTTTATCATTGTAAATTAACTGACTTCATGACCTTATAATTTTTAACGATTAAAATGTTCGTCTTTCAAGCCGATATACTTTTCGGCGATACTTAGTGCTGAAAAAAACTTAACTACTCATAAAATAATATCATTACAGTCCCTATGGACCAGTCACTTGCAATAATGTTATAATTCATTAATCTTTTTGTGAGGATTACAAGGAACTACATCGTCTCAATCTTGAATATCATACAAATCAATATTTTCATATAAAACTATTTGTTTTCTATAGTCCCAATATGTAATCAATTTAATCACCCGTTAAAGCAGTGCACTGACCGTCTTAGGCTGGGTTCCACCATCAAACATTAACTTTGACAAACGTCAAAAATCTGTCAAACTCCATACAAAAAACACCGGTTATCGTCATAGTTAAGGTCAAAATTAGGTGGTGCAACTCAGCCTAAGTAAATAATAAAATGTCTAAGCAAAAAACAGAGAATGCCCCTAGCATAACATTCAACCTCAATAATAACTTTTCCTAAAAATATAACTCACCAGCAATCAGTCATTTTCATGACAGTATTTTGTAATGACTAAGTAAAAGAGAAATAAATCAACATTATTATTATTTTTATTTATACGTGGTTCTTTACACATGAATAACATGAATAAAATAATAAGAATATAATTAATTTGGAAATACAAATTCCCAATAGTCCGGTAACTCCTCGTGATAAGCTAAATGGGCTTGTGTTACAAGTGGGTTCATCACAAAATCAAATCAAATTAAATTTTAACCACTAATGGTTCAAATCACGGCGCACCGTAGCGGGCATCGAACCCGCGTTCCTCTGATCCGGCCCGACCACCGACACAATGGACAACACGCATAAGTTGTAATGTTAAGTTAAATTATGACTTAATTTAAAGTTTAGATCACACACATTACACTAGTTTTTATTTCACCTCAATCCATCCAGTATTACCGAAGATAGAGCCTCGAGAAGTTTACGGACTTTTTAAAATTTTCAAAAATTTCCAATTTTCGCGCGTGACGTCACAACATGATTTTGCAGCCCCCGCACGTTAACCCATTTACCACTTTTTGTCTTTTTCCAACTAAAATAAAACTAAAGGAAAAATAACCAAGTTTGTGTCTCTGTGCTCAATAACGAGTAAATAGTCCAGTTATTTGTTAATTTTACTTGGAAAGTTTTCCGGAATTTTTGAAAATTGGTGAATAAATAGATTTCGCTATGTTCTTTCCGAATTTTGTGACCTCGTTTATAGCCGCGCGCGCGCCCGCCTTATTAAAAAAATCCGCCTTAAAAAAGGTTTTTGACAACTACTTTTTTCATTTTATAATTTTTGGGACATTGACAAGCTAAGAAGCTTTGATAAATGTGATAAATTTCATGTCATGTAAGTTAAATAGATTTAGAGTTGTGAAACAGTCAAATTAATGTACCTGCTAAATTGCGAGTTCTTTTTTCTTTGATCATGGCAGGACACGCTGCCGGGTGTCCTAAATATGCTGAAGTATAAAAAAATTCGCGTTGCTGAAGTATACATTTTTTTTTGTCTTGTTTGTTTCTACATTACATAATTGTATCCTACTATTATTATAGATGCGAAAGTTTGGATGTCTGGAAGTTTAAAATAAAGTAAAGTAATGTTTATTTCTCNATTAGTACCATTAGTTTTCCGCAACATGGCGAGGGTTTTTATGTTCCTGGTCAGGCTATAAAAACTAAATTTTAATAAACATTTACCTATTGTATTTACGATTGGTAAACTTTAATCTAGTGGTGTTTGTATAATCGTACCATCTCTAAAGTCCTATTAATAAACTTCAGTGTTGCGATAATTCGAAATTGGACAAACAGTTTTAAAAGGTGTAGTGTCGGAAAATACACACGGTGAAGTAAAGTTAATGTTTTTATTAGCTAAAATATTTTTTTTTGCTACAGTTTTTTGTCATAAATATTTCAAAATTATTTAAAAAGTGTAGATTTATTTAATTATTTAAATTGCTACAGTTAATAATTTTTCCTAAATATTTCGGTTTTCCATTAAAGAAGAATAACAGTGCTGTTGGAACAATAAAACTTGATTGCGACGATGATCGATCGAGCGTTTATAGAAATACGCGTGTGTTCACAGGCGCGTGGCGGCCCTGACTGATTTTCAACTTGAAGTTGTCGCGCGCTGTATGCAATTATCTCGGCCGCCATAGGCGAGTGACGGAGGCTGGCCGTAGCCACGCCCTCCGTGTCGTACGCGCATCCTAGTCTACTACCTTGCGCGACTTTTTTGTTGTTCCGCCCATTCTTGGAACTATTTACTGACTTCCAATTTGTTTCACTTACCTGGAAGGTGTAAGCGCACTCAGTGTAACGAGCCAGCCCAGTAAGCAGGCGCACCATGAGCCGCCACGAGCGCGCCGCTAGCAACCGAGCGGAGAGCGCCTGCGCAGACCGCAGCGCCGTGGCCACGCCCTCCGTGTCGCACGCGCAGCCTATTCTATCCTACTATTTTTTCTGATATTCCGCTCATTCTTGGAACTTTGCAGGACTATTCTAACCTCTCGTTTCCACCTCTGCAACTCCTGTATAGCCAGGTTAACCGCCAATAAAAACCCAACGAGTAAAGGACAAGTTTGTCTCGGAGGAAAGTTAAACCGTTTGGGCCCACAACGAAATTAATCCATAGGAGGAATTCGAGAGCGCTTGCGCAGACCGCAGCGCCGTGGCCACGCCCTCCGTGTCGCACGCGCAGCCTAGTCTACCTTGCGCGACTTTTTTGTTGTTCCGCTCATTCTTGGAACTACTATGTTCCAATTCCTTTAACTCACCTGGAAGGTGTAAGCGCATTCAGTGTAGCGAGCCAGTCCAGTAAGCAGGCGCACCATGAGCCGCCACGAACGCGCCGCTAGCAACCGAGCGGAGAGCGCCTGCGCAGACCGCAGCGCCGTGGCCACGCCCTCCGTGTCGCACGCGCAGCCTATTCTATCCTACTATTTTTTCTGATATTCCGCTCATTCTTGGAACTTTGCGGGACTATTCTTACCTCTCGTTTCCACCTCTGCAACTCCTGTATAGCCAGGTTAACCGCCAATAAAAACCCAACGAGTAAAGGACAAGTTTGTCTCGGAGGAAAGTTAAACTGTCATTGGACCCGCATCGAAAAAATCAGAAGAACATAGGAGGAGTTCGAGAGCGCTTGCGCTGAGCGCTTGCGCTGAGCGCTTGCGCTGAGCGCAGCGCTGTGGCCACGCCCTTCGTGTCGCACGCGCAGTAGTCTACCTTGCGCGACTTTTTTATTGTTCCGCCCATTCTTGGAACTACTATGTTCCAATTTATTCCTTTAACTCACCTGAAAGGTGTATGCGCACTCGGTGTAGCGAGCCAGTCCAGTAAGCAGGCGCACCATGAGCCGCCATGACCGCGCCGCTAGTAACCGAGCGGAGAGCGCCTGCGCAGACCGCAGCGCCGTGGCCACGCCATTCGTGTCGCACGCGCAGCCTAGTCTACCTTGCGCGGATCTTTTTTGTTATTCCGCCCATTCTTGGAACTTTACGGGGATATTTCCACCTATCGTTCCCACCGCTGCTACTCCTCTGCAGCTGTGTAGCCAGGATCTACAGCCTAACCGCCAATAAAAATCTAACCAGTTAAAGTCAAGTTTGTCCAGTAGGAAAGTTAAACCGTCATTGGACCCGCAACGAGATTAATCAGAAGAACATAGGAGGAATTCGAGAGCGCTTGCGTAGACCGCAGCGCCGTGGCCACGCCCTCCGTGTCGCACGCGCAGCTTAGTCTACCTTGCGCGACTTTTTTGTTGTTCCGCTCATTCTTGGAACTACTATGTTCCGATTCCTTTAACTCACCTGGAAGGTGTAAGCGCACTCAGTGTAACGAGCCAGCCCAGTAAGCAGGCGCACCATGAGCCGCCATGACCGCGCCGCTAGTAACCGAGCGGAGAGCGCCTGCGCAGACCGCAGCGCCGTGGCCACGCCCTCCGTGTCGCACGCGCAAGAGAAACACTCGTGCGCGAGAACTAGCAGCTCGATCGATATTATGTTCACCTGGGAGAAATGAGCTTAATAAAGTGACCATTTAACAATTCCATTGAAGAAGATGGTAGGTGCATTAAACGTACGAAAGTATTGGTGTTTCATCAACATCATTTCAGCCACAGGACGTCCACAGCTGAACATAGGAATCCCCGCAACACCATCTAACAACCCCATTGAAGAAGAGTAGTGAGGTGGAGGTGGTGCATTAAACATTTATGCAGGTAATTGGTCTGTTATCATCATCATTTCAGCCACAGGACGTCCACTGCTGATCAATGGCCTCCCCGAATGATTTCCATGTTGCCCGGTTGGTAGCGGCCTGCATCTAGTGCCTTCCAGCTACCTTTGAGATCGTCGTCGGTCGGTTTTTATTTATTTATAGATTGTTCTTTATAGTGTTTTGTTCAATACTGAAGGTCGTGTCGTGTGAGTGTTTATTTTACCTGTCTACATTGCTCCTGTCGTTTGGCTTTCTATATTACTAACAAACAAACAGTTGTAGCAAAAGTCTGGCTTAGTTACATTGGCACTAGATAACGCTGTGTAAATTATCCAAGAATAAGGATAAGTATACGTTAGTAGAATATTATTTCTTTGAAATCACAATCCTATGATGAGCACCGATAACAGTAATAAGAATAGGGTATTTATTTACCTGCTTCGTGGACAGTTTAGCGCCTTTCGTAATTTTCCTTATATTGGACTTGACCTCATATCGAATATGGACGTTGCTTTTCGCAATGACATCAAAAAGATTTCTTCTCGAATCTCTGGACATTTTGTTCCCTACAGTATAAACTGTAGAAACAGAATAAATAGACTCTGTATCAGCTGACATAAGGGTTCCTTCTTCAGTTAATACAGATTCCACTTCATCGGCTTCCACGTTTTGGTATTCCTCGTCTATCAACGTTTCAACGTCGAGGGAACTGTCGTCCATTGTGTTTTCTGGAAGTTTCGATGTTGTATTCGCTTTGTATATCTTTTGGAATGCCATCAGATGGTCGAGGATCAATCTGCCGATTTGGCTACAAGCGTCAGGTCGCATGTTCAGGAACATTTCTACGTCGGAACTGAGCGTGTAACCCCAGAGGGTGTATTGGAAGTGTTCTTTCTGGCGAAAAGTGGAAGTCTTTACAAGGTGGGGGGATATTATCGCAGCTACCATTTCGCGGCAAAGATATTCTGCAATCTGCGAACAGAACATAACTTTAATAATGACCGTAGTAAGGACAATCTGGTCAGGTGGGGATTCTTGGATGGCTTGAACATGCGAGTGCAGGTGTGGTTTTGTTCCCTAGTCGATGAAGCACCTGATTTCGTACCCTGAGTGCCCAAGCAACTGCACTCAGGAGGATTTGATGAGTGCTACTGACAACGCCACTCTTGTGGCGGAGTTTTGGGCTGATACTTTGTTGTCGACACGAGAAGAAGATAACTTTAATAGATGGCAAGAAAAATACGAACCATTAAAATTTCTACCAAAGAAAAATCCTTAAGGGCTACCTTATATTATGTTTGGCGATTATAAGTGCCAAAATACTGATCAAACTGGAATAAATATTTTTTTGATTTGACTTTAGTGGATCCGATTGAAAGGTTTTTTGTTTTATTGATTGCTTATTTATATTTTATTACCTGCTTCGAAGGTATATTGAAAGTCCTGAAGACCAGATTCGCCAGAGACATCTTCGCCCTGCCGCTGACGAGGTTGATGAAGTCCACCGAGCGGTTCTGGTACTTTAGCACAGATATGTAGTCCCAGCCCACTTGTAAAGCTATGCGGAAGTAACTCGCCACCTAAAACCAACATTTTATTAAAGATAACAAATAATTGTTGTGTTCCGGCAGTTAGAGGTAAGATAGCCAGTTCCGAGGAGGTTCCGTGGTTGAGGATTCCGGGTGAAGCTCGCTTCCACCTTCGGCCTGATCGTCACTTACCATCAGGTGAGATACATGCCAAGGGCTTCCTTGTTGTGGATAAAAAAAAATCAATAAAATTAAGCCCTGTTAACCCCCGTGGTAAGCTAAATATGCTTGTGTTATGAGTGGATCCAAGGATAGAACGCGCGTTTCTCGGATCCAAACCTACACCCGACACCATTGGTCTATTCTCGCTTATTTACATCATCTGCATCCTAAATTCGTTTAAAAAGCTTATACAAGTATGTGCACACGGCCACACTGTTAACTATCCATTTCCGTTTTTGCTCTCGCTCTAATCAAATGGTGATTCTTTGCGATAGAACGAGGACATGACTGACAATGGGCAGTTAACACTGTTGCCGATAGTACCTACATTCCTACCAAAAGTATTCACCTCATAAGGAAATACCTGCTAAAACAGCACATTTATTGAGAAAAAATAACTTCTTCTCTAGCGAGTTTATACAGTCTAACACTAAAAACTACACGATGGAGGCTAGGTTTTAAGTTATCATGATTCTATTAGCTATAAGTTTACAAAAAGAAAAGACTCAATAAACAAATGAATAAGCTTACCTGTTTAGCCAATGACAACCCGCTGCGGACGGCTAATGCATCGAGCGCTGACAATCTATCGGCTTCCTCGCGAGCCGCCAAGTGGGCGCTTTCTGGTACATTGTCCTGTTTCTCTTGAATTACCACCAGCTCCTCAAAACTGGCATCCGAAGTCCCCGAGACTGTTATAGAAAAAAAGGTTAATGCTACCAACCATGTCAACTTTATGCAGGTATACTGAGGTATGGGAACGGCACAGGAGGAGTGACAATGACATATTGTGACGTGACAAAGCATATAATTCTGAAGGAGACCTGAAGTCTCGCTGACGCGGACGTTTACTTTGACGTTAGTTTGTAACTAAACCATTGTAACCATGGTGATATGTACATTTTGACACTGGGACATTTTGACGTTCATACTTTTTGCCACAATAACAGCCGGTCCATATGGACATTTTTAACCCTGCACATTCCAACCGTTAAGCGTTTTTTCGCATTTACTTCACTCTAGAATGGTTACAAATACATCCTCCCGTACCACTCTCATACAAGTACTTACTGTGTTAAGCGTTAACATGGATCTAAATGTTGTCTACGTACTTGTCAATCTATTTTGCAGCATCGGCACTGAAATCACCAGTCTTAATTCCTGTGGTAGCTCATACGGTGTACAAGATCCTTCAGCTAGCTTCAGACAGGTCCTCATAATTTGCACGGGACACGCGGGATGCCTATACCGGTACTCCGGTGGAGTCTTGAACAAAGCTGAGAGTCTGAACGCATCTACTAGTAGTCGCCATTCCAACAACTGGTTAATAACCTTCCTCCAAGCGTCAATAGCCTCAGCCTCTTCCAACATCACCACGTTTTCTATATTACCCACGTCTGACTCGATTTCTATTTCCCCAAGAGTCAATGAGAAAGGCTTCTCAACATTCACGACGCCAATCTTCCGAGACACAGAAGGGTCTTTCTGTCCGTTCAAAATAAAATGCAAAGTACTGTAATAGTTGTTGAGAAACACGTCATTATGAGGCTCGCTTTCAAAGTATGCCTCCCACATTCGATGTTCGATCTCCTCTCTTCTATGACCGTATTCTAAATTTTCCTCGAACCAGCTCATTATAATCCTGTACGAATAGAACTTCTGTACGGAGTCGGTTATGTTCTCTGTGTGTTGGATGAGAAAATCTGTCCCTTCTTTGAATGTTACGGATGCTTTTTTGAACGCTTCACTACACTGAGCTATAAACAATGTAATGTCTTTGGTTTCTAAAGTAACATCTTCTTTATTCACCAGCATTTGGTATTTATGCGTCCACTCGGCTTTCAAAATTTCACCGACAGGCAAACTTGCCAGTTTAGCTATCTTGAGGGCAACATCATAGTTTCGGTTAGTGATGTACAAATCGATACATTCTGTCAGGTAATGCTTGGAGTCGTCTTGGAGCAGTTTTGATATGTCCACTACGAATGACGTTTCCATAGATATCTGCAGTATTTCATATAAGGTCATGAAGTTGGGTGTGGCCACTGTAAAAATAGGAATAAAAAATGATCATTATGCATTCACTACTTATATCTTTTATGACGACCATAGATTCATAAAAAATGTCTTACCAGTGCAATTTTTCTCAAACTGCGCCACAGCGAGGCATCTCAAGAACTCTCGCTGATGGAAAGCACTATCAAAACTCCGCCCGATTGCTATCTTGACAAGCGCCACCGCTATCCTTTGCAGTGCCTCCTTCGACAGTTGCCACGTCATGTTGGCAGCATCGACGCTGTATTTACGTTGGCAGTGCTGCAAGAAGTTGCTGAGCAATCTGACCGTCTCAGAATCGAAGTTGCGGTGGCGAATGCATCGGTAGAGGAACGAAGTGAGTTGAGTCAGGGGACTTTCCTGAAAAGAGTAGATAATTATTATATTCAATGTGCCACGAATTATTTACAGTTCATTGCAGCCTAAAGCAGTCTACTATTGGACCCACCAAGGTGCAAAACAAAACACTAAGTATCTCCCGATTTTTCTCATCCATCCAATGCTATATTTATCAGGTCATCGTTCCATCAAGCGGGCGTCCTACACTACCAAGATTTATCTTGTTTCAATTCTTATATCTCAGAGCCACAAGATTTTAATATTATTTAAATACGAAGAATGGAATTCAAATGTAACACTTACCGGCATAAATATAAGCATAGACTCGTGCAGTGTAGAAATGTAGCCTTCTCTAAGACAGATCTCGGCCACTCTTTGGAAGGTGTCAACGGGCGTGTCCTGTTGGTCCATGTCTTGAAGGTTGCTGACTTGCGCAGACGGGCCCAGTGACGCTAGAATCCACTGCGGCCAGAGAACGTCGACCGCGTTTGGCTGGAAGAAATTTTATAAAACCATTTACCAAAGTTAATATCTTATCTAGAAGTAAATTGAAAAAAGTTTGGTGTTCTTTGATCCGTGAAGTAAGATAACATACGGAATAAAATTACAATTCCATGAATAATTTGGAAGTGATGTAGGTTAATGACGATTTTATTCCACATTGTTGATCCTCGACTACCAGGTCAATAACATGAAAGTGATATTAATACTAATAATAGGCCGCGGAAAGAACGTGAATGCGGGCAGCGGAGGACCGGTCGTTATGGAAATCCTTGGTCTTTGCCTTTGTCCAGCAGTGGACGTCATTTGGCTGAAACGAACGATATTAATAAACGCCGAGGGGACAGGGACTGGGCTGGGGGACGCTTACCTCGTAGCAGCTGGCGATGAGCACCAGCAGGGGCTCTCTGCACACATCAGCGGCGCGCAGCAGAGCGATGGGCAGGTCCTCAGGCCTGTGGCACGACGCCACCTACAGCCCGCGGCCTGTACCCGGTGGGACAGGGACTGAGCTGGGGGACGCTCACCTCGTAGCAGCTAGCGATGAGCACCAGCAGCGGCTCTCTGCACACATCAGCGGCGCGTAGCAGCGCGGCGGGCGGGTCCTCAGGCCCGTGGCGCGACGCCGCCTCCCACAGCCCGCGGCCTGTGCCCGGGGGGACAGGGACTGAGCTGAGGGACACTCACCTCGTAGCAGCTGGCAATGAGCACCAGCAGCGGCTCTCTGCACACATCAGCGGCGCGTAGCAGCGCAGCGGGCGGGTCCTCAGGCCCGTGACACGACGCCGCCCCCTACAGCCCGCGGCCTGTGCCCGGGGGGACAGGGACTGAGCTGAGGGACGCTCACCTCGTAGCAGCTGGCGATGAGCACCAGCAGCGGCTCTCGGCACACATCAGCGGCGCGTAGCAGCGCGGCGGGCGGGTCCTCAGGCCCGTGGCACGACGCCGTCACCTCCCATAGCTCGCGGCCTGTGTACACGCTGACTGGGAACTCGAATGAGTTGCTGTGGGTGCTCTGAGTCGGGCTCTTGTAAGAAACAATAAAAAAAATCTATTATAATATGAATTGTAAAATGTATAAAAATGAATTTGATTTCTTTTAGTATATGACATATAACTGGCTTGACTGCAGTGCGATGTGAGCTTGGCATTACATTTCCATGCAATTTTAATGCCACTATTTATTTATTTTACTTTTACCTGTGCATGCGAGGATACTTACCACTTCAATAGAATTCATTCTCGAGGCTCGCCTTTGTCCATTATTTGGGTTCGATTTAAAATCTTTATCAGATCCCTCGTCCGAGTTCCTGTGCAGCATTATGTGCTTTAAATGCTCTGCATAAGACTTATTTCCAAACTCCTGAGTCAGCTGCAACATCTGGTTTAGCGGGTAACGGAATACATCCCCGAAAAGCAAAAAGTTGAACCAAGAATTGGTGTTCACAAATTCCTTCAACTGTAACTCTGGTAAAGGTAAGTTGTGAAGCATGGCGAACTTCACCATCGTTTGGGATTCAAAGAGCACAATCGACATATCCACCTTCCCATCTAAGTCCTGCTTCTCACGGAGAGTGTCTAGAGTGACTAGTTCTAGATAACCCAAAATCTCTTTTGCAGCTTCCTCGTTACTCTGAATTAGCTTGTACATGTAGTCATTTACTGTTTTGGTAGCCTTTTCTGTAGACAATCCTTTGTATGATATCAAGTAGTCTTTGACCATCCTAGCGGCCGTCATGTGCACTCTGCACCTTGTCGGGTTACAACCAATCATCGCAACGAATGATATAGCGCATGCCGTCATGGCAGGGTCAGACCAATTCTGCAAAGCCAAGGCGTGAGCTTCACAACAAGCACTCTTAACACTCTTTTCTTGCAAGCGATTGTACGTTAGATATTGCTGTTCCACGAAAGCTTGACTGGCATTGCAAGGTCTATATTGCTTCAAATAATAAACGTGGTTCAACTTCGCAACATATCCATATCTTTTCATCAACTTTTCGTTCGCGAAATCTGGCATATCCATGGATTTTTGCGTGAGTAACTTAACGCTAACGGTGTTAACATCCACTTCGTTAGCTAAAAGACTGCCGAGGCTGCGTCTGTCAGGTTTGTCGGTAATAAGACTCTTAGCATTCTGATTTATCAGTTGAAACTCAAATATTTTTGATACATCCAATCCTCGGTACCCAGACAGTAATTGATATACATTCACATCCTGAGACTGTTTCTGATTATTAATTTTTGAAAACTTTTGGTAAATATTATACAAATGAGACAACTTCTTCTTATACCCTTTGTTTGGCAGTTTAAAGTCTTTAAAGTACAAAAATTCTTCTTTAGAAAAAATATCAAATAGTTTCGCATTATCCTCTAAAAGTATCATGCCAAGAATTAAATGAGGATTTGAAGATATGTAATCATCAATTTCATCTTTGGCTATTTGTTGGCAGGTCTTGTACACTGGGACCACGTGACTCTGCCGGTCGGATGTCTGTTCGATGCTTTTAAATAGCAACCATAACTCTATGCATTCCTTAGCTTCTTGTTCTACATCAGATAGATGTGATTCTAAAATATTACCTTCAACACACATGGTCAAAACCTTGTACAGTTTATTTTTAACACAATATTTAGCTAATGCTACATAAAAGTCTGGTTTGCTTATAGTAGAGCATGTTTCAGTGAAGATATCGTCAATAAGCTTTAAATTCTGCGTTCGAGAGAGTCTAGATATAGTAACATATAAGTTGTTGCGTTCATCTTCATTTACTATGCCATAGGAAGACAATGTGTCGTAGATACACATTTTAGTGTAGCAATAGCAGTTGCTATTAGCAATGCTGGCAATCATATCGTCAGTAATTGACCAGTTGCGAAAAATCTCGTCTAATTTGTCAAGGATATCATTACTGAACCCTTTTGTATCAACATTGAGAAACTTTTGGACAAAGTTTTCGTTATTAAAAAAGTTGTAGCGAGCATTCATATCGCGCACCACTTCCGACATCTGCACATTAATCCAGCGAACGAGTATCATCGCTTTATTATGTTGCACCAGGTGATCCCATACTGCTTGAGGTGTTGAGAAGTCCAGTAAGGAAAACTCTGGAAGTAAATAAAAAATAACTGATACAACATAATACACTTGCAATAGGCAATTAACATAAATAATCAGTGTAGCATACTTATAAAATTTTTACGGATATCACTCCAAACTATGTAGTGCATGCTTAAATAGATTACACAGCAAGCATCGTTATCACAGCCTCTTTACCAACATTGATATCATAAATTAATTAGTTTAATATAAACAACAACACCCATTTGTTCCCCTCAAATGTGTCAAATAGGTACTTACAAACTAAATAAATATCATTAAACTCAATGCTACTTGTCATTAGTAATAAATAAGGCAATGAGCAATTCAAGTAGCTTTCATTCAGTGTTTTAAATAGTAATCTGTAGCTGGTTTTTAACGCTTAAATTAAGACTACCAACCTATGAGAACACAATATACTTTAAGATCGGATTGACACAATAAGAAAAAACTTACCAAATGACTCAAAGAACAGTGTAGTAGCTATTTTACTTTTCCATAGACTTGGGTACTTCTCAATGTTCTCAACCGTCAAGGCTTTTATTTCACTCTCATTTACAATTATTCTGTCTTTGCCGACGCCAAACACTTTGTTCTGTTTGAACGTGCCGTCCACTTCAAAAGATTTCTCTAGGTACCTCAACAAATTCCAGTGCCTTCTGAACTCTTGCCATTCATTGACATTTTCGGCTAACATATCTTTTGACAGCTTATCCAAGTTTTCAACGATAAAATCTCTGTATTCAATTTGTGGAGAAGTTTTGGCAAGCGATATCAAATGTTTCTCAGGGTTTATTTTGACTTTACCCAGTATGTGAAGCACTTTGAAAATTTGTTTACGCATCAACAGTTGTACTGTCCATGCTTTCACCTGAAAATAGATTTTAATATAAATATTAGGGTATTTCTAACTTTTTGGTTACTTTCTTAAGCAATGAAAAGTATCCCACTAAACTGATATTTGATTTCTATTTATTGTGATGTAACTGCTATAGAATTCAATAGCTTTAAAAGTAGTTTTTAATGTAAATAAACAATCACAATGTAAATTGGGAAAACATACCTCAGCTAGGAACCAGTCGGTAGCCGTAGTTTCATTCCAGCTATTCTTATGCATTAAATACTTCAAGCAAAGGCTTAAATGGGTTCCTTTGGCGGCTGCCTCCCGGACCACATCCCTGGGAGCCTTTTCTTCCCAGCAAGACCATATTATTTTCTCATTCTGCGTTAGCCCTTCCATGCCTATGTGATAATATATTCATGGAGGGTAGTATCCAGATCAATTGGTTATGCGTGACTAATTCGTTAATGCAGTTTATTTTGTTAACGTCCAAAATGAGAGCAAACAAGACAAGAACAATGAAAATTTTTCGCAATAAACATGCACAGCTGACATTGACAATTTGACTGACATTAGTGACATATCTGACAATTGACATAAGTACCAGTCCGGTCCGAATCGTACTGTACAGTTCTTAGACCAGTCCGAATTTTTTAAAGTGAATGGCTCTGTTTGTTTGTCTAAATTGGTTGCTATATTGGTTGCTATGTTACCCAAAAACAAACATAGCACCTCATAGCACCAGCACCAGTTTCGAAACAACTTTGAACGCAATTTTTACTAAATATCTTGCTTTACAATTGAAAATGGCAGAGGAATTGCAAAAGGCGCATTTATTTTATGACGATATTCATAAAATACGCGTTTTAGAACCCGCTGTCCTCAAAGAAACTGAAAACGTAAAAGACACTTGCAAAGACTATGAAACAAGTTAGTAAAAGCTCTCCCAAGTTGTTTGTCGTTTACCCTAACTCAGTTATGTGTAAACTAATCACAGTATTTCCGTTATGCGTTCACAAAATGTAGGTAGTTTTGTCCTACCTAAAAGTTGAACGATTGAATTTGACCGCGTAATTTTTCAAATTTTTGCAGAACTTCAAGACTTCGGGAAGATCATCAATTCACTGCTAGAAATATTAAAACAACTTGGGGATAATGTTGAAAAACAGAAAATGGCTGCTATTGGTTCTATGAATTTGTTAAAATCCATAGCGAAGGAAAGAGAGTCTGAACAAGCGAAGTTGCAAGTAAGTTTCTCGTAGCCTAAAATACAAAATTAGTAAGAAGTTACAGTAGTAGAGGCTCAAAGGGCGAACTTCATACCGTAATGGCATTATCTCCCAGTCAACCTTTAGTGAAGAAAGGCGGTGCATAAAAGTTCAAGTTAATATAAAATGGTTTATAACAATTCGTCAGATAGTATTAGCATTCATGAAGTCGGCCTTAAAATCGTATTTTTTTTAAATAACAAAAAAAAGTCTGGCCTAAAATTGGGAACCGAACTCACGACCTTTCGCTAGCCAGGCGACTGCTCTCACAATCTACAAAAATTCAATTTTATTACAGGCAGAAATAAATGACAAGACAATGATTCTAGAGCAGCTCGACAGTGAATACGACGCTCTTCAGATCTTGGAAGCAACTCAAATAGAAACTACTGAATACCTCACACAACTCAGATAATTTATCACAAAAAACGTATTGGTAAGCCTGAATAAAGTAGCTATTTGTAAATGATTCTTCTTTTAATTTTCATTGATGTTACTAGGAACAAATAACTTTCTTTCCATTTCATCTCATAATGATTCAAAGGTAAAGTAGGCAATTTATAAAGAAAACCATGTTACAGTCTGTAAAAATGTAATTTTCATTGAAACACACATGAAAATGATAGTACAGTTATTATAATTGAACTGTATTTAAATCGTAGTGGGGTTATCTGCATAATTGTAGTTGTAATAATTTATCAAACGAAACAAATCACAATGAAAAAAATCCCATTTTGGAATATGTCAACATGAATCATATAAACATGTCATTATTTTATACAATACCTGTGATTACAAAAATATAACTACTTACGACTACAGAGTAACACAGATAAATAATTGAAATATACATACACTCCCTTGATTTCATGTTAATTTTAGAATAATTTTTATGTAGTAGGAACATGCCAATGTAATTTTTTGCACCAAACACCATCCAAAACCCTTTCCTACTGCCGTAATGGTTGCGAGTTCAATTGGGAATAGAGCCTGCAAAATAATCTAAACTGTCTATCACTTTGAATTCAATTTGCTATGGCTTTTACGATCTTTAAATCAGCAATTTATTTTATTGTTGTAAATTGAAGTCGACAATCATTAACCACGCAGTAATGTATATTACTTATGTTCTTTCCAAAATTGGCCTCCTTTAGAAAGGCTCAAGACATTTGATTGATCCAATCATAATTTTAATAACATGAATTTATTTAGCCAAAAATTAGTACCATGAGATATTTGACCAGTCATAATAAATCCAAAGTATTAACATGTTACTTATGAAATCGAATTAACATTTATTGCTTCGTCAATAAGTTAAATTTCCTTAAACCGCAAGTAAATGCGCGTTATTAAAGTAATGCGACAACAAAACAACTTTTGTCTCAATAAGCATTAATGCCATCAAAAATTTTATTTGACTCAATTAAAACGTTTTCTTCGATGGGATATTAAACGAAATGACTTCTAAATGGCACATTTTTGGTTACCAATAGACTATTCAAAAATTTGGATGAAAATGTGACTGAAATGTATCAAGTAACATAAATTGCTTTCTTTAGCTACCTTAATCAAAAAGTAAGATTTCACCTAATATTAAGTAATTATGGAAATAAAAAAACTAAAATCAAAACACTAATTATTCAGTAACTTACACTTAAGACTGCTTAAATACTACATCCTATCATCAACAAGTCAGTTCTTACTTTGGGAGTAATAATAACTCCCCCATCAGCTGTACACACACTATTCAAAAGTTACTTTAATTGATCAAAATCTTTGTATCTAAAAGCTTTATCAAAACACTGAAAAATTTTATCCATGCTAATAGTGAGCATACAGCTTTACCAAACATTTTTATGAATCCTGATTCATCCATTCTGTCTAAAGCACAAACATTACTGCTAACATTTTGTGAATGCAACAGTTCTAAGAAGGCTCTTTGTTTCTTCACAGGCGTGAAGAAACATACTATTCAAAATGCATCTTGAATACACATAATATTTTCTCATTGTTATTAAAATAACTGTTTATATTAAACGTCATTAACTTTTCTATATCCTCAAGCTATGTGCATGCGCAATTTCTATCTGCTTTCTACTGGGATATCATAAAGTTTTCACTCCAGATCTTTGCATCCTAAATTAGATAACACAGGACAACTCGCATTTTAAAACGTGCAAATAGTGGTCGGGATCATCGGACACAAAATAGGGATCGTTTCCCTAAAAAGAAAACTGAAAATTAATTGCTACGAAAACTCCCACTTATAAAGATTAGTCTCCACCGAAAGTTTCACGAATACTATGCGTGGCTTGAACACTTCGTCCTTAAAGCTAGTTACACACTGGACGTGACGTCCGAACTGGAGAGGGGGTCGTCGACCTTTTGCCTCTTGGAGTGTTGTTGGTCGTCGGCGGACGGCTCCTCGTCGGCGGCGCGCTTCTTGGCACCGTCTGTGGACGCGGACGCGGCGTCGGCGATGGCGCCGTCTTTGAACCGCACGATGATCGCGGTCATGTTGTCGCAGCCGGTGCCGTCGCCCATGGTGCTGGGTGCTAGGCAGTGATCGAACATCTGACAACAAAAAGGTATATTTAAAATATATAAAGAAACAACTGAAAGCGTTTTGTAAGTATGAACTAAAGTGTAAGATTAGAAGAATTATTTACACTTTTAACACACCTTCGAAGCAGTAGTTCGCATTTAGATTTGTCATTTGACAATGGTTAATTATGCTATACAAGACCAAACTTAATCTTTCTGTAAACATAGAAGATTACAGGGGAACATTTTAAAGCATTGACATCATAAAACTACTACACACCTCTTCACAAATTTGCGATAGCCTCTCGCGACCCTCTGCCAGCCTGGGCAGAATAAAATCGCACACATCTTGACTAGACATGAAGTTCCAGATTCCGTCGCAAGCCAGCACCATGAACTGATCCTTCACCGGGTCAATGGTCAGCGTCTTCACGTCAGGGAGCGCTGTGATCATCTGCTCCTTAGCGTCCAATTCCTTGTTCTGTTTGTAGGAGTGGTCTCCGATGGCCCGGGACAAGTTGAGGCCTCCGTTGATGCGGCCGTCGTTGGAGACTTTGCCCCCGGCCTTTGTGATCCTCTCCAGTTCGGGAGTATCCTCCGGTTTGTGGTCTATCGACATGTCGATAGCTTTGCCTTCTCTGCAGATGATGCATCGCGAATCGCCAGCGTTCGCAACGTAAAGCTCATTGCCTGTGAAAAATATTACAATGAGTACTTGGATCACAAGCATCCTACTTCCTACTAATATTATAAATGCGAAAGTTTGGATGTCTGGATGTTTGTTACTCTTTCACGCAAAAACTACTGAACGGATTTTGATGAAACTTTACAGCATTATTGTTTATAACCCAGATTAACATATAGGCTATAATTTATGACAATCTGTGACAAACGAAATTTCACACGGGTGAAGCCGCGGGCAAAAGCTAGTAATCTATACTGTGATCTTATTTATTTATTTTATTTGGGATAACAAACAATTGCGCAATATTGCAAATTCAACTGCTGCGTAAGTACTATACTATTACGCAACCAGCACCATTATCCTCATAGTAATATTATAAACTTATTTTGCGATAGAGTGAAGATGGTAGATATGCATCCAAAGGAAGATTCAAACAATCTTTGAATCTGTTGTGAGAAGTGTAGCTTATCTCACCAGCACATCTTGCATGTGGACTTGTGCAAAATTATATCTATTATTACAATTATCCATCAAAGAGCATCAGCAAAATTTTCAATGAGTAAAACTTATGTTTTCCAAAATTATGCAGGTTACCTTTGAGGAGCGCCACGACCGCCGTGCAGCCGCTATCGTTGCCGGGCTCCTCAGTGAGGGACGCGTCTTCCTCGCCCTCCTCATCGCTGGACTCGGCCTCGTATTCCTCTTCCTCTTCAGCCTCACCTGATAGAACAAAAGATTCACGCCATTATTAATCAGGAACAAAGAGATTACAAAATGTCCTATATCTTTTGGGACCCCTTTTAATGTCTGAAGTGGTTCATCAATTCGGAATTTTAAACTCTCGAAGCCGGTGGTTAGGTTTGGTACCAGCCACACGAGCTTCGAGCTGGAGCCGATATTTCGCCAATCATGTGCAGAATCAACCACTCACCGTCATTGGAGGATTCCTCGAGCCCATTGACGTTTTCTTCGTCGGATGAGTTGATCTCGCCGCCTTCGAAGGTTTCGTCGTTTGAGTCGCTCTCGTCGTCTTCTTCGGCTGCTTGTCTCAACAGCGTCTCGTAGACCGCCGCCGCCGCGCGACGCAGCTTTGACTTCTTAGGCCTCTCAGGCGCGGCTTTGTCTGTGCTCGACACGGGCGATACTTTCTCTAGAATGGGCATTTTTATGAGTGGCGAAATATCTCAACCGCTGTACAGGTTAGAACTGTGGCGATGATACCACCTTGTTAGCAAGGTAAGGGTGTTAGATTGTAAGTTGGGACACATTGGAACACATGCCTTTTCAGTGTGGGACATTACATTGGTCAATTAGACTGATTTATTGAAACTGTCGATTATAACTTGGCGTGATTACACCTACAAGCAAAAGTTGATAAGCCTGAACATTTATCATTAACGTTTGGCGTTAATATAATTTGACAATCTCGTAAATAAGCAATGAACAAAATCTAGTAAAATAAGATTTCAGAAAAGTATAAAACACCTTTTCGCACGACACCGCCACCTAAGCCCTAGCCAAGACAAGATAATACATGCATATAACTCATATTTTAAAATGACGTATCTTATCTCGTGAAAACATACATAACCTGCAGGCAACGATAGTGCCGCGGTTTCGTAAGAAATCAGTCTGAATATTATGCAAGCTTTTTTCAAGATTGCCACATTATTGGCGCCTCTTAGGCCGCTTTCACATTAGGGTGTTAGAAGCGCGACCAGCGTAGCAGCGGCGTTTTTATAATGTGAAGGCTGTCACATAGTATGAAGAAATTATCGGCAGCGCGTCTGTCAAGCGTATGTCGCGCTGCTAAAGTCGCCTAAGCCTAGGCGCAGACCACCGATTTTTAGTTGGCCGATAGAACGGCAATACACGGACCACTTGAAGCAGTCAGGGTCGACAGCTTCAAGCTGTCGACTGCACAGTGAACTGCAGAGTTCTATGGACGCACATACACGAACCGCTCGAGCAGCTGCAATTGATTCGGGCGGTCGACAGCTTCAAGCGGTCCGTGTATTGCCGGCCATAGTTGTGCCCGATTTTAAATTGTATGAAGAATCGGCCAAATCAAATCGGTGTAATGTGCGCACTTCCATACATGCCCATACTGATCAACTGCCCGACTAAACTATCGGCCGACGAAAAATCGATGGTCTGCACCTAGACTAAATGTGAAAGCGCTCTTAAACACTGAAAATTACTTCTACCCTATTAAAAATATTAACATCAAATGAAGACTTACCCTTGCCCTTCCCCTTCACAGGGGTAGCACCATTAGAAGATGTAATGTTATCTTCTTCCTTATCAGTTTGTTTGGAGTCTGTGACCTCTCCGTTGCAGGCGCTGGCACCGTTGCCAGTGGGCTTGGCATCTCCGCTTTGCTCCGGCTGATGACAGTTGTCTTCGGAGCTGTCTGGGGCTGTGGAGATTGATTTTGACGCCTTTTGGGCCTCTTTAGCTTTCTCGTCAGGCTCACTGGTTGAAACCTGTAGAAAGGCAATTTTTGTGAATACAATAAAATTCATCACATAAAAAAACCTCATTCATAAAACTAATTTTAATTTTGCAAGTAGGCTTTTAAAAAACACTTTTATACAGCATAGAATATTTTATGGACACTTTTTTATTCAAGCCTGCCACATCCTAATAATAATAATCCTAAAATTGGGTGCAAATTAGCTGAGAACTGAACCTACTCAATTTAGTGGAACATTCTTAATGCAAAAGCTCAAATACTTCAACTACTGGGTAACAGACACATGGCTACAGTAAAATAATACAAAGGAGTTTTTATAAGCAATGAAATAAAGATTTATGTTACCCACCTCTCCATTCACATCCTTGTCTTCTTCATTTGAATTAGTTGAGGATACACCACCAGAGTCTTCGTCCGGTTTATCCGGGGTCGTGTCCATCTCAACAGCACCGTTTTTGCTGGACGAAGCGCCCTCACCTGCCTGTTCCGAGCTTGATCCTGCAGCAAACGACAACCCTGAACTCGAACTTGAGGCTCCTGCAATATGTTTTGCATAANCTCACCTGAAAGGTGTATGCGCACTCGGTGTAGCGAGCCAGTCCAGTAAGCAGGCGCACCATGAGCCGCCACGAGCGCGCCGCTAGCAACCGAGCGGAGAGCGCCTGCGCAGACCGCAGCGCTGTGGCCACGCCCTTCGTGTCGCACGCGCAGCCTAGTCTACCTTGCGCGACTTTTTTGTTGTTCCAGTCATTCTTGGAACTACTATGTTCCAATTCCTTTAACTCACCTGGAAGGTGTAAGCGCACTCAGTGTAGCGAGCCAGCCCAGTAAGCAGGCGCACCATGAGCCGCCACGACCGCGCCGCCAGTAACCGAGCGGAGAGCGCCTGCGCAGACCGCAGCGCTGTGGCCACGCCCTCCGTATCGCACGCGCAAGAGAAACACTCGTGCGCGAGAACTAGCAGCTCGATCGATATTATGTTCACCTGGGAGAAATGAGCATAATTATTATAGATTGATACCATTTGACAACCCCATCGATAAGAAGTGGGCGTCCGAAGCTTCAAGTCTAACCTAATCATACGAAACCAGTTTAACCAGCGGTAAAAATAACCAGTCCGCTTGACACAGTACCAGAGCGGTAGAAACACCAGGCTATCAAGTATTGGTTTGTGTGTTTTTTGCTTAAAGTTCGTTACAGTTGTTTTCTTCATTACTGAAGGAAAGTGACTATCTTACAATCTGTCTACATTTCTCCCGATGTTTGGCTTTCTTTATTACTAACAAACAGACAGTTGTAACATAGATTTTATATGCAATTCAAAATAAAGTCTGGCTCAGTTACATTGGCACTAGAAAACGCTGCGTAAATTATCCACGAATAAGGATAAGTATACGATAAATTACGTTAGTAAAACATTATTTCTTTGAAATCACAATCCTATGATGAGCACCGATAAGAGTAATAAGAATAGGGTATTTACCTGCTTCGTAGACAGTTTAGCGCCTTTCGTAATTTTCCTTATATTGGACTTGACCTCGTATCGAATATGGACGTTGCTTTTCGCAATGACATCAAAAAGATTTCTTCTCGAATCTCTGGACATTTTGTTCCCTACAGTATAAACTGTGGAAACAGAATAAATAGACTCTGTATCAGCTGACATAAGGGTTCCTTCTTCAGTTAATACAGATTCCACTTCATCGGCTTCCACGTTTTGGTATTCCTCGTCTATCAACGTTTCAACGTCGAGGGAACTGTCGTCCATTGTGTTTTCTGGAAGTTTCGATGCTGTATTCGCTTTGTATATCTTTTGGAATGCCATCAGATGGTCGAGGATCAATCTGCCGATTTGGCTACAAGCGTCAGGTCGCATGTTCAGGAACATTTCTACGTCGGAACTGAGTGTGTAACCCCAGAGGGTGTATTGGAAGTGTTCTTTTTGGCGAAAAGTGGAAGTCTTTACAAGGTGGGGGGATATTATGGCAGCTACCATTTCGCGGCAAAGATATTCTGCAATCTGCAAACAGAACATAAAATTTCAAATTCAAGTTTTAGAAAACAGGTTAACCTTTTGATTAAGATTTCGTTTAGTATACCTTTTTTAATGCAAGAGTTTTTAACTTTAGTGGATCCAATTGAAAGTTTTTTTATTTGTTTCACTGATTTTTTATTTATTTTTATTTTATTTTATTTTATTTTATTTAGTATAACAAACAATTGTACCATTCAGGTATGCAGTAAAGTTATACATCGACATTTAGTTATTGTACAACCCGCACCGCTATCCCCATCTTACAAACATGCTTTGCCTCTTTGCACTAATTACTACTAGCTGATTTATGGAAATGAACAGAACAATCCGTGGAACCCACGGATACCTCTTCATTTATCGATTTATTTATTTTATTACCTGCTTCGAAGGTATATTGAAAGTCCTGAAGACCAGATTCGCCAGAGACATCTTCGCCCTGCCGCTGACGAGGTTGATGAAGTCCACAGAGCGGTTCTGGTACTTAAGCACCGATATGTAGTCCCAACCCACTTGTAAAGCTATGCGGAAGTAACTCGCCACCTAAAACCAACATTTTATTAAAGATAAATAATTCAAAAAAATTAAGCCCTGTTTAACCCCCGTGGTAAGCTAAATATGCTTGTGTTACGAGTGGATCCAAGGATAGAATCCGCGTTTTTCGGATAGAAACAGACACCCGACACCATTGGTCTATTGTCGCCTATTTACATCATTTGCATTCAGAATTCATATAAAAACCTTATACAAATAAGTACCTACATTTATATAATAAGTAAATTCATGCTAAAACAGCACAACTATTGAGAAAAAATAGCATTTTCTCTAGCGAGAGTTTATGCAATCTGTGCTGGTATGCACATAATTTAATCATTTTCTCTACATACTTTAACTATCGAGACACTAAAAACTAGATGACAGCGGAGATAAGGTGTATAATTTCTTGCGTTACGTAAGCATGCTTGTACTAGAAGGAAAAATTACAATAAAAAAAAGAACAAGCTTATACCTGTTTAGCCAATGACAACCCGCTACGGACGGCTAATGCGTCAAGCGCTGACAATCTATCGGCTTCCTCGCGAGCTGCCAAGTGGGCACTTTCTGGTACATTGTCCTGTTTCTCCTGGATTACCACCAGCTCTTCGAAACTGGCATCGGAAGTCCCCGAGACTGTGAGAGAAAGAAAGTTTAATGCTACCAAGCACGTCAACTTTATGCAGGTTTACATGTACTATCTAGCGCAACTGAGTCAGTGCCTGAGGTATGGAACGGCACAGGAGGAGTGACATTGACATAATATTGTGACGGGACAACATATAATTCTGAAGGAGACCTGCCCCCCTAGACAAAACGCACTTTTTGATCGAATCGAAAATCGAAGTCAAAACTCCATACAAAAAAGGGGCTTTTCGACCACTTTTCGACTGGTTTGCGATTATAATTTGCACTTTGTCTAGACCCACTGAAGTCTCGCTGACGTTTGACGCTACAAATACAGCCTCCCATGTCGCTCGATCAGACACAAGTACTTACTAAGTTAAACGCTAGATCTATCCGAATGTTGTCTACGTACTTGTCAATCTGTTTTGCAGCATCGGCACTGAAATCACCAGTCTTAATTCCTGTGGTAGCTCATACGGTGTACACGATCCTTCAGCTAACTTCAGACAGGTCCTCATAATTTGCACGGGACACGCGGGATGCCTATACCGGTACTCCGGTGGAGTCTTAAACAAAGCTGAGAGTCTGAACGCATCTACTAGTAGTCGCCATTCCAACAACTGGTTAATAACCTTCCTCCAAGCGTCAATAGCCTCAGCCTCTTCCAACATCACCACGTTTTCTATATTACCCACGTCTGACTCGATTTCTATTTCCCCAAGAGTCAAAGAAAAGGGCTTCTCAACATTCACAACGCCAATTTTCCGTGACACAGAAGGGTCTTTCTGCCCGTTCAAAATAAAGTGCAAAGTACTGTAATAGTTGTTGAGAAACACGTCATTATGAGGCTCGCTATCGAAGTATGCCTCCCACATTCGATGTTCGATCTCCTCTCTTCTATGACCGTATTCCAAATTTTCCTCGAACCAACTCATTATAATCCTGTACGAATAGAACTTCTGTACGGAGTCGGTTATGTTCTCTGTGTGTTGGATGAGAAAATCTGTTCCTTCTTTGAATGTTACGGATGCTTTTTTGAACGCTTCGCTGCATTGAGCTATAAACAATGTAATGTCTTTGGTTTCTAAAGTAACATCTTCTTTATTCACCAGCACTTGGTATTTATGCGTCCACTCGGCTTTCAAAATTTCACCGACAGGCAAACTTGCCAGTTTAGCTATCTTGAGGGCAACATCATAGTTTCGGTTAGTGATGTACAAATCGATACATTCGGTCAGGTAATGCTTGGAGTCGTCTTGGAGCAGTTTCGATATGTCCACTACGAATGACGTTTCCATCGATATTTGTAGTATTTCATATAAGGTCATGAAGTTGGGTGTGGCCACTGTAAAAACAAACAAATAAAACATGATCATTATGCTTTAACTACTTGTGTCTTATATGACGTCACGGATTTGTAAAAAAAAATGTCTTACCAGTACAATTTTTCTCAAACTGCGCCACAGCGAGGCATCTCAAGAATTCTCGCTGATGGAAAGCACTGTCAAAACTCCGCCCGATTGCTATCTTGACAAGCGCCACCGCTATCCTTTGCAGTGCTTCTTTAGACAATTGCCACGTCATGTTGGCAGCATCGACACTGTATTTACGTTGGCAGTGCTGCAAGAAGTTGCTGAGCAATCTGACCGTCTCAGAATCGAAGTTGCGGTGGCGAATGCATCGGTAGAGGAACGAAGTGAGTTGTGTCAGGGGACTTTCCTGAAAAGATTATTAAAACAAACACGTTTAATATATCACGAGTTTATTTATTGTTCTTTGCAGCCTATAGAAGTCACTATTGGCCCCATCAAGGAGCAAAACAAAGCACTATCTCCCGATTTTTCTCATCCAACCAATGCTATATTTTTCAGGTCATCGTTCCATCAAGCGGGCGTCCTACACTACCAAGACGTATTTTGTTTCGATTCTTATATCTCAGAGCCACAAGATTTTAATATTATTTAAATACAAAGAATGGAATTCAAAAGTAAAACTTACCGGCATAAATATAAGCATAGACTCGTGCAGAGTAGAAATGTAGCCTTCTCTAAGACAGATTTCTGCCACTCTCTGAAAGGTGTCAACGGGCGTGTCCTGTTGGTCCATGTCTTGAAGGTTGCTGACTTGCGCAGACGGGCCCAATGATGCTAGGATCCACTGCGGCCAGAGAACGTCGACCGCGTTTGGCTGGAAGAAATTTTATAAAACCATTTACCGAAGTTAATATCTTATCTAGAAGTAAATTGAAAAAAGTTTGGTGTTCTTTGATCCGTGAAGTAAGATAACATACGGCATAAAATTACAATTCCATGAATAATTTGGAAGTGATGTAGGTTAATGACAATTTTATTCCACGTTGTTGATCCTCGCTAGAAGTTGGTAAGCAAACAATCAGTCAATAACATGAAAGTGTTTATTGTCAAAAAATTAAAAAAATTTTTGTAACCGAAGTATGATTATTTTGAAACTGAGCTGTATTCTAAACATTCACTCCGATGTACAGCGGCGATCGCCAGTAATAAACAAGCTGACATGCTAAACAGTAACGCCGGGGGGGACTGATACTGTACTGGGGGACACTCACCTCGTAGCAGCACCAACAGCGGCTCCCTGCACACATCAGCGGCGCGTAGCAGCGCGGTGGGCGGGTCCTCAGGCCCGTGGCGNTTTAACAAGTTAAAAGATTTGAATAAATTTAAAAAAAACATCAGGAAAATGTAAGTACCTCTTCCATTTTATAGGTGAGCGCGCGGTCACGGTGCGCAGCGAGACGGAACAGCGCCTCCTCCACGCAGCACGAGAACTGCTTTACGTCCTCGTAGTTCAGCGACCCCAGCTTGAACAGCTGCGACACCTAACGAGCACAAGATGCCTTAGCAAAAATGTGGTATGTATTTGGTTATTTCATCATCATCATTTCAGTCATGTCTTCAATCATGTCAGTGCCGTGTAGTGACGGCAGAGAAGAATACATTTGTCACCAACCCCTACTCTTCCCGCGGGTGTCGTAAGAGGCGACTCAGGGACTACACATCAAACAGAGAACGGGCAGCAGCGCTCCCTGAAAAACATCAACCTTTTAGACTGCGATCTCCAACCCGCCTGCCAAGCATGGGGATTATGGCAAATCCCTCCACTATAGTGGAGGAGGCTCATAGTCCAGCAGTGGACTGTAAAGGGCTGTTGATGATGATGATGATTTCAGTCATAGGACGTCCACTGCTGAACATTGGCCTCCCCCAATGATTTCCATGTTGATCGATTGGTAGTGGCCGTCCAGCGCCTTCCTGCTACTTTTATGATGTCGTCGTCCACCTTGTGGGTGGACATCCCACGCTTCGTTTTCCGGTACGCGGCTTCCACTCCAGAACCTTGCCCATCGGCCGTCAGTTCTGCGTACCTACTATATGCCCTATTCGATTGTTAAAAAAAACATACAATGATAAAAGAACGTGTGCTGTGTGCTGTTTTGAAGAAGAGTAGTACTGCACAGAAGAGGGTTACCTGCGGAGCATGCTCGACGGGCAGCCCCAATTTGCGCAGGTCGCTGCCGAACTCCTTGACGCCCTGGTAGTCGCCCTGGATGGCGTACGCGGCGAACTGCGACAGCTTGTTAGTGATGCGCTCTGCTTTTGTCACCTGCCCCGGTCTGATGAACGAGTATTATCGATATTATCGACGTATCTCATTTTTTTACAGTTATTAGTGTGGAAAACTATTAGGCCGATTATCAAATCAAATCATACTGGCGACATTACAAGGTGTTGCCAAATTTTTAACAATATGACAATCTTAATTATTTTTAACATTCTCTTTGAAATAATAAGATGAGTGGGCAACCATTTGTACCATTGACATTCGGTTCATCATAGCACATACGCAATATGCATGCGTATTTGGAATAGGGCCAGCCAGATCACAGCAGCCTCCAGCCAGAACATTAATTCTTGGTATGTATTTTTGATGCCAAATTACTATAGATGGGCTTAGCAAAAAATATACTTATTATGTTATTGATGTGACTATATCTCTATTGTCCTCTATGTATCTGTATGTTTTTGGAATAAATTGCATTATCTGCAATATGAACTCAGGTTTAACGAATGAAAAAGCACCAATAAAAAATTTTGAGTGATTGCTACAATATACCTGACACCAGGGCGTTCCTTATAGAAGACGTATTGCAGCTTCACGGTGAAGATTTTTCCGTACTGGTCGTACTGCTGCGCGCCGATCTCCGAGACGGAGTAGCACGCCTGCAGCGGCAGCTCCTGGAACGGCTCCTTGTCGCCGGCCGCGTTGAACAGCTGCACCACCGGGCTGTCGCCCTGCCACGCCAGCCGCACGAAGATCGTCTTCCAGAACCTGTGGACACGATCCACGTTACTGTGCACCATCTGAGGACTGTGACTACTGTGAGTATAAATCAATATGCAATGTTTCCTAAAGCAATAACAAGGAATTGCAATAAATACTTTCTGGGACAGACCGCATTCCACAGCTGTACGGTGGAGAAGTCGCGAGCAAAAGCTGGACAATATTTGACATTCAAATTTAATTAATATCTGAAGATTTTTCACATAAATTTTATTACACCTAACTTAATAATGACGTTCACTGCATTTTTCTCTTTTTTACTTATTTTTTAACAAAGAACTATCCTCTGGCTAGCTTATCTGGAAGAGATCGTTTTATATCGACAAGACCGCCTAAATTTTACCGTCTCTTTTGTTTTTATTTCTTTTCTTTCTTGTTAGAGTATTGTGTGGTGTGCGTTCAATGTAAAACTATCTATCTGTACCTACCTCTGTCCAGTGATTTTCTTTTTATTGGGCTGGCGCAGCTGCATCTCCCAGCCAGGGCCCTTATAGGTGGTGCGCGGGAAGTCTTCCAATGGCATCGACACATCTTCATCGAAAAGTGGCGTCGGAGGCGTCTCACCCCCGCTGCCTGAGTGCCGGCGCGTGTCTTCTGATAAATACATAAGATGATTATTTTTATTGTTCTTTTCGAGTGGGTGTTTTATACGTTTTCCGGAACAAACTCAAACCTTGAAACTGTTGCTGAGGTGGCTGTTGTGCCTCAAAGCCGCTCTTGTCGAATGGGTTGACACGCGGTGACTCGGGTAGAGCTTGAGGTCGCGGAGGTGGTGCCAATACAGGAACTGCTGCTTCTTCGGCACTCGCGTCGCTTTCTTTTGGTCTGTCAGCAATCATAAAAATAATATAGGTACGTTAAAATTAATTTAGGAAATAATATATTACATTTTGAGTAGCAAATCCGATAATCATCACTGGTGGATTACCTTCTTCATAAAAAAAACATATATCGTACCTTATGAAGACAGAGAAAGTATCATCCGTTGATTCACGCGATCCCTGGTGATCGAGTCGCGGCGTGGCGGCTGGCGGTGGCGGCGCAGCCATACTCAAGAACGGATCAAACGCTTCCGCTTCAAACCCGTCAGTGATCGCCTCCGCTGCACCCTCATCACCCCATGCACCTGCACACATTATTATTGTAAATAGTTTTAAAAAGGATCAACTTAAGAAAATAGACATGTAGGTAAGAGTCTAAGTAAGTGTATCTTTTAAATGTAAATAAAATACTTATTAGTCGTAGGTACGTACCTGTGTTTGCATGATTAGCTGCCGTAGAATCGAACTTTGCTGAGAAGGCGTCAAATGCGTCTTGAGATTCTGGGAAGGGATCATGCATCATGTTTTCAGACGATATGTCACCCCATCCAGGGTCGACTGCCTGAGTGTCGTTACTCATGAATGGATCATCAACCAATTGCGATTGTTGAGTGCTTCCAAAAGCGTCCGCTGATGGGGACGTAAACACGTCGGGTTGCAAAGCCTGAGGTTCCTCCGTAGGCATTGTAGAAAACATATCATTTGGCGTTACTGCCGATATGACATTGTTTTGCTTATTCGTTT
Source organism: Ostrinia furnacalis (assembly GCF_004193835.3). Classification (NCBI taxonomy): domain Eukaryota; kingdom Metazoa; phylum Arthropoda; class Insecta; order Lepidoptera; family Crambidae; genus Ostrinia; species Ostrinia furnacalis. The sequence goes on along the minus strand of NW_021131473.1, from coordinate 208,363 downwards.
CTTCGTTATTCACACCAAATATATTTGAGGCGGTATCGGTGAATGTAGTCGATGCACTAGTAACTTCTGTGAACCCTATATCCTCAAAAGGATTTTTTTCACTGGTGCTTGGCCGACGAATTTCGACATTGTCATTTACAGCGTCCGCAAATGGAGAAGTATTTGATAGAACATTTGTATCTGATGGTGGCTCTGAGCAATCCATTGGTGTTGTGAAATCCATCACTACATTATCTGTTGCAGTGGCAAACGGCGCATCCTTTGGTGCTGTATCGAAGGTAATAGGTGTTGATGCACTGACTACCGGTTCGTCAGTTAAATGATCATTTGTCTGACTTATAACTGGCGTTGGCTCAGGATTACTTAACCCCTGAAGTTGTAATTCGTTGCTGACATCATGCTGAGGAATAGTTTCTAAGATGTCATCGCTCAGAAAATCTACCTGCTTTTCCTCTTGTTTAGGCGCCGAATACAAACTCATAATAGCCTCTTTTGTTGGCTTAACCACTGCAGGGATCGGTGCATCAAATAAATTGATATCATCAGAAGGCTGCGGTTGCGATATCGGTTTAACCGGTACGGGCGGCGGTGCTGGGCGCGGCGGGGGAGGGCGCGCGGCGGGGGGCGGCCGAGCTGGCGGTGGCCGCGCAGGCTTGTTCCTATTGATGTCAAACGCTTCGGCAGCTATTGCCTCTTCCGGTGCTTCTGGAACCTCTGGCTCAGGGGTTGGGCATGCAGAATGAATATCTCTCACTGAAACTGGGCTCGGAGTCCGTGTCGGTGGAATGCGATCCAAAAGATGTGAACTGGCAAATTCCATATGCCCTGTGACACTCAAAATTAAGTTCTGTGTCTCTGGTGGCAGTGGACGTGCAGGAATTGCGGGACCTTGAGCATCTTCAACAACAGAATAACTATTATCAGCTGTTGTTGTAACGAGATCTAGTTCAGTAGGTTTGATAAGACGTTCGCTGTCCTTCATATCCTGAGTTCCGAACATATCAAAAGGAGACGTTGAATCTGTAGCAAAATCTTCAAATTGCTTAGCGCCAATGTCATTAGGTGCTGTGCTGCTGAATATATCAACTGGCACGGCATCACCTACTGGAGGCTCATAGCTACCACCGAAATCTGAAAACGGGTTGCTCGTTGCAAAAGGATTGTCTCCTGTGAATGCATCTGATTCTGCTTCTGACATCATAAACGGATTAAGCACATCAGCGGAAACTGGCGCCGCCGGCTCATTCATACTTAAGAACGGATTAAAAGCCATGTTGCTCTTGAAGCTTACAGTATTTTTTAACCCAAAAACTCAGATTCTAAGAGTTTCAGCTCTGTGCGCCCTGGGTTAAGATCGCTGGCAAAAGATGTATCAAACGGATCCAAATCTTCTTGTGGAACCTTTGCAGTATCTGTCGGTTCTGGAGTAAGAGCTTTCACCTGAAATATGTCGTCAGACGGGTCTAATAAATCTGGTTTTCCTTCAATATTAAATTGACCTGAATTTTCTTCACACGAAAATTCTTTTGCAAGTAACTTTAACTCCGTTTTACACGGTGCTATGTTACTCGCAAAGGAGGTATCGAATGGGTCTATTTCAGTATCTTCAGAAATAGGTTCTTGAGGTCCTGAAGGAGTTAATACCTTCACGGGTATATCGTTTTGTCCACTGTGCAATAAGTCACTCGCTTTGATAGTAACTTTCGTATGATCTGATTGAGGATATTCTGAATGACGTCTCTTATTTTGGTAACTTTGTTTTGGTGCTATATCTTCGTCCGAGCGAGTTCTTGGAAGTATATCACCCACAGTATCTGCTGCCTCTAATTCTTCATTAATATCTTCAGTTATTGAGATCTCCCGCGTATAATATGGCGTCAAAGGTTTAGCTGCAGATTTTGTTTTTGGGTCTAAGCTAAGCGTCTCCGTGGAGTCAACATTAAATACCACACTTTTACTATAAGTAAGATTTTCCGGCCGAGAAGCTCTTCGCTCAGATTTTATTGGCTCGTCAGCTCGAGGATCAAAGTCAGGGTCACTGGGAACTCTATAGATTGGAGTTGTAGTAGATCCAATTAATTCTTGTTCCAAAAGTTTTAATTCAACTCTGCCTGGTGCAACAATTTTGTCAACAATAGTCGTGTCGAAAGGGTCGATATCTCCTGGATTGTTAATATCTACGGGATCGAGTGGCGAATCACCGAGCTGTGTTAAGTCAGTGGAGCTGCCACCTAATAAATCGCGAGATAGTGACGTATCTCCTTTGTTTTCTATAATGTCATCTGATGTAATTGATTCCCTCAGTCCAGAAGGATCTGTCAGGTGAATACGTACAGACGATTTTCGTCTATTATTTAGTCTTGCACGATTTTCTTCTGCACGTGGATCAAAGTCGTCGTCGTCTTCTAAAATGACAGCTTCTTTCTGCACTTGTTGCGACAGATTCACAGGGATAACAGCATCAGCAAAACTCGTGTCAAATGGATCGTCTTGATCTACATAAGGGTCAATAACATCAATCTCATCCTCAATAATGCATTCTGCATATACTGATTCATTTTTATCTGCTTCAAATGCAGACCAAGATTCTTGTAGTACTGGTTCAACTTTAATTTCTTTGTTTTTCAATTTTGTAACTTCTCCACTCACTTCCAATGACTCCGCAGCTAATAAAGCGAATTCGTCTAATTCATCTTCTTCGTTTGCATTTTTATTATTTGAATCAGATGCAAAAATATCTTCTTTGTCATCCGATTTGTTTTGCTGTATCAATGAAGTGTGCAGAGAAACGCTCAAGTCGATTGGAGTTGTAATGGGAAGGTCAGCATCAATATCTAGAATGCTTTGCTCTGCAGGTTCAGCAACAGCTTGCACAGTAACTGTTGAATAATCCTGTTCAGTATTTTCAAGTAACAAATCTCCTGGAATAACTCTCTTGGTTGGTCTTTTTGTTGTTATTTTCACATTATCGATTCTTCCAGTAAGAACTTCAACTGCTACGCCGATATCTAGAGCTTTCTTTCCTTTGACGTTTCTTACTTCCTGACCTTTGATTAAAGCATCAACATGAGAGGTATCAAATATGTCGTCGTCCTGTGGTTCGTCTGGAGAGTCTGGAACATAAGCTAGTTTTACTTCGCCTCGTTCAACTGCTTCCACATAAGATGTGTCGAATATGTCGTCCTGGTCGTCTTCTTCGGACTCGTCGTCGGTGACGCCGTACTCGCTCTTGTCCTCGTCGTCCGCCGCTGCAGCCGCGGCTTGCACCAGTTGAGGGAAGTCTGCCTCTGTGACCTCTACCACAGGTCGGTGAGGAGCTGGCCTTTCTGGCTTCTCAGCCTTCTTAGCTCCCGCGGGTATACGTTGAAAGAATGAGGTCGACTTTATCCGATCTAAATCACCTTGTGTTTTTTTAAGCACAGAATCGACACCAGTTGTTAAATCCTTAAACTTAGACCACTCTTCATTCTCTTTGACAGAACCTTCTCCTGTTTCGGATTGCTGTTGCTGATGTTCTCTTCTATATTTTTCTAATTCTTCTTCGGTGAAAAGTTCCTCTTCACCTTTTCGTTTAGACTTTTTCCCTTTTTTCTTCTTTTTAAGGCCTTTGGGTAACTTTAGCATTATACGTGCTTACAACTGGTTCTTCGTGTTGCTGAAACAAAATCAATTTGCTATGTAATTGGTGACTTTACTTCTATTTTTTTTTTCAAATATTTAAGTTAATTACTAGTTAGTGTTAACTTTGATACCTAATTAATTAGTTTTTTCGTAATTGTAAGTTACTCATAAAATTTAAAAATGAGAAGTAGGTACTGGTACGGCAATGAATATGGATAACGACGTCCTGAGTGTCATTATTAATTTCGCAATCGTAGCCTAAGTACTGTCTCAGCCATGAAATATTATGTAATTCTGTGACTATTTCTACCACACCATTTCGCATTTTATGAAACATTGTTTCTTGAATTGAATTTGTAGCGCGTTTCATACAAAAATCCTAGCTACTTGCTAGATGCTCGTTACATAGACAGACATGCCATGACGTATGTGCCTATACATAAAAGTGATTTATTGATCGACGATGTCCTGTTAACACAATCTTTCGTATTATTGCATTTGCAATCAATTAACAGAGGAAACTGCATTGTCTGCTCCAAAATAGTGTAATAAAAGTCTATTTCATGTCGGTAATACTAGGAATTTCGAAGTAGATGCTTGGATCAAAAGGTTTGTTTCAACAAGTGAACAGCAGAGAGTAAAAAAGTACTTTATGACATCAAGAACTGTAATCGCCTGGCGTGAAGTGAAATGGGAGACCACTGTGAGGATATGGACGGTGATTCAGAGGCATGATGATCAGCTCCGTGCAGTGAAGAGGCGATGGAGCGGGCGAGGCCGGTGGGTGGGAGGTCGCGGCGGCACAGAGACACACACAGCGGCTAGCTACGGACACGTACCGGGGCGCCTCCAGCCGCCGCTACTTACAGCTAAGGCATACCACTACCGCGCTACGGGCAAGGGGCTCTATACCTTCATCGCAACACGCGGCGGTCGCGGGAACGGTCGGATCGCGGGGGCCGCTGGCAGCCACTGCGCGGAGTGGGCGCTGCCGCCGCGCGTATCGACCCGCGGCGCGCGCAGCCGCCCCCGGCCCCACCGCCCACCGGCCCCACCGGCCCGCTCAAAGTTCAAGTGTCACCGCTGCTTCGGAAACCAGCCCGACCCAATCTATTTAGTTGCGTAACGATTTAGATGCAGCTGTGTCTGTGGTTTATGCACTTTATTTGTCTATTAGGTCACATTAAAAATGAATATAGGTTACTAAACTTACTAGCCATAGAAGAATTTGTTTATTACTGCTACTACCAAGAATATACTTTCTCGTTGACGTCCTCGATTAAAGATCTACCTATGTATTTAAAAAATAGAAAAATCAAGCTACCTAATCACGAGATTTAGTTTCAGAAAATAATAAATAATATGGTTTCTGAGATGTATCCTCACTGTGCATCTTCTATCGCATGTATCACGGGGAGTGCTCCGAAGAATAAAATTATCCGGACTTATTCCTGCCGCCACTTTTCGCCACCGATCTACCCGACAGCACTTCCACCCCCATCACTTAGATGGTTGGCAGTCCACAACAGTGCGTTTCTCTAGAAACTTCCTGCCCCGTACAACCAAACTGTGGAATGGACTGTCGTATGCGGTGTTTCCGGACGGATACGACCTGCAAGCTATAAAGAGGAGAGCGTATCTTCACCTTAATGGCCGGCAACGCACCTGTAACGCCCCTGGGTCTGCGGGTGTCTATGGGCGACGGTAATCACTTACCATCAGGTGATCCGTCTGCTCGTTTGCCTCCAGTCTCTTAAAAAAAAATCAATGTTCATACTTTATGTTGGAGATGAGCCTGTTCAAGCTAAAGTCTCAATTCAGAAACCGAGCACAAGTCCAGTATTTTTGTATTAAATTGCCTAACTAGCGAGGGGTCCAGGGGTGCCATGAATTAAGAATATTGTTATGCCCTTTTTTTACACCAGGAGATGCTGTGTGCAACTCCAGATACCCCAGGCCGAGTAGACAGCCAAGGGTTATGTGGGACTCCGCTAAGAATTTTTGGCGGGCTGCCCTTTAGCCTAGAACCTCATGAGTTATGAGATCCTCTGCTAGCGCAAGATGAGGTGCACACCAGGCTTAGCTTACAGATGGCTTAATATCTTGTGCTTCTGTCGCCATGCGCGCCGTTCCCACTTCAGAACGGTCTAGAGTGCCCCCTGTGAGGTTACCGTCTTCGAAGATAGCGATATAATGAACTCCTCGCAGGTCGCCACCACCTTCTTTGCTTTGGAAAGCTGTTTCAGCACGGGACACTCCCTGGTCCCTGCCAGATGATCAGTAGCTCTCCCATCAGCTGCGCACAAAACGCACTTAGGCGCCGCAGCTGGGCAGCCTCTCTGTCTGTGGCTGGGGTTCGCCGCAGCGGAAATACAGAAACTGCGAACCACTGCGGCCGCACAGTTGTGCGCTATGGGATATCGGCCCAACACGCGTGGCACCGCAGGGTTCTTGGTTTCAACAGGATGACCTGCATAGCCGATTAGCAGCCGAAATTATTTCGGCTAGTCGTTTGGCGACCTTCTGCGGCAGGCGCATGATCACACAATTTTGTGGCATCCCTCTTGTCCACCAATATTTCTGCTAACCATATTATCCTCACCGTCACCGAGTCGTCCGTACTGGTGAGGTGAAGGTTTTCCGTCTTCATAGGCCGCGTGATAGCAATCCTGAGCTCGGAACTGTGACACCGCTTTTAATGCGGCAACCGGTCGGTGTTCGTAGGTCATCTCGTACCGGATGGTATCCAGGTCCAGCTTCAGGGCCACCACCGCAGTTGAAGGGATTCGTATCTTGCACGACCCCTAGCTCATAAGTGACTACTACAAACTATCATCTGCGAATCGGTAGCCCAAAATCCTGAGGGGATGGGGGGCACCAGACCATTCTGGGGTGGGTGGTGGGCGTAAAACAGGTCGGTGTAATATTTTCTAGGTAGGTACTTATTATGACTTCTATTATTAGTATCCAGCTGAGATCGTTATGAGGACGATACCTATCAATTAGCATTAATTTATCGCTTAAACGATTGATACACTTTATTATTGTGACCGAAGATGTGTAGGCAGTTGGACGTCTAATTTTATTCAATACCTTTCTAAGTAATTTATTTTCTCTTCATCTCAATTTCCAATAATTCACAATAGATTTAGTTCGTAAAACGGAACGCGTTGTACGATTTTACTTTGTAATAAACGGAACGTAATAAAAAAAAAGAATAGCCTAGCGCCATTCATTCCTCTGGTGGCAGACATACAGAACTAATTTGTCAAAATAGGTTATAATACGGATAAATTGAAAAGATCGCGTTTGACGTCGTAAACGTGTAAGATTTCTCTTTCTCACCATTCCATTAACCCCGGCATGAACTTGCTCCTTTTCAGTCGGATATTTCTCCAGACACCTTCCCTAATTCATCGTATTATAACCGCGAGGCTACGTTGAGTACGTCGCATAAGTTCGTGTTATTTCTGAAAAGTAAAATACATTGAAATCGTGCATAAACAGATATCCAACGGGAAAATGTTCGGTACAATCGTGCCCATCGCCAACCAATCTAGGTGAAACTGTCACCACGGTACCGAAGTGCACAACGTGGTGTGGCTGGCAGTAGCCGTCGTTTGTTATCAAACAGCGAGGCCGCGAGGGCGATGGCGGAGGCGCCGCCCGGGAACATCGTGAAGGAGGGTTGGCTGCAGAAGCGCGGAGAGCACATCCGTAACTGGCGCGACCGCTACTTCATCCTATTCGACAATGGCGACCTGGTGGGCTTCAAGACGCAGCCCGAGCGGAACAACTACCGCGACCCCCTCAACAAGTTCACGGTGCGTGACTGCCAGATCATGGCCGTGGACAAGCCGCGGCCCTACACCTTCACCATCCGCGGCCTGCAGTGGACCACCGTCATCGAGCGCAACTTCTCCGTCGACACGGAGAAGGAACGGTCAGTATGCTTCACTGCCATAACACTAAATATTTATTGTGCCTGATATCATAGAACTCATCACATTTTTTACTGTGTCAGTGTCAAAACATCAGTCTTATGATATTCAGTACTAATTGAATTGTACATAATTAAGTACATTATTTTATAATAAAATTCTTTTGAAATTCTAATCATTAGATAGTATAAATTTATTGGTCTCTTAATCATTTGCTGACATCTCATGCAAATGTAAATGGCATAACAAATAATAATATTTCCTATACTATTAATTGAGAACTATTAAGAAAAATATGTAACTTAAAGTACCATTATCATCTTATCTTGTTATGGCATGAGCGCAGAGCATGTCGACCCTTGGGATCTTGTGCTTCCCCTTACTTGTATTCCCTCTCTTCCACAAAAATCCTATCCATTAAATGGACCATTACCATAATATGGTAATTGCTTCCATTCACAGTATAATGTCATACGGCATATTGTTGTGGGGCTCAGCCGCGGACATTGAAACTGTGTTTGTTCTGCAGAAGAGAGCAGTGCGGGCCATTTATAACCTTGGACCCCGATTTTCCTTGAAAGAATTTTTTAAGGAAATTAACATACTGACAGTAGCTTCACAGTTCATTTATGAAAACCTTTTATATGTTCGCAAAAATATAGATCAATTCACGAAAAAAAGCGATTTGCATAACTTTAATACAAGAAACAAAAATAAAATTTCAGACTGCATAAGATTGGGAATTCATTTATGGGGAAATGTATTAAATTATTTAATAAATTACCACAAACTGTTGTAGAACTACCCATTCATAAATTCAAAGCACATTAAAAGTGCCTTAATGAAAAAGGGCTACTATAAAGTCGATGATTATTTAAAAGATAAAAATGTTTGGGATGCGTAACTGCCTAGCTCGCATAAATATTTATAACTATGTATTTTGAAAACCTGTAAACCTTTGAAAAAGAGGCTGACAATAGTGTCTGAGTTTCTTGCGCTGCTTCTTCTCAGCACTGGCCCATTCATTGTCCTGAAGCAGTGGTAGGGTTAATACTGGGACGTGTAAAAGTGCTTTTTTAAAGCCTACTTACAGAAATAAATGAGTTTTACTGAGTTTTACATATAATATTTTTTACATGTAGTCCTTTTAGTGGCAAAAGATACTTATTATTTTACTCTCCAAATAGACTTTTGGTTTGATTGTATTTTTAAACAACTCTGTCTGTATATCAGAGCGCTATTGTGGTCCATTTAACCCTTCAGGCCTCGCAAATGGAGACCCAATAGGTTCTTAATTACACAGTCATATCCAACCACTTGGGGATTGATGGTAATTCTGAAGTTGGAAAGATATTTGCAAACATTACATTCATTGAACATTGTGAACTATTATTCATTGAACATTGTGAATAATTATTGTAACACAAATTATGGATCTGATATATATTTTTTTAAATTCAATTACAATAGATCCTAGTAATTAAAATTTGGAAAGTCATCAAACATCAATTTGAATTGAGTAATTTAGTGTTCAGTGAAAGTATCTGTGCAAGTTATTTGGTAATGCCAATTGAAATATTAGTGTGAAGGGTCTATGCCATTTTAAATTAATCCCAAATATATTGTTACTAGGTACATAATGCGAACTTAATACCATAAGACATTCTCAACACGTTTAAGTTCGGGCTTAGCAGAAAGAAATATTTTGGCAGTACTAAATAGCTGAAACGAACGAACTAGATAGCTAAAGAAAGACAAAAACAAATATACTACATACACATTATTATGTATAGTAGACCATATTTAGCCATGCCGTGCCATCATCTACTATAAAATAATAATTTATTTATTTATTTATTTATTTAGTTTCCATCTCTATGCAATCTCTCTAGTTAGCCTCTTAATTACCAGTTTATTACATCTAATACATGTGGAAAACCACAATAATTAAATAAATAGTGTAATTACACAAATTGATGATTTAATTTTTTTATTTAATACAAAAAAAATATTTATACTCATATTATTTTTCATACTAACCAAAAAATGCTTATTAAAATAACTTATTTCAATTACTGATTTCTTTATAATATTAATATAATAAGTGTGTTTTTGTATTATAAATAAAAAAATATGTTTGGGATTTGTCGTTGGCAGCATCATAGAGGCCATTTAATGCACAGGGGCACTTAAAGTATAGACTGATCCAACTTATCAACATTAAGGCTGATTTACGTAATGTATTAAGTATTTAACTAAATTTTAACCTAATTCTAAGTGATCACATTGTATTGTAACTATATTTTAACTTAATTTTAAGTTTATGTCCAAATGTCAAGCTCTTGTTTACTATGAAACTGCTTGTCAAAATGTGTCAAGTGACAAGCCCCGCCCACCAACTTGACAGAAAAATTAAATTAAAATTTAGTTATCACATTAATACCTGTAAATCAGCCTTTAAGGCTTTAAACTTGATTTTTCTGTCAAGTTGGTGGGCGGGGCTTGTCACTTAACACGATCTGACAAGCAGTTTCAAGTTCAAATTTAGTTACAATGCAATTTGATCACTTAAAATTAAGATAAAATTTAGTTAAACACTTAACTACTTAATACGTGTAAATCAGCCTTTAGATTTATAGACCCAATTTCACCAAGAATTGAGTATTGTTAAATTAATTGTCATGGCAACGGAGTGTTTGCTGTCACAAAAAAAATTGCAATGACATTATCAGAACTAAATAGCTGAGTTGCATCACCTTAACTTTAACCATAACTATAATTTTAACCTGCGTTTTGTATAGAGTTTGACAGACTGTTAAAGTTAAAGTAAAATGCTGAAACCCAGGTTAAGTTTGATAAACTGTTTGTTGGTGATGCTGGGTCTCTTATGTATGTAGAACCTAAGAGCTCTTTCCAATTAGACGTTTTGAGACGGACGTTTGTCGTCCGTTTGCAGGACCGCACATAGAAAATTGTATTACAACTGCATTGGAATAAAAATGTCAATCAATATTCAATAACCAACAGTGTGCAGCATCGCAAACGCACGACAAACGTCCGTCTCAAAACGTCTAATTTGAAAGAGCCCTAGGGCCTAAAAATAATAGATTATCAAATAACTTGTCTTATCTTAAATAAGGACTCCTAAAAAAGGAAATAGATCTTTGCTTTACTTTAAATTGCGGTCCATTTCTCTGGTTGTCATCACTTAGGAAGGATTTATTTGCAAATTATTATGTTTTTGCCTAGTACCTATGGGTTACCTACGCCATATCGAATGACAAATGATCGAAAATCAAAATATCGAATACGTTTCATCGAACGATCAAAATATCGAACGATCAAAATATCGAATGCTCAAAATATCGAACGTTCAGAATATCGAAAGATCAAAATATCGAACGATCAAAATATCGAACCATCAAAATATCGAAAGTCGATATAGATGTTTTTATTAAATTTCATCTACCTTGCTCGGCTCCGGTGCATGGTTGTGTTTGGTGACATGACTGTTTTTCCTTTTTGGGACAGGCTAGGCTTATAATAGGTCCCCACGGACATTATTCTCCAAATTTATAAACTTTTCAGGCACAAAAATACTTAAGGCACACATTAACTGGCAAAACAAAACTGTACGACCAAACACAACCATGCACCGGAGCCGAGCAAGGTAGATGAATTAAATAAAAACGTCTATATCGACTTTCGATATTTTGATGGTTCGATATTTTGATCGTTCGATATTTTGATCGTTCGATATTCTGAACGTTCGATATTTTGAGCATTCGATATTTTGATCGTTCGATATTTTGATCGTTCGATGAAACGTATTCGATATTTTGATTTTCGATCATTTGTCATTCGATATGGCGTAGGTAACCCAGTACCTATAGACTAGCTAGGCGTTTAGATCTTACGAGGTAATTTAACTCAAAAAGCTAGCATTGCTAATAGAATATCACGGTGGTAGACAGACGGCTCAGAGCCGTCTCTGATAGTTTGTGCCCCCGTCCGCTACTCACTCTTTCATCGGTCAGCATCAACCTATGCGTGATGGCGCATCCACACATGCCGGGCGGCACTCCTGGCGGCCAACCCGGCGGCCAGGACGGCACACTGGCAAGGCAATGAGGGCTATCGTTTTAGCGCTCACCAGTTAGCGCCACTGTAGAGTAAGGTCCCGTCACTTGCTAGTAGCGAAGACAGTGGCACCAACTGGTGAGCGCGAAAGTGGTAGGAGGACTATCGCATTTGCACTGATCAAGATGGCGCCACTGTAGAGTAAGGTCCTGTCAATCGCCAGGGGTGCCAACTGTTAAGTATAAAAACGATAGCCCCCATTTGAAAGCCGGCGGCATGTGTGGACACGCCATGAAGCTCGCGGGCTGAGGGTGTTGCGTGTTGCAGCGAGGAGTGGGTGGCGGCCATCCGCTTCGTGTCGGGGCAGCTGAGCGCGGGCGGCGCGGGCGCGGGCGCGGCGGCGGCGCCCGTCGACGCCGAGGACCACGACATCGCGCAGCTCGGCACCAGCTTCCGCGACCCCCGCCGCATCGTGAGTACTACCACGCCTTACTTTACTGCTCCAGTGATCGTGTTCGCTGAATAAACAAGCGCTACTACGAATAAGTAATAGTACGCGCTACCTGTGGCCATTTACATTATTTAGTTTAAAATATTTATTTGTCGTAAGAAACTTCTACAAAGTATCATAGTTACGCCGTGACCGAAGACGCTTTCCTGAAGTTAAGAATCTTCCTTGGCTTTCTATTAATATTTATATTATAGTTAGCACGAAAGCTAGAAAGTTTTTTGCAATATTACTGTTTTTATAAACTAGGGCTTAAGGGCTTACTTTTTGTTTTATTTTGTTTTGAATATTTTTGATTTGATTTGAATGAGAAAGTAATGGGAGCTACACTAGAATTCATTAAGAGGAAAATTATGTCACAAATTGCGTCAGCTTTGCGGTTGACATCTATCATTAGCAGGATACGTAATAGCTTAGCACTGCAGCACGGCAATTGGTTTCTGTTAAAGTATAACGTTACGCCTTATGGGAGAGGCTGCGGCTGTAGCGTGGGGGCATGCACCCGAACAATTTGTTTGACTCGCGGTGTGCCCCACTAAGCGCGACCAGAGGGACCCGACTGGTTTTTAGTGGGTAGGCCCTGCTCTTCTAGCAGGGAGAGCCCCACATAACCCATTGGCCCCCCCGAGCCATTGGGTATGCAACTCAATGCATTTTAGTCGAAAAAAAAAAATGGTAAAATAAACCACACATTGAAGTGGTTTTTAGTTTTTATAAAATAAAATTTTTAGCCGCAAGAAATTCATATAATATGATTTAAAAGAGCAATGAAAAATTAAGCAAATATTTAATGAGTTACGTCGCGTTTTTTTATTCTATTGACTCAGCATTCAGAGATAGGTACGTCTAAAATCCTGTAGCTATCGAATAAATAATAATGTGTCGAGGTTTATGATTGCGCGGCAGATGTGCCGCCACGTGCGTGCAGTATTTGGTAAACAGGAAAACTGCATGCGTGAGTCAACGCGCGCCCGCGCCTTCTCGGAAGCGCGACAAGCTGCGCCTCCCTGGCCGCGTCTGCGGGGTTACTACAAAAAACGTTATCTGAAGTTTCGAATGTTGCCATCCCCCTCACGCAAACCGAGATGTCAGCATGAGCGACGGTGACAGATAAGGACCCGAAACTAAGTAGACAGCGTTTCGGAGTAGCCCTCATGCGCCATGAATCACGAGCGATACCCGAAACACTTGAGATAAACATTCTGAAATTAAAATTGGAATCCGGATAGTCGTAATGGTGCTTTCGAAGGCAACGTCCTGTAGTAGTGTTCATAAATACACGATATAGGGTCTGGTTCAAATTGATGTTTCAATAAATTGCACCTATATTTTTTTAAATTACCTATTGATCTTAGCCTGGAAGTCCATTGGTCGTACAGTACACATTATGCAAACTAGCTAAATTATTTTATTATGAATAAACAATTAGCTAAATTATTTTACTATTAATCATCAATTGGATTTCCCTTTCTAGATTATTTCACAGAATATTTCACGTTGTGGTCGAATCAGGGAAACATACGAGAAATAATAATCCAAAAATAATGATAACCTAACCCAGCTGTATGCCTACCTACATAAATCCTTATTAATTTTAGACCACAAATTCTGTTAAAAAAGATTTTCTTGACTTTCAAAAAAGCCATTCGCCCGTATTCACAAACGCTTGCTTAAGTGAAGCAGCAAATCGAACGCACAGCGTTGAATAGAGCTATGTGATTTCTTCGTGTGTCACCCTGTGCGTGCACGCGCTCAGACCTCATTGTAAGTAATGTTTGTGAATATGGGCGATACTCTCGAATCTTTTTGACAGTCTACAAACTTTTTGTCGGTCGAACTGTTTAGTAGGTATGAACATGTATGAAAGTGTGCACATTACACCGATTTAGCAAGGGTCGATTCTTCATACAAATTAGAAGCCAACCAAACTATCGGCCGACAATAGGTCTGTAGAGTAGACTGCGGGGAGTCGTAGAGGCCACTGCCTCGCACATTTTGTTCAAATTTCATGACCCTGAGCTGCTTTAGAAGTATTTACTTATGGAATTACAGGATGGGTTTTTTCGAGTATTTTGAAATCCTATATTAAATTTTATTGACAGCCATCGCAGCTTTGCATAAAGGTAGTTGCGACAGTGTGTGAAGTGAAATGTCGTTGCTTCCGATGCTTTTGATGATGATGATGACTTTTCGGGATATTCTTCCAAACTTATTTCTTGCATTACTTATCGACAAGAGACCGGACACACTTGTGTCCAGTTGGTGAAACACGAGACCCCAAAAACTCGAAAATTTCTAGGTGTCTCAAAAATCAGAAAATATTTGGGTTGTGTTACGTTGAGCTTAAATCCGAAGCTTAGGCGGTTACTTTTTTGAAGGATTTTTTTTTTTCAATACCTAACGTAGCAGTTGTAAAGTCAATCTTCATTAATATTGGTTACCAAAGAACGCTACGCAGCTCGCAGGTTCATAGGGTCCATACATAGGTTCTGATTTGTTCAGATTTGTTGCCTACAAATGCTAATGTCTGCCTCGCTGGTTTCTTAAAAACAATTAAGAGCGTTTACGCGAAGCGCGGCGTTTCAAGGGGCATCATTGGAAATGATCCGCGCGCGGCGTTTTTTAATAGTTTTCAAATGTTTATAGCAAAACAATAACAATGAATTAAATATCGTTTCAAAGTAAATATTTTAAAGAAGATGTTGTTTTATTATATTAAGCTATTTTTATGTTGAATAAAGGAAGAATATTGGTGAAAAAATCACTTTGATTTTTGGGTATTTCACGTTCTTTTAATTTGTGATTTCTTATTGTAAAAAGCTTAAATCTAAAAATTTTCTCAGATAACTATTTGCCCAAGGATCTATGCTATAGGATATAAATGTTTGTTAAATCGTTTTCACAGTATTTTTATAAAAATTTCAGCTTGTAAACTGACGCTAAAGTGGAAATTTACAAAACCTGTGTGGACTTATCTTGATAGAATTCTTAAATACTAAACTAATCGCAATATTTTCTCAATTAACTATTTAGACGACGAAATTGCCTAACTATTTATGCCTATAACATATTTGTAGTATTACTGGTTAATGATTGTAACGAGTTGAAAAAGTACTGTTTTTGCGCCAAACGGCGTAAACGCTCTTAAGACGGGTGACGTGCCCGTACCTGGTGGCATGCATCTAGGAGGCCTCTTATTACTTTATTTTTATTTTTTGTTGCTTTCTTTTTGTTGTTTAAATTCAAAATTAGGTACTATATTATGTTATTTTATTGTGTAAAGTTCACGGGTTGCTTACATTATAATATTATGCATGCTGTGGTTATCGTTTGTGTGGGAGCAGTTAGCTGGAGACCTTTGGCTTAATTGTTTATTTTTTTTAATTGTGTTTAATACTGTATCTCTGTTGATAGCCCAATAAAATAAATAAATAAATTTAAAAAAATTAGAATGATTGCCAAGTTAGTAAACACATCCTTGTTTTACGATGTAGGTACCTACTTCAGAACCCATTAAGAACCTGAAAAATCTGTTGTTTTGTTAAGGTACGAAATAAAATTCTCAAGTCCTGAATGGGTAAGCCATTAAGTTCTGGCAGTTTCCTTGCCGTCAATATAAATCGGAAATACCGTGATTTTATTCGTATTACATAAATAAATTAGTTTATCAATTTATCATGTCTTATGATGGTTCACGGTTGATGTCATAAATGTGAAAATTATGAATAATCGCCGGTTATTATGAATAATTACCTCATGATTTGGTAAATGCGATCATTTATGTTTGTATAAAACTAAATAGGCGGCTTAGGGGTGGCCCAAGGGCCACCCACGCTGCACCTCAACCTATTTTCACTTTAAATCAAAACAATGTGTTATAGGCATTATGGCAAAGTAATGTTACGCAAGAAACAGTCCAAACTCATTTTGCCAAATTATATTAATCCTATGATATCAAAACGTTCAAAATGTGAAGCTGTAGGTACATGAGCGCTGTACCTACACGAGCCGGTGTTCTCTTTTATGTTATTTGTTAGTATTAAGGTTACATTATGAAATAATCACTGGTAAATGTGATTAATTTATCACTTTTACCTCACCTGTCGGTAATTATTCATAATAACCGGCGATTATTCATAATTTTCAATTTATCTCTTTAACCGTAACATATACACATCACCACGTCTTTAAGCAACGATTAGATTAATTTAACAATAACGATAGAATAGAATGCGGTTCTTGAAATAGGTTAATGACCGCGCTGCTGCAGTCTGGCCGATATTGTGATTAAAATCACTTGCTATAATGTAGTACAATATTATGGTCTTCGGTAAGCAGAGTCGGCTCCAGCAAGCCAGCCGCGCGGCCTGACGGGCACGGGCGCGCGGCGTGACTTGTTATTGTGGCTGCAGCGTGAGTCAGGTTGTTTGCGACGCTCGCCGAAAGCGTTACGACATCGGACATTCCAGTTGCCGATTGGGGAAATCGGCTCAAAATTAGTCCGTACGCCGTGTGAATGACAACGCGCGCGCCGCCTCCGGCTTTGTCTCGCGCTTGACAATGCTCCCATTCAAGGGTTAAAAAGGTCCACATTTAAAAATTTAATACAACGCAAGGAAAGCGTTATAAATATGGAAGTTTAAAAATACACACTTCATTGATGATTTTTTAGTATTTATCATAATACGATACGTTTTATATTACAAGGCTACTGTCAACGCAACTCTTGTAGCAGAGTTTTGGGCTAACACTGTGTAGATTTGTTGTCGACAGGACAAAAAGAAAATACATTTTATTTATTCAGAAAACACAGCTCTATAATATATTACAAACATGCATTCTAACGGATTCTTTATTTATATTATTGCAATATTATAATTATCAGTCAAAGGGGATACATAAAACATTGTTTAGAGATGAATTATTTATTGTAGAATTCTTTCATTAAAACTAGCATTGTATTTATTTTATTCAAATATAAATCAAATTATGCTTTGAAAAAGTACAGTCAAAGCAAAATCTAAGTAGCATATTCAGCTCATAATTTTAAGAAATAACCCAGCAAACGTTGTTTTGCACCTAGGTTTATGAAAAATTGTTTACGTCCCTTCAACCTACTGATTACACACAAATCCGTCAAGCTATTTCGAAAGTTTTATTACTTACAATGTGACTGGAGAATTAAATACAAGGTCGCCCAGGCGCAAGTGACCGCCCGAAACCATAAAAGGGCTAGTGCCCATTTTCACCATCAATCCCTAATTTTTAAGTGACAGGAATTTTGTTTTCATAGGGGTCACTCAAAAATTAGGGACTGATGGTGAAAACGGGCATTAGTGTATTATTTTTCAAGTTTGTGTAGAGAAAGGGTATTTATATATTTTTCCAAGAAAACACAGTGTTTCTCTTCAAATTAACTTTTATCATTTAATCGGTTTAGATTTAGCCTCGATATATCAATCGAGATGCCTTTTAATAGAAAAGGCTGTATCTCGCATGTAAAGTAAAAGCTCCCTCAGTCGATCCCTGGTTGTTGCTTGTTGCAGACGCTGGAGAAGTTCGAGTTCGTGAAGGTGCTGGGCAAGGGCACCTTCGGCAAGGTGGTGCTGTCGCGCGAGAAGGGCACGGGCAAGCTCTACGCCATGAAGATCCTCAAGAAGAACCTCATCATCCAGAAGGACGAGGTGGCGCACACCATCACCGAGAACCGCGTGCTCAAGAAGACCAAGCATCCCTTCCTCACGGTGAGCCTGCTTGCCTTCTCGCTCGCACTCGGGGAACACTGCCTTTTTTTTTTGCGCAGGAAAATACTTTGCGTATACCCGCCGCCTCGGGGGAAGCGACGGGTTATGTGGGACTCCCTTGTCGGGTGGCAGCAATAGCGGCTGTCACCCGACAAGTATACCCACTAAAAACCTGCGGTGCACCCTCTGCGTTTTACTGGCACGACGTGGAGTCCTACAGATTCAGACCACGCCGTGCCGACGCATGGCCCAGCCTTTGCCGGGCCTCCCGCGCTAAAGAGGGGGTCTGCCGGTACACTGGCAGACCCCCCAGACAGGGTGGGACCGTGCAATGTGGGTGATGGGCCCCCCGGCCTAACACCCACTGGTCTCACCGGGGAACACTGCCTGAATATTACTTGACTTATGTCGTTCTCTCTCGGCTGGCGCTCGGGTCAGTCTTTAATTCGTTGTTGACTCCCCAATAGTCGACCGCGTCCACTTCTTCCGTTTCAGCTCGTAATGACAACTTCTCAAAATGACAACCGGGGCGCAAAATGTCCACTTCTCGAAATGACAACTTCTTAAAATGTCAACTTCGCTGAAAGACAACTTCTCATAATTATAGTCTATTTCTCACAATGACAAATTCGCATTTGGTCAACTTCGCATAATGTCAACTACTTGTTGATATTTTATTTTCATTATATCTAGAGTTCTAGTTCTTCTAGAAATGTCATTATGCGAAGTTGACCAAATGCGAATTTGTCATTGTGAGAAATAGACTATGAGAAGTTGTCTTTCAGCGAAGTTGGCATTTTAAGTATAGATGACCCACGCTGAACTGTCCCACCAAACTCAATGACAGGGGGGCGCTACCATCGTTCAACTATATGGTTTCCAACATGGCAAAAATCTGAACCAGCGATCCGGTATTGACGGTGGCGCCCCACTGTCAATGTCATCGACAGGACAGTCCAGTATTTTGGAACTATAGTTGTCATTTCGAGAAGTGGACATTTTGAGAAGTTTTCATTACGAGCTGTAACGTCCACTTCGACTTGACATCTCGCACCTCGCTAGCGTGTTGATTCCTCCGGCTTGTGCGCAGGCGCTGCGCTACTCGTTCCAGACGGTGGACCGCGTGTGCTTCGTGATGGAGTACGCCAACGGCGGCGAGCTGTTCTTCCACCTGTCGCGCGAGCGCTCCTTCAGCGAGGAGCGCACGCGCTTCTACGGCGCCGAGATCGTGTCGGCGCTGGGCTACCTGCACGCCGAGGGCATCATCTACCGCGACCTCAAGCTCGAGAACCTGCTGCTCGACAAGGACGGCCACATCAAGATCGCCGACTTCGGCCTCTGCAAGGTACTCGAACGGACTCGTAAGGCGTTCGTTATATGTAAAGTCAAATTCGTTTGTCGTTGTCGTGTGTTGAAATTTAATCTAAATATTACTTTACTAGCTTTCCGGACTACATTATATATAGCCTACATATTTTACGGAACCCATTTTTTTTTCCCAAAATAAAATTTAGCCTATGTTACTCGTGGATAATGTAGCTTTTGAATGGTGAAAGAATTTTTAAAAACAGTCCAGTAGTTTCTGAGCCTATTCATTACAAATAAACAAACAAAGTTTTCCTCTTTATAATATTAGTGTAGATAAATACTCTCGATATTAAATAAATCGCACCTCCCGCGACAAGCACTTTCAAACGTATGCATCCCCACTTCCCGCCAATATTGGCAACATTTAAAATCCTAGTTCTAAACTTCATTTCATTAAAGGAAAGGTTTTTACCCCAAAAATGTGTTTTTAGAAGCATCCACTTCTTCAAAAAATAGGTAGTTACGCTTGAGCCAACTTTTATGGCTATAAAACTGTTGAATTGGGATTAATCGCTATCCATCTATTAAAGAGGACACGTGTGATCATTATTTGGTTTTATAACTATAAAATTTGGTCTAATTGATCCCAGAGGTGAGCCCAAAGTGAGGTCTTTTTTCAAGTCACATTTATGGTACATGTTAATCATTTATTAAGAAATTAAATGTGTTTTTCTTTAAGGATATTTATTGGGCTTTCAAATAACACCAATATTGTTGGGGCACCATGATTGTGTCAGTAGAAACGAGTTTTCTTGTAAAACGTAGGTGGGCCGATTTTTGTGATGACCAGTATAGTTCTATAACCGTTTGTGAGAAGAGCGGGCTTCTCGTACACTCGAGCGTACGAATGGCGCTCTCGTGTACGAGTGCCTGCTTACAGAGTAAATACAAATAAGTAGGTTATCTTCATAGAAACGTACCGAGCGCGGTTTGTATGTGAGCGCGCCAATACGTATGCGGCGCGCACGCACACACTGTTAAAATTTAGCGTGGATTAGCGGGGAGCCAGTCGTGGTTGCGCCGAATTATGTCAGTGTGTACGTGCGCGCCGCATACGTATATTGGCGCGCTCACATACAAACCGCGCTCGGTACGTTTCTAATAACCTACTCATTTGTATTTACTCTGGTGCTGACGCGCGCCCGCAGGTCAACATCACGTACGGGCGCACCACCAAGACCTTCTGCGGCACGCCCGAGTACCTGGCGCCCGAGGTGCTGGAGGACACGGACTACGGGCCCGCCGTCGACTGGTCTGTGCCACGCCTTATCTTGTGCTCACCATTCATATCAACATCCCGCATATGTGTCTATTATACCGCTTTCGTTGTGCTCGGCGCGAGTTCACATCGAACGTCGTAGCCAGTGAGGGCGTCAAAAAATCGATGAAGATTTTAGCTCTCGAAAGCGTCCGCCGGGGACGCGGTACTTTCTGTCATACTTTCGTGTCATTTTTTTACGCAATCGCTGGCGATGACGTTCAATGTAAACTCGCACCGAGAGCGAACATGTCGCTCGCTCGTTTAAAATCAGCTCATTTAAACTCATCAGATTAACGCGAAGCCCTTTAGTGATTTGTATGTGCAGCGAGTGATCGTTAAGAGCTCGAGGCCCGTGCTAATGCCGCCTGCCCGCAGGTGGGGCGTGGGCGTGGTGATGTACGAGATGGCGTGCGGGCGCCTGCCCTTCTACAACCGCGACCACGACGTGCTGTTCTCGCTGATCATGAACGAGGAGGTCTGTGCATCCCGACACTTCCACAGGAGCCCGGAGCCCGGACGAAAAGAACGTCCGGATCGTTTTTCCTCGAGGGACGACTCGATCCGGGATCCCCGTCACGCTCGGAGTGCGTCGCGAGTTCGCGACTCGTTCCACGAGATTAAAAATCTGCTCCGATATTCTCCATCGTGTTCCTTCACGAGCACAGGCACGCGGGACCGCCGGATCGGGTCGTTCCGCCGCTTCAAAAATATTTCGCCGTTTAAAAGCAATTAAGAGAGAGAAAATAACTTTAAAAAAAATAAAACCGACTTCAAATGCGTGAACACAAATAATACCTATTCAACAAAAAATAATCGTTCAAATTGGTTCATAATCGGCGGAGATATTGCGTATAAAAAAGTTCATCCCCAATTTTCCACCCTTGGGGGTTGTTTTTTTATTATTTTTAAATGGGACCACCCTTGAGGTATTATCTATACGCCGAAAAAAGATTTGTTCAAATCGGTTCATAATTGGCGGAGTTATCGCGTAACAAACATAGAAAAAAAAAACATACGGGTCGAATTGAGAACCTCCTCCTTTTTTTTTTAAGTCGGTTGAAAATGTTTAAAATGTTGCATTATTTCATCGCCGACGTTATAACGCCGCCGTGTCGCGTCGCAGGTGCGGTTCCCGCGCGCGCTGTCGGCGGCGTGCCGCTGCGTGCTGGCCGGGCTGCTGACCAAGGAGCCGGCCAAGCGCCTGGGCGCCGGGCCCGACGACGCGCTCGAGGTCATGCACCACCCCTTCTTCGCCTCCATCAACTGGGCCGACCTCGTCGCCAAGAAGGTAACCGCGGGGAGCGGACCGCTCTCCGGTCCCGATCCCACGTCGTATATTTTATTACAAGCTTTTTATTACAAGCTTTATGACTTCACTTGTTAGTATGTGTGGAACAAATCTTGCAACTGAAATTAAGACCAGTTCTCCTCAACCGATTGAGCTGAAATTTGGTATACTTGTGTAAGTACGATGACAATGCAATGTTATGGTACCATTGAGCTGGTCTGATGATGGAGACAGGAGGTGGCCATAGGAACTCCTAAACGAAACGGCGGAAACTCATCGAGTTTGGGTTCATTGGATTTGTCTTTTCGAGCACATTGGTGCTAAATGATCACCAGGGCCCAGAGATTGAGATACTAAAAAGTGTAAAATAAAATTATAGTAAAAAAACTTATAAAGCTTGTGTTTAAAAAAGTTTTTTTACTATAATTTTATTTACACGCACACGAAAAACCTAAAAGCGAAACGAACGCTCCGATTCGACTTTCGGGCTTTGAATTTTCGCCTCGTTCGCCCGCCCGCAGATCCCGCCGCCCTTCAAGCCGCAGGTGGAGTCGGAGACCGACACGCGCTACTTCGACTCCGAGTTCACGGGCGAGTCCGTCGAGCTCACGCCGCCCGAGCGCCCCGACCACCTCGCGCGCATCCAGGAGGAGCACTTCCCGCAGTTCTCGTACCAGGTGAGTGTCGCACCCGCCCCCGCTCACCAGGGTTGCATGATTTAAATCAAGGTGATTTAAATCACGATTTTTATTGCATGATTTTTTTAATAAAAATCACTGATTTAAATCTATATACTAAAATGGAATTAATACAACGCTGGCAGTGCGTATTAATCAACTGTAATGTTCAAAACAATGTTAATATTAGGTGTTCAAGTATAAAATAGACGTTCTGTATGGAAAATTAGAAAAAAATATTTTAACTATAGATTTTTTTTGGGAAAAAAATAAAATTGATACTTGTAAAAAGATATTAGTGTTTTTGTAATGGAAACAGACACCACTTAGGACGAGCTGTTTTGACGAGTTTTTTCTTGTTTCAGTAAAAATATGACATACNAGCGGTTCTGGAAACAGATTGGTGCAATGGTGTCATGGAGCACCTGGTTTTGTCACCCTTCAACGGTCAAGTCACACAACATTAACTATAATAATAAAGAAATCGCAGTAAGGAACCATAGACTTGGCACGACTTTGTCTAGATTTCATTACTTTTTAGAGATAAACAAGCAGCTCCATCGAGACTTGGCTAGTTTTTTACAGAATGTTTTTGGTGGGATGTTTGTTTTTCAAATTAAACCCATTGGGGTCTTCCCAAATCGTAGTCATTAATTTGACCAAAATTTTCGAGTGTGTCATTAGGAACATAATATTTTGTGTTTACATAAATAAATTACAGCTTTATTCACACACGGGTATTACGCTAATGGGCCAGTCATTCCAAAAAATGAATTACGTTCTTTATTTCATATAACATTTTATAACCTTAGAGTCCTTACAAATTATAAATAAAACACTTATTTTGATCCAATATAATTCCAAGTGCTAAATAAGCCTTTATAAATGTTTTACCCATATCAAAAAAGTGCTATTTTTAACTTAGCTCACTTTATTTCAACACACTTCTTGTAGCAGCTTCGTCCAAGTAAATTCTTGCCTGTTACTTTAAAATCTTTTTTTAATGCATACAAAGGCAGGTATTTGACCACAATCGCACCTGGTGTTAAGTGGGATGCAGTCTAGGATGGTACTATCTACCCTGTAAGTGCCTATTCACTGTCGCCTTGAAAAGGCCCGGATTACAGTCTTCGGGAAAGACAGCAGCAGGCAACGAATTTCAGTCCCTAGCTGTTCGCATTATAAAAGAGTCATCGAAACGCTTAGTGTAAGCTGGTGGAATGTGAGCATAGGGATGTTACGCTATCCTGCGTCTGGTTGTTCGGTCATTATCATCATTGTCATCATCACATTTCAGTCTTAGGACGTCCACTGCTGACTCTAGACCTCCCACAATGATGTTCTTAATGACCGATTGGTACTTGGTTAAAGGCTTGCATCCAGCGCCTTCCTGCGCTACCTTTATGAGGTCGTCGGTCCACCTTGTGATGAAGAAGGCTTCACCGTCCTACGCCTTACGTTAACATGCGACTATTAATATAGGTACTTATTTAAAATGATTAAGTACAATTTGTACAGAGTAAATGGCAACGTAGATAATCAATTATTCTTTTTGGTTGTAATTAAAATAAGCCCAGCCACTAATACACTTTTCGTTCTAGTGAGGTGACAGTAGTGTGGACTGTTACGACCGTTTTATCGTTTTCAGTCGATATTATCGATATTCCTAGAGCACAAATGCTCCAGTAATAGATGAACGCACACACAAAAGCCTTGATGCAGAATTAAATACTATTGACTCAATGTGAGTTAATAGTATTCCGAAGCCTTACAATTGAATTAATACTTAAATTACTTTATCAATTAGTGCTTATGTTTACGAGATATTAAATAGACAAAAAATTGTGCATAAAAATATTGTTCAAATCAAATCAAAAGTCTTTATTTGCGTTATTCCAGGTTCCTTAAGATATTAGATAAAAAGTAATATTGTATTGTTCAGAAGAGCAAAATTACTGCTTAGGCTTGCGAAGTTGCGACGTTATAATCAAACAAAGTAGGTACAAATGAGTTTTACTAACCACTTGGTCCGTTAGTCCTACACAAAACAAACAATAAATCATAGGTCCATCTATTGAAATTTTTAAGTAATTGTTTAATCGACTTAGCCCTTTGATCGATAGTTATTATCGACTAAGCCCATCACTAATCCAGTCCATAATTAATTTTGTGAGCTGACTCCTTAATAGGGTTAGCTGTCGAAAGGGAAATTAAACTAACAAAGAATTAAAACTGCGATAAATTACCTACGCTGAACATAAACCAATTTCAGAGAACAAAGCATTCGTGTTCAATTATAAAGCTATGAATTCGTAATAAGTCTTGAAAAGTTTTTAGCGCAATAAATAAATTGTGGTGGTCATGATATTCAATCTTTACAAAATAAAGTTTGAGTTACGAGTCTTCCAGTGACTTGACCCACTTTTAGCTTGGTCCACGGGCCAAGCCGCAGGTTTGAATTTTGAAATAGTTTTTCTACCAGTAACTACCACCTCTAAGATTCTAGAGTAGATTTTTTGATTTGGTGTTTAATTTGTTAATTAAACATCAACCACTGGAAGAAAAACTATTTAAAAATTAAAACCAGCGACTTGACCCGTGGACCAAGTTAAAAGTGGGCCAAGTTACTGAAAGACTCTTATTTATCTGATTGGTGTTGGACACCAATAGGCGAACCGACCTTATTTGTCCTTGAGTTGTTGCCTGTTAGCACATTTTGCGAAATAAAGTAATGTTTCTCATAACAAGTTTATTTTCAGTTGTAAAAGTGTTATTTTCTGTAATTAAGTAAATAGAGTCCACGCAGACTATTTATTACGGAATATTTATCAGACGATATTTTGGTCGACTTCTATTTTTTACGAGGAATCAGCCGATATCAAATCGATGTACGCCCGTATTCACAAACATTACTATGAGGTCTCACAGTGCGGGAGGACGCACAGGGTGACACACGAACCAATCACAGAGCTCTATTCAAAGCTGTGCGCTCGATTTGCTGCTTCACTTAAGCAAGCATTGTTTGTGAATACGGGGCACGGGCGTTAGGCTGAGTGACACCATAGTGCAATCTCATTTTAACCGTGACTATAACAGTACCGGTGTTTTTGTATACGTTTGTTAGATTTAAAGTAAGATGGTGCTACCCAGGCGTCAACAACTCCTTTCAAAAACTTCAAAATTTTGCCTTAAAGTCTAAAATGGTTTTGAATTACGTTCAACAACATTATACGTCCACTTTGAGGTATTCCCTAGAACTGTTCATATGAAATTAAATAAAATTAAACATCCAAATTCTCTGAGATAAACATAACGGACGGTTTTCATTTGCTCTGCACACAATAATGACTACCAACAAAAATCCCCAATGTTTTGCTGCTATTTGGCAAATATTTGATAACAAGAGCCTCTAGCTTTAAAATAGTATATTTACTGAGCCAGCCAAGCGTTACAGGCACTTCCTGCCAGTGGTGCGACCACAAATATTGTTCCAAGTTTTGGTCCAGCTTGGCTCAAAATAAACAACCCTTATATCGTATATTTACTTCTTTCTATGTGAGTTTTTATTTAAAGTAGTTTAAGTTTAACAGTGTTGTGTTTTTAAAGTAGTAGGTATACGCAAGGAAAAAAATCTAAAATGTTGATTTTATATTTACAAAATCGATGAAACGCATTGTAGGTGTTGACTACTGGAAGACAATAGACGGGCTAGGTCCAAGGTTGTAAGATAGCACCCAGGTGTGTTTACTTACCCACATATTGATGCCATGCATTTTTCTTAGTGCAAATACAGGGTGTTCGGAAGAGCGCTAGCCAAACAAGTAGGGTCTATAGTTATAGCTATTTTTGCTTTGGTGGACTTCGACAAAAAGTAACGTAATCGAAATGTTTTCAAACAAGATAATAAATTAAATTAGCCTATACTTGAATTGAGCTATAAACATTGTAAACTCCAATATTTTTAGCTAAGCAGAAACCAACATTTTGAATTTGAATTTGAATATCCATCCACACAAACTTTCACATACAATTTTAGTATAGATCTGATTACAGATTCATAGAAACGCCTGTGTCAACATTAACCATTCGATTTGTAATCAGTAACCAAGACTCGTTAAATATTGGACGACTTGGCGAATTAGCTCAAACCATAAATACATGTGATTAAAGTATAACAGAAATGGACAGAGAAAGCGCTCTACATAAAACTAAACTAAAAAGAAAATATACAAACTTTAATGGAAATTAAAACATTAATTAGGTAATGTAGGAATATGATTGGTCACTTACGTAGTTTGTCACAGAAGAGATTCATCAGAAAAATAATTTTGTTATTTTTTTTTGCGTTAAGAGTTGCATCTCAAACTAATTTGAAAATTATAAAAAACTTGAAAAAATCGAACTGCCTAAAGCAGGAATCGAACCCACGACCTTTCGCTTCCCAGCGGCTGCTCTTCCATGTGAGCTACTTAGATTTAGTTCGATTTCCGCCTTTTTTTTTTTTTTTTTTTTCAAAAAATTCATAGTTTTGTGTAAATGAGACAACAAGAGGTTAAGATTTCTCAACACACATTTTAATGGCTACTGAATCTATTTCTATTATTTATCGACATGCGATCGCCACCAATCATATCGCATTATATTTGCTTAACACGAAACCCTTACTAAAATGCAATTAATCAGATCTGTATGCGGAGTCAACATCATCAATTAGCGCGCCATAGTAAAGAGACACCGACATATTGGTCATTGATTAAACATCACTGTTTGAATGTCAAGTAGTCTGCGACAATGGAGTTCGGTAATTGAGTACCTAGATAAGTTAAGGCTTGGTATTTCTTCTAAAGTAGGTATTTCGCGCTGTCAAAATCTGCGCGCGCAATTCTTCGCCGAAAACAGCGCGTCAAAGAGCTCCCGCCACAATTTCCAGCTACACAGTATAGAAATACGCAGTTGGTTAGGTTAGGTTGACTTCCTTCCTTTCAAGCGTCACACTCACAACACTTTCTAATAGAAATCATATCCAAGTGATACAAATAAAAACACCTTTCAGACTTTTTGGGAATATATTCTAGAATCGAATAAATATAAAATATAACTGCAGAAGTAAACACTGTTCAAAGTGGCCGTGGCGTCGCCCGACCTTCTGGAAGTTCTGCGCCGGCTTAACCGTCCTCCGTAAGCGCCACCGCGCGACTGATTGAGATTGTCCAAGCCGTCATGGGCGATTTTTTCCACATTTTTTAACATAGTAACTAAATAAGACGCAATATAAAAATTTCATCCGTTAAAAGCCCTCAAGTTATTTCTGAACTTTAGTTTAGTAAAAGATACAGAATCTCAAATCGCTTATTTTAAAAATAAAACAATTATTAGAAAACGAATAGAGGTAACTTTGGGAATTTATTCTATCGAGTCAACTTCATCAAATCGTGTTTCCATCCGTTAATAGCCCTAGAAAATATCCTCAACTATGCTCAAAAAAAATCTTAGCCTTTTATTTTACTGTTTAGTACCTCAAAAATGAAAAATGAAAACCTCATTTTCGCCATTTTCTCTGTTACCCGGCCTTAAGATATATGATAACTAGCTTTCCGCCCGCGGCTTCGCCCGCGTGGAATTTTGTCTGTCACAGAAAAACTATATCACGCGCGTCCCCGTTTCAAAAACCGGGATAAAAACTATCCTATGTCCTTTCTCGGGACTTAAACTATCTCTATGCCAAATTTAATCAAAATCGGTTCAGTGGTTTAGGCTTGAAAGTGAGACAGACAGACAGAGTTATTTTCGCATTTATAATAATAGTATAGAAGTATATCTATAGATGCTTTGAGAATAAGAGAAGTATCGTGAAAATCACTTTTACTTGTATAACAAGCTCGTGGCCGCGGCTTTACACAATGTCTTTATCCATCACCATGACTTGAACTGTGACCGACGTTTTTTTGTATGGAGTTTATCAGACTTTTGACGTTAAAGTACGATAGTGCAACCCAGACTACGAGTCAACTAATCTACGAGTATACCTTATATTTATCAGCGATAACGTTGAATTCTAATGGTAAAAGAGTCTTTCAAATCGTTCTTATATGTAGTTTCGTAGGTTATTCAACACAAACAATCAAATCTTTCCTTTTTAGAAATATTAGTTTAAGAGTAATAGTCGTTTAACTCATGTATTATAAAATTTCTTAACTAATAAAAATCTAAGGGATAGAAGAAAATATTAAAAGTGACTTTAGATGAAGAAATTTACTGTGGTAACGACAGACAACTATGGAACCCTACACTGCGCGTGGCACGACACGCACTTGGCCATTTATTTTTTTAGAAATAGTAGATTATAATCTAAACAAAATTTTAAATAATACATGTTAAGAGAGTGAATGAGAATTATCACCTCTATAGATCATAAAAAGTTAAGATTTTAAAGCTTACCATGAAAACATAGCATTTAAATTCGTCATTCTGTGGTAGGTTGCTGTGCTCTCAAAGTTATTAAGTAGGTACTACTTTACCACCAAGTGTTTTAATAAACCAACTTTATGAGCGTAAACTTTGCAAGTGTTCTCGTTTTAGTATTATTAATATTAACCGGCAGACAGTGGTGATTGAGTTTGTTGCGGCGCTTCTTCTCAGCACTTGCCAAATGTTGGTCTCAAAGCGCTGGTAGGGTAAAAAGATTATGAGACATGTAGAGGCTCCTTAAGAGCAAAATGACGATTTGTAAGAACTATTTATTAGTCTAAACAAATAAAGAAATTTTGACTTTGACTTTAGTTTTCAGTGAGAGGCAGATTTCTTCATTGCTACACACATAATTTACATAATAAGGTTACAATATTTATTGATTTACATTTCCATAATATTTCTGTTAACTTCGTTGCGGGTCCAATGACAGTTAACTTTCCCCCGGGGCTTTGACCTTCACTGGTTGGGTTATTGGCGGTCAAGCTGTAGATCCTGACTACACAGGAGTTGCAGCGGTGGGAACGAGAGGTTTGAATAGTCCCGTTAATACAGTAGCTGTAGGTATTTATCCATTCAACGTTCATAAAGCCACATAATTAACGTACAGTTTTTCCACGCTGCGAAATGTTATAGAACTAAGCGGATTACCTTTAACGTTACTAAATCCAATTATCACTGAATTTGTGCCTAAGCTAAAAACTAACTAACAAACTAATGACTGTCGATTCACTAGGGTTAAGTTGGAATAATAATTGCTGTGTTAAATTAAATACGAACCTAAACCTTGAATTAGCTGGGCTTTTAGACGAAAACTACCAAGTAACTGAAGTAATTTACTTTGATTGGACTAATTATGATTGGTTCGGATGATTAAAGATATGAATGAAATAAATTGCTTTTATCTTTATTAACTAACCCGAAACTAAGCTCTCTAACTAATTTTATGTTTTAACAAACTCAAAAAAATATACCTGTTATTAAAAGAATACTTTATTTCTAGTTTATTTTCACTTCTGCTTAAATTTATATGAACAACAAAGATCCAAGCAAGTTCAACCTACAACTTGAAATTTACAAAATATGTAACAGGGGTTTCAATCAGGAATTTATCATTGCTAAATTCTATCAAAAAAAGTGGTAGGGCAAGCTATATTTGGGACGTGTATAAGTGCCCTACAAAGGCCCTATGTACTGAATAAACTATGTATTTGAATCAGAAAGTGTAAATTGTGAAAAATAACGAACCAAACAAAGTTTTCTCATCATCACTTTTCTTTCCAGATGGCGCACTAGTCTGCTATCAGAAGACCCGAGACCACACAATAATGACCGTTAACGGAATACAAATAAAACCTCTTCAAGATCTTCAAGGCATGTACACGTAGATACCAGAAGAGAACATGGGTATACCACGATCGCATGTCACAACCTTAACCATGGTTCTTTTATGGAACTTCTGTCTTTGCACAAACGTAGTTAGAAATAGAAGAAAAAGCGACCTGACAAATTACCCTGTAGATAGATACATTAATTTAGACCTAGATGTATACAATCTAAGAGTTAAGAGATCTGACAATGTTACAAAAGATTCAACAGAATCTGAATTTATTCTTGTTAATAAATCTAAGGAAAATAAATCAGAAGACATTGATAAAGAAGTAAAGGATACAACAGATTACGAAATGTTCAATTACACAGAAGAGCCGTGTGTGGGTGATCCAGAATATTGCAATATGACGGAAGAAGCGTACATGGAGATGCTAAATGAATACATATTCCCACACCCATACGAGTGGGTTTTGATTGCGACTCACGCGATTGTGTTCGTGATAGGCTTGATAGGGAACGCGCTAGTGTGCATAGCAGTGTATAGGAACCACAGTATGAGGACGGTGACGAACTATTTCATAGTGAACCTGGCAGTGGCAGACTTTATGGTGATCCTGATATGCCTGCCCCCGACTGTGCTGTGGGACGTGACTGAAACGTGGTTCTTCGGGACAGCTATGTGCAGGATCGTATTATACTTTCAGGTGAGTGTCTTTTACATTTTTCTATTTTGCATACTGTAGAGAAATAATTAACTTTTTTAAAAAATAAAACTGACTTCAAATGCGTGAACACAAAAAAAAATAAAAATTAAAAATATTGCGTATAAAAAAGTTCATCCAAAATTTTCCACCCTTGGGGGTGAAATATTTTCTTCAAATTCGCATGAAACCACCCTTTTGATAATACCTATTCAACAAAAAAATAATCGTTCAAATTGATTTATAATCGGCGCAGATATTGCGTAGAAAAAAGTTCATCCTCAATTTTCCACCCTTGGGGGTTGTTTTTTCTATTATTAAATTTAAATGGGACCACCCTTGAGGTATTACCTATACGCCGAAAAAAGATTTGTTCAAATCGGTTCATAATTGGCGGAGTTATCGCGTAACAAACATAGAAAAAAAAACATACGGGTCGAATTGAGAACCTCCTCCTTTTTTGAAGTCGGTTGAAAAAGTAGCCTATAGGATTGTGATAAATTGTCGGACACAAAAATATGAGTAGCTATAAAACAAAGAATTAATTTGTGTAAAAAGTAAATAGAAATCAATGAATTTGTTAAAACTATGTAGTTTAAGGAAAACATCGGATGCAGGCAGTGCAGAAACAGTCGTGGTAATTCTTGGGGGAGGCCTTTATCTTACAAAATAGGAGTCTAGACCAGCAGCAGTCTTTGGCTGAAACTTAACAGCTCATGCTCTCCCTTCACCCCTTCACAGAAGCTGATCACATTATGAAATGTAGAATCCCAACTAATATTATAAATGCGAAAGTAACTCTGTCTGTCTGTCTGTCTGTCTGTCTGTCTGTCTGTCTGTCTGTTACGCTTTCCCGCTTAAACCTCGCAACCGATTTTGATGAAATTTGGCATAGAGATAGTTTGAGTCCCGGGAAAGAACATAGGATAGTTTTTATCCCGGTTTTTGAAACAGGGACGCGCGCGATAAAGTTTTTCTGTGACAGACAAAATTCCACGCGGGCGAAGCCGCGGGCGGAAAGCTAGTATTTAATATAATAAGTAACTTAGATAGGGGTCTCTCTTCTGATTAATTTCGTCGCGGATCCTTCCAATGACTTAACCCCGGGACAAAATTTGCTTTCATTAGTTGGGTTTTTATTGGCGGTCAAGCTGTAGATCCTGGCTGCACAGGAGTTGCAGCAGTGGGAACAAGAGGTGGGAATAGTCCCGTTTTAACTTAGATCCTTTAAAATTTAGTAAAATGCATCGCAACGAAGAAACTTTCAAACCGCATAAAAATTGCATAAAACAATTCACCACATCGCCTTTAGGTAAGGTAGCAGGAAGGCGCTGGACGCTGGCCGCTTCCAACCGGGCAACATGGAAAGCATTGGGGAGGCCTATGTTCAGCAGTGGACGTCCTGTGGTTGAGATGATGATGATGATGAGATTCTTGATCGGATGAATATAGGAGATACGAAATTCGCTCAGTCAGATAGTCTTTTTACATAAGATACCCCAATATTTACCTCGATGTGCCGTCGTGTTGTTTACTTATTAATAATACTAAAACTATGTATGCTGGTAAACTATTACAAACTATTAATAGTTTTCAAACTCGTGTTAATTAAATTGATTCAAAGCATGAAGTTAACGAGACACGTGGATGCCTTCAAAGTCACCGCACGTACGTTAAATAGATGTTACAAAGAATAAATTAATGTTATATTAATTAATTCTTATAATAAGTAACACCAACTCAAACAAAGCCCCTACTACGCGCCGTTTAAATATGTACGTGTTAACTTAAGATAATTTAAGCTCATAATTTCATAATAATATTATTATGATTTTATGAGCTTAAATACAGGCAGTGGGCGGGCACATAGCTCAGTTCGAGTCTTCCAACGACTTGGCCCACTTTTAGCTTGATCCACGGGCCAAGTCGCTATATCGCCAATTTTTTTTCCGGCAACTGGCCCTTCTTCTTTGTGCATATTAATAAATTGAACACCAAATCAACAAAAATCTACTCCAAAAATCTACTCTAG
This sequence comes from Ostrinia furnacalis, assembly GCF_004193835.3. Taxonomy (NCBI): domain Eukaryota; kingdom Metazoa; phylum Arthropoda; class Insecta; order Lepidoptera; family Crambidae; genus Ostrinia; species Ostrinia furnacalis. The sequence goes on along the minus strand of NW_021131473.1, from coordinate 175,342 downwards.
AATTTTAGAGTGGGCTCAAAATGCCTGAAGAAAAAATATTTAAAAATTAAATCCCGCGACTTGCGACTCCATAGCTCGTAGAGCTAATGGCCACTAGGAAAGAAAAGTTCTCGAGTGGCGACCACGGGCCGGAAGACGTAGTGTGGTCACTTAGGTGGACCGACGATCTGGTGAGGGTCGCGGGAAATACCTGGATGCGGGCAGCACGGTACCGGTCGTTGTGGAAATCCTTCATCATCATCATCATCATCATCTCAGGCAAAGGACGTCCACTGCTGAACATAGGCCTCCCCCAATGCTAAATGTTAATGTTAGATTGGTAGCGGCCTGCGTCCAGCGCTTTCCTGCTACCTTTATGATGTCGTCGGTCCACCTTGTGGGTGGACGTCCCACGCTGCGTTTTCCGGTACGCGGCCTCCACTCCAGAACCTTGCTGCCCCATCGGCGGTGGAAATCCTTGGGGGAGGCCTTTATCCAGAAGTGGACTTCATTTGGCTGAACCTGACGTACGAAACTTAATATGCTGATCACACCAAGCTGTGACAATTAGTCGCAATTATTATAATTAATTAATGATTCAATTAATTGCGTCTCTAGCTCATTCAGGTGTGATATGAAAGCTAAATTACATTTCAACTTAGTACTTACACTTTGTATTTTAATTGAAGGGCGAAAATGTAATACAATCTCTTCCTAATGAATTATAGTAAATATCTACGAGAGGTTAGGACCTTTAAAAGTAAATAAATACCTATCTACCTAAAATATTTTTAATTCAATATTATTAATGCCTGGCTCTCTTTTTGGTTTTATTGTCTCAAATACATATTACGAGCTATTCTTTACTATTTATTCAATATAACTTTAATATATGAAATAGCTACAAAAAACGTAATATCAATCTTTCTCGGCGATAATGGTTTTCGCAATTTCGTATATAATATTTTTTTCATTACACTTACGAATATTAGTATAAAACTTGCCGACGTTAGAATTTTATTTTTAAAGGCTATTTTTTGTAGCTGTTTTTTTTTTAATCATTATGAGTTACACATACAGGATTTGATTGTTAACAGGTGGTGTTATTTAAACATAATACAGGATGATTTTTCAGTCAGTATCCAAATTTTTAGGAGCGACTCAGAATCAGTAACTTAATAAAGGACAATGTTCGTTCTCCATACATTGTTCGCCGTTAGATCAACAGTGCCGAAATAATACTTTCTAGGTTCTAAATGACACAAATCTTTATGTAAGAACAATTATTCCTGGCGGACCAATTCTATAAACTTATTGATAGCAATATTGTTATCATAACCTCTTACTTACTAGTATTGTATTATATTATTTTATGCACATCGATTTGGGAGATGTTCTGTATTGTAGTTGTCGCAGCCAAATTGTATTATAATATTGGACGGGTTTTGGAAATAGCTCGGCGTTCCACTTTTATGATTTACTTACTTACATTTTGCACGTAAATAAATAACATGAATCCTATGTTTACTTTCCACTCTTGACATTTAACACGTGACTTACCAAACTAACTATCTCCATGGTTACCGTCTTAGTCTATGCATGACTAGGGATTGAACAACTTTTAATTGAATATTATTAACAATTCTCGATAATTATTATCGATTGAAAAATATTCGGTATTTGAATCGAAAGATATATTCAATTTTATCAATATCAAAATATTCAATTTTAATAATAAAATAAATATTATTTACTACCACCTATGAAATGTTCTAAAAATTGCCTGGAGCGCTCCCCCAATCCTGGGTTTTCCCTTTCCAAGCTGAGAGGATATCATTTTGGTTCTATCGATACATTATAAAGGTACTTAATATTTGAAATGTATTACCAATTATTGTTATAAGCATTTTGAGCGAATAAAACTTTCAATTCTATTAGAACTTTAGACATTTCTCTCACTTTAAGCGGCATTGGATTTTTCATCGAATTTTGAAACTGTAACAGATATATTAAAGATGATCCCATATTGTTGTCATTGTCTATATCAGTGTTATGATCACAATTCTTTTTATTTTATTCATGACCTTCGACCAGTTGGACACATTAGATAGCTTCTTGTAGTATCGTGCAATATATTTTTAACTTTTAATTAAAATCTAGTCATACTGTAGCAATTTGGACGATTTATTTTATTTACAAGATCGGTATCTTATTGTCTATGATGACCGCAGTCAACATCACTATTACATGGATTCCTAACAATGAAGTACGGCATTGCCTTGTGCCGATTTTACATAGATTTTATCGACACAAATTATGGAACTTCATAGGATATGGAGCAGGCCACGCCCTAAAATGTCCGGATGTCGTCATAGTATTATGGAATACATATAAAATACTTTTATTATTTCATTTTTTAATCCTCAAGTGTCCGTTACAATCTAATTAATATTTAAGTATTCAAAAAGTAAGAGATTAATTTTGATACTTTACTGCTGTGCCCAGGAATCTGAGGCGGTTTCTGACAATGTCCTTTACGTAAAAAAAACATTTTTTTTTTCATATCTAAATATTTTTATCCGCTGCGCGGAGTTAAAAATAATTTAGATAAAATTGTATTTTTAAATTGTTCTGTAGAGCTTATTTAAATTTTTGTATACTGATTGCAAAGTCACCCTGTATAATTGTCGATTCATGTGGCTTTCACGCACTCACACCACATTTAAACACCGTTAAAAAACTTGAAAACTTCAACAGGGTCTTGGTAAAGTTACTTAGCAAGTTTTTAAGTGAAAAGTCGTGTTATGAAAATTCAGGTGTTCCAAAAAATATCGATTAAGTTAATTTAGTTAGTATTGGCTTTTGTGTGAAATTTAGTAGGTACAGTCAGCGTCACAGTTCGTGACACCCAAAATAGTGTGTGACGTCCACCTACAAGGTGGACCGACGACATCATAGAGGTCAGGAAGGCGCTGGACGCAGGCCGCTACCAACCGGACAATATGGGAAGCATTGGGGGAGGCCTATGTTCAGCAGTGGACGTCCTATGGCTGAAATGATGATGATGATGATGATGATGATGATGATGATGAAAGTAGCCAAAAAGTAGAAAGTGTTGTCGTTGTAATTTGGTAAAATTTACTCAATGTCGTTATAATCATAGCCTGGTTCACCAAAATCCGTTCAGTAGTTTCTGAGTGTAGACGTAACAAATTAACTTTCATCCATTTAAAATTGTCATTTACGACATACGAGTCTAACATACGCCCGTATTCACAAACATTACTATGAGGTCTCACAGTGCACGTGGACGTACAGGGTGACATACTGTAGTGTGTGTGTAGCATGTAACAGTATTAGTATGTATAAATATCGATTGTCCCTATTTAATCATTCATTAATAAACTGAGATAGCTAAGAAGAAGTTGTTTACTTTATGCTCCCGAGCTCCCATCCTTACATGGCGACCCTGCCATTTTTGGAGGTCTGCCGGAGTTCGGTCGGGCGAAACATATCCATCCATGAACCAATCACAGAGCTCTTTATCTCTGTGCGTTCGATTTGGTGCTTCACTTAAGCAAGCATCGTTTGTGAATACGGGCGTTAGTATAGGAAGAAGGAAGTAATAATAACTTGGATAACATTTTTTAAATGTAAAAAATTAATAATTATTAATAGACGAAACGTAGATTTTTTTATTATTATCTTTATGATTATGGGCTGTTTTGTACTCCACAAAGGCCATGCCAATGAAAGATACCCCATAGAGATAGGACACTCCATCAAATGGGGCAATAAAGACGAACAAATCTTCTGCCGTTCATGCTCGCTGCAATCGGACAATAGCGCGCCCATGCGAATTTAATGAATGGGCGGGGATCACAGACTAGGGGCTGGATAGACGCCTTCATTTACAACAACAAGTCAGAAAGAGAGAGAGAGTGAGAAGAAAAACCAAGAGCCAAAGCGGGTTCGCCACTGATCGGGCGCCTTATGCGCTCGATACGGCCCGATCGCGAACGTCGGTCTGCGACCGACGCGGACGAGCCTGGGCTTCGCTTCGCGAATCCCACACTCGGCCTCGTCGGCACGCGCACCGACGATCGCCAAACGGCTAGAGTACCTTCTGTACTCACCACTCTGCCCGGTGAAGCTGGAAAAGCTCCTCAAGCTACCAGCGCAAGGCGCCGCACCGCAAAGATTTCGCCACATCGCGCGATGCGGAGCAGCACCGCTCATGTGCCCGCCACAGATTTCTATGTAAGACGACGTCGCACCGTCGCTGCAACATAATGCGCTTTGGCCCCAAGAGACATGATGTAAGGAAGAGAGAATTGAGTGATGCCTATCTATAAATTATTTTAGTTAGCTTAACTTTTACTATAATTCATAGGCCTCAGTCGTATTGTGTTGATTTGGACATCAGAACCACGCGCATGTCCATGCTTGGATAGACGCCGTCATATACAACGAAAATATGGGAAAAAATTGAGTTTTATCCTTCTGCCTCGCCTTGTTACGCGGAGTCGGCTTCCCAATCATGAACTGACATTTATTAGAAATAAACGTCCTGTTTGTGGAGTCCCAATCACATGTGTCTACAGACGTAAGTAGTCTACAGCGGCACGAAGATGGCCGTCCAAAGAAGGAATTGAATGGGAATTTCGTACATTTCTGAGAAACTCTTTCGGAGTCAGCCTCGCTGTTCGATGTTATTTTTCACCTAGACCAGGCACTGATAAATAAAATTGCTTGTCAATAGAACGATTTTCCTGCATTCTATTCCTAGATAGATAGGATAATAGATACTCTTTACACTGACATATTAAAGAAATTTAAACTTTTAAACGCTACAATATACACGATTCTTTTGTTAAGATACGAGTACCATCTCTTTCAGATAATATCTCAAACTTTTCTACATTTATAAGAGGAAAGATTTGAATTATAAAATTGTTTGTTTGTAATGAATATGCTCGGAAAATACTGAACCGATTTCAAAAATTATTTCATTTTTGAACCCTAAAATATTTCTGTTGAAAATCGGCTAGTCTTAGAGCAACTTTTATGGCTTATTAAAATGCCATAGAGCGTTTTTCGTTTAATTATAAATGTTATGGAAAAAATCTCAACTAGGTAAGTACTTACTTACTTGTTTTTGTTTATTTCGGTGCGGATTCTCAGTTGGTGTCAAAACACAATGATTCAAATAAGGTTTAAAGATCGCAACATTTTCTCCAGACATTGTTCAAGGAAAAAACACCAAGAAATCTTTTTTGCATAAATCTAACTCGCCAATAATTTAATTTTCCCTGGAAATTACAAGAAGAAGAGTATTGAGGTCAATTATTATTATTGACAAGTAAACTAGATAAAAATTTGTGTCCGACCGAATATGGATTTTCAGCCGAAAACGGAAACGAAAACGAAGCTTCGGCTGCAGTCTCATTTTCGGCCGAAAACAAAAACGAAACCGAAAATGACCTTCAACTCTCAAATTTCAATCTGAAATTATGTAAAAACTTTGAAAACCGTTAATGTTTTGACCAAAAACATAGATGTTTGACAGTTGTTTTTGATAAGGATTGATTAAAGAAAACCGGCATTAAAACACAAAAAAATGAATTATGAATTCTTAGTAGAATATTATTTCCGGTGTATATTGAAATATTGGGAAGTGAAGAAGAAATAAAGGGTGTCCAGTGGGAATTTTTCAACTTCAAAAATGATTCATACAAATAAATTAATGATTTTTTATTATTTATTACTTATGCAAACTGGAGTTTAACAATGCGGATTTATTTTTTTATAGGCAATGTCTTTTAAATGATGCCCGTTTTACTATAGGCACTCTCACAGCCGGACCCTTACATTCGCAACTATGCGAGAGCAAATCGCGCTAATAATTTTCCTGCAACTTCACGGCGGATATTTTCTTACAGAACCTGAATTATTTAAGGATTGTTTTGCTGTAAACTTTTGACTTGAGATATCCCCACAAGAAAAAGTCGCATGGTGTGAGATCTGATGACCGAGGCGGCTAGAAAAAATAGTCCTCAGTGTCTCCATCGAGGTACTCTCCGTGTGTGGTGAGACACCTTCTTGCTGTGAAGCAAGACACATCGACCAGTGACTCATGGCGTATTTGAAATCCGCATTAGACTCTATTTTGAAACAATTAATGAAAACTCTTTGGTTTTATTTGTATTCAATTTTGAACTTGGAAAATTTTCGCTGGACACCCTTTACAATGTAACCTCACTTCAAAACTTCAATAGAGTGTGACAATACCGCGTCCGGTCAAGTCTGATTGGAACCATGAGTGCATCAGATTCACTCCTGAAGATATCGGAACGATAAACTTCACCATCTTATTCACGTATTTCTGATATTCGGTTTGGCCGAAGCTTCGGCTGGTTTTTGGCCGAAAACGAAAATATGGCTGAATGTCCATTTTTTGGCCGAAAATGGCCGAAAACGAAAACGAAAACGAATATTCGGTCGGTCACTAATAAAAATATGCCCGTGGTAAAAATTATTTGAAAAATATTTCCCGTCATGGCAACATTGTTTCTTCAGTTCGATAATATCAAACTAAAAAAAAATATTTACTTTTTTTTGTGTCTGTGTTGTGTGGTGTATTCTATGTTAATACATAGTAGTGTTAAGCTTAATGTGCAAATGCAGGCTTTGAACAACTTGAAGGTGTTTGTATGAAGCACGTCGACGCATTTCTGCATGTAACTATAATTAAATGATGCAATAATAGAGTGGTACCTATTGTTCAGTACTTAAGATACGCGACTCAAACCAAAGGCCCCAGTTATGTAGCTGACGTTTAATTTAGTTTCATGCAACGACCCACTCGTTTGTCGTCAGTTGAGTGATGGGACTTGTAAAGATGAGATATCGAGTGCTAGGGATGTGCTGTTCTATTCTAGACACATCGCAGTAAAAAAATCGATTTCTATTTTTGAATAAACAGAAAAGTGAGTGAAGATTTTTGTTAGTCCTTCGCGCAAAAACTATAGGACGGACTTGGATCATAAATAATATGTCTATGAAGTTATTTAAGATGATTAGCTAGACACCAATGCTCTGCCAACAACAAAATTGACCAGAAATGTTGTCTCCACTGTTGTCCCAAGACCTCGATGGATCTATAACATACTTAAATTCAAATTCAAATATTTATTTCCATAATTTTGGGTTAACATAATGATATTAAAACTAGTATAATAGTGTTATTTAGCTATAAACATGAAGTCACTTGACTATCATACTTCTCGATGTCTCATAAAATTTAACAACAATGCGAATAGAATTGTAAAGAATGAAAGTTTTCCACATTTCCATACAAATTACTACCGCTCTACCGCGTACTTACCGCGGCGATGGTACGAGATATCAGATTTTTTGGCATTGATTCAACAAAAAGCAATTTTAATAGACATAGCTCGTGAAATTGACAAAAAGTGGTATTGTAGAACTGAAGGCGTAGGAGCATAATGCCCGTTCTTACCATCAATCCCTAATTTTTAAGTCATCATCATCATCATCATTTCAGCCATAGGACGTCCACTGCTGAACATAAGCCTCCCCCAATGCTTTCCACGTTGAACGATTGGTAGCGGCCTGCGTCCAGCGCTTCCTGCTACCTTTACGATGTCGTCGGTCCAATTGTAGGTGGACGTCCCACGCTGGGTTTTCCGGTACGCAGCCTTCATTCCAGAACCTTGCTGCCCCATCGATCGGCATTTTTAAGTGACCCCTATGAAAACAAAATTCATGTTATGTCTAACCATAGGGGTGACTTAAAAAATAGGGATTGATGGTGAAAACGGGCATGAATGACCACGGGCTATAGTGTAGGCAAGCTTCCCACTTGGTGAACCGACGAGCTCTTGCGTAACCCGTAAGGCCCAGTTTCCACAAAGGCGAAGTAGAGTGGAGCGGAGCGCAGAAGTGTTTTGAATAACCAATCAGACTTCATTATTTTCACTTCTCTTTTCTGCTCCATACAGTTCGGCTCATAATATGTTAAGCGGGCATTTAACTCTATTAATCCGATTGCCTATTATTTATTAACTAGCTGTGCCCGCGACTTCGTACGCGTGAAAACCCGTCTTCGCAACATTTTTCATTGTTGCTCTGCACCTATTACTCGTAGCGTATGGTATATAGCCTATAGCCTTCCTCGATAAATGGGCTATCTAACACTGAAAGAATTTTTCAAATCGAACCGGTAGTTCCTGAGATTTGCGCGTTCAAGTAAACAAACAAACTCTTCAGCTTTATAATATTATATTAGTATAGATAAATTATATTATTTACCCCCGATCTTATAAAACAGGAATCTCTCTTAGATTAGGGTCTATGGTGTCAAATCACTGGCCATAATTCAAATGAAATGTTTAGATCCTTAATCAACGTCTCGGTCAATTAATTAGAATCCATCAGACGTCGAAATAAACTTTACGCTCATTCAATAAGGTCGGGTTTTGTAAATCATGTTATGGCTTGTTAATTTAGCATAGTTTTGTTCCACGGTTTAGGCTTGGGCCAAGTTTTGGGTGTGGGTCATGTCGATAGCACAATTTATGGGGGTTTTCTGAGTTGTTTCCTTTGGTTTTCTTTTTTCTACTAGTTTGTGTTTTTCAACAAATAAGGTGACTTTAGCAGTAATACTAATCCTATTCACTCTAGGTAAATATCGATTTACCTAACTAATAGGCTGATACCTAATATACCTATCTACGACGGGAGCTTGGTGACTATGATATAGGTTTTAACCATCTTACAAATTAATCAAACTGGAAAAGAATCGTAACCGTATCAACTTGAGGCGGTCAGTATTCTTTGTATCCAACAGCAACGCACACCTGTCCGCACCCTAACGTAAACGCCTCGCCTCAGGGTTGACAGCGCGCGAAAAGCGATGACAGCTCGCAAAAGGCGATACGGTGTTGATCTATTTCCGAGTTGATAAGTCTACTATGACTTTAAAGCCTTGGGCAGACCAAACGCGGGGCAGTAGCAGCGCAGTTTGAATGCGGGTCCGCGCAAGTTGTAATACAAGAAACTCTTGATGTCACACCAAATTTGAACGCGGGCCCGCGCTCCAACCGCGCCGCACTGCAACTGCCGAAATACAAACGAGGCGGCGCGGGTGCGGGACAGAAGCGGCGCGAACGCGTGCCCGCGCTGTTGTATTACTATGGCGGCCATATTAGCATGACACACCGGACGCAGGGCGGTAGCAGCGCGTTGAAAGCGGTTTTCGAATATTAAATTTTTTGACAACCGCCCGCGTTGCAACTGCTTTGAAACTGCGCTGCTTTCGGTGTGCCTCGGCTGCGCTGCAACTGACCCGCACTGCTTCTGACCTGCGTTTGATCTGTGGAAGCCTTTATAATAAGTATAGCATTTTTTCTGATTGGTGGCTGAGGATTCCGGCTGACTCATTTCACCTTCACTTTCCATCAAGTGAGATGCAGGCCAAGAGCTTCCACTTGTGGTTCAAAAGATACCGATTCTTAATCAAACTTTCAGTACACTTTATCTTTGTATTAGCCAGATTATATTTAGATAGAAGGTTAATTAGTCCGTTTGATACTTCAATCTAAGCATCCATGATCGCAGTATTCAACTTTGTATTTACAAACCGAGCCTCGACTTACGCAAATTAAAAGGCATTTCTAATCTCCGCTTCGCGAAACCTTAAATATATTTTCCATTTCCCTTGGGGGAAATATTAATTGTGAATATTTTATGTCATCTTTACAAAAATGCTATTTATAATTTGGAATTCTGACCTGAGGAGGAGGGAAGAGCGCCTTATCGCCACACCATACCTGAAAATAAAAAAACATTGTTATTTGCTGAAACAAGACATTTCAGTACAGTATCTAGGTCTACTTTAAAAGATAATGGTGTAAATATTCACTGTAGGAACACGATCTCTCTCATTTCGTTCGTTTCAGACGAAAGACGTCCACTGCTGGACAAAGGACTTTCTTATTTACCAAAGGCAAAATGAAGGATCAGGCATTGGCTTGGCACGCATTTGTGACCCATCCTGAAACAGGGATAAAAACTACATATTATTATTATCCTGTAAGTCCTTTAGCGGGACTCAAACTATCTCTTTACCAAGTTCATCAAAATTGGTTCTGTGGCAGCAGCAAAATGAACTCACATCGTTGAATAGAGCTCTGTGATTGGTTCGTGTGTGACCCTGTGCGTCCACGACCACTGTGAGACCTCATAGCAATGTTTGTGAATACGAGCGTAAGTGTGAAAGTGTAACAAACAGACAGAGTTACTTTCACAATTAAGGCCCGATTCGACCAAACTTTTATCCGCGAATGAAGTAGATTTATTATGTGATAATGATTATTGTTTGGTCGAATCCACCCTAAGTATAACGAATAGGGATACACTCGTATATTGCGTAGAAACTAATTTAGAAAGTAGGCTATATACCCATCAGCTCACTAAGCCCTAAATCAATCGCAATAAAGGATTTATAGCCTACAGAGGAAACTTACAGAATCCCTCTTTAATTTGGTTGCCTAACTGGCTACTATAAATCATCTAGAACCCACCCTTGTCAATAACCAATCAGACTTATTCAATTACTTAAACAGTCGATAGCTGATCAACCTTCCAAAAATGACCACTTTCTTACATTTGCAGCTTTATTTCTTTAGTGCTAAATCCCAGAATTGTAGACGTTTGAATGAGTGTGTTGACTATGGTACGTGTGGTTTCATTTTCTTACCCTTTCGATTGAAGAATCATAAGAAAAAGGTCGACTTTCTTAAGAAGTTCGAAAGAGATGTATTCACCATCACGTCCAGAATAACGCTGTTGAAAATCTGTTGAAAATCTAATAATACTTAAAACATCATCATAATTTCAGTCATAGGACGTCCACTGCTGAACCACGGTAATAATATCATACAGTATTGTAACTTCATATAAACCGACGAAACGCGAGCTTTCCTTCGAATTTCAAATCTCGGGACGTGGTCGAAATCCAAAAGTTAGGGGTGTCGCGAATGTGCCGAACGGACGTCGATGGCGTTGAAAATGACTAAGCTGATTGAATTTGACTGAGCGTCATTTACGATCTTTGTCAAAAACTAGTCATTAACTGTCAGAAATTGTCATTTTCAGTCAGTTTGATTTGAAATGAAAATTATATACTGTATAAAACCAGCTTTTGCCAACGATTTCGCCCGCCTGAAATTAAAGTAACAGGTCATTAAGTACTCATTATGGTTAGTAGATTCAAAATTATTTTAGTATTGTAACAACGAGCTGCTATAATCAGCAACACCTATCACCGAGCAACGACACTACGTAGTTCGCACGGCTGTCAATAGATGGCACTGTTCGTAGTTAGCTCGCGATATCATTTGATTTTTTCCCGTCCTTAAGTAGTCAGGGCAAGATTGCCCGTGCGTCTTCCATGGCATAGGAGCTTGAAGCGTACAGCAGCATCCATCTCTGGATCTGTTGGACCTTTTAGCGTTACTAGGGCATCGGAACACGTTATTCCCGCCGACTGTGCTGGCGTACGGGATCCCATATACTGGATATTCCGGACCTTGCACCTCCGCGCCGCGACACCGCGTACTCCTACTTAGTTGTTATCTTGTCGCTAATTGTACTGTACCTACTCTGAAACTCCTGAAGTAAACGGACATATACTGAAATCCTGCCTTTCATTGAAGAACCTACTACAGTATATTTTTTAAAATTAAATCTACTAATCACAAAACAACACGCGTTTAAATAAAAAAAATTACAATCACAAAACTAGATAGAAATTCTAAGTAGACAGATGTAATTTTATTAGAATGGGTACTGTAGGTAAGCAGCCCTATCGCATTTTGTCATACCGTGACGTACCGCGGGGCTGTTGACATTTTTTTCAAAAATATGGCCGAGTTGGAATACTGTATAGATAGTATTACCGTGGCTGAACTATCCCACCCCCAATATTTTCAAAAAACAGACAAAGCCGGGTCGAGAATGTAGTGGAGCAGTCCCATCATGGGACTACTCCACTGGGAATACACGTCGGCTGGAGCGATTTTCCCGGAAATTAGTCTGGGAAAATCACCGATGTTATCGCCTTACTATTGTGCTCCCAGCCTCTACCAATAAACCCCGTATACTTACCCTGAAGCTTACAAAATAAGGCTCTTATCTTATAGGATCTCGGAAAATTGAATAGTTCCTGAAGAGATTAAAGTGGACTATTAAGTTTATTACAAAAACATCATAAACTAGGTTACGACGAAATCGGTACGACGAATTTTCATTGGTATAGTTACTGCAATTCACGAAGGCGAGTGAGCTATCGTTATTATGTGCATGTGCCTACACGTATACACACAAGTAAAACTCCACTTGTCTTCGTGAGTTACAAGAACTACAATGAAAAGAGCAGGGCTTCTTTAACATAAAATTATTATAGGCGCTGGTGAATTTCACAATTTATTGACGACTTTCAAGTTAATAGCACATTACATGAGTTGCACAAATACAAGAACGACTAACTAGCTTTTGTGTGTTACAGAAACATATCGCGCGTGTCCCTGTTTAAAAAACCGGGATAAAGCTACCAAAAACTGCAGACCGTTGCAACTTACGTACGAACGAAGAGATACCACAAAGGTTCCTTTGGTCGTTTAAAGGAACCCTAATAAAATGGACTCGCAAACGTTTCTGTGAGCTTTTTAATGGCTTCCAAGACTATATTGTCCCGAAAGTGACGGAATAAAACGCGAAAAATAAGGTAAAAATATTTGTATTTTCGGTATAAAAAGTCGGTAACACTGCGTCTTGCTGATGATGTAACATAATTTATTTTTTCCATTTAGTATTTTTTTTAGAAGAGGTCAATTGTTGAATCCGACACCCTGAGCACACAACATTATTTTCATTCAAAATACCTCCTTGTCTAAAGACGAAAGTCTACAATCAGTGTGTGTTATAAGATTTTAAACTTTCGCATTTCATTTTAACTAAAATAGAGAAACACGTGTCTCAACACGTCGCGTCGACAAGCCGAAACTTCAAGTTGTTAGTATTAAGTAACTCCAGTACCTAGCATTGATGAAATTGCCTTATATGGTTCTGAATTAAATCTTTTCATTCAAAAATTTACAATCGCAGCCCAGCATACCCTGAAGAGATTCCCTTAAAGCAAACCATAGAGCATGGCAGAGATTCACGATTGTTTATGTTCTCCCTAGGGCCTTAACTTTTTCTTAAACAAAACTGGAGGAATGTTGACTTTGACACATCGCCTCATTTACATTCCACGCATGCGTCTCGTCGAGCTTGATTTATACGTCTCTCATAAATCAAGCTCTTCCTTATTATGGAACCACTTTGAGGTTAAAAAATAAGGTACCTAAAGAGTACTTTATGGTGTTTTCCTATTTATTTGTATACCATAACACTGACGACAATTACTAGATGACTAGATTTTACCTTGTGTGGTCATGTTACTAGATAATCCTCATAAAAATCCGTCCACCCTTCCATCCGCATAAACTTTCACACGACTGCACAACTCGGATCTAATTTCATCTTTATCTTTTTTTTTTCATCTATAAAAGCGAAGTCTCTGACTGACTGACTGACTCACTCACTCATCACGAAATCTCAGAAACTATAAGTGCATCGGGGTTCCTTTTGGAACGTAGGTGCTCACTAAGACAGGATTTTGCAAAATTCAAACCCGAAGGGGGTAAAAAGGGGGTTGGAATTTTGTATGAAAGTTCTCTATTTTTGAAGTAAGAGACTTGAAATGGCAATGCCAGATTTTGTATGGAAAGTGGCGTCTTTTTTTTTTCGCGCGGCCATCGACCAAACTTTGTTTTTTGATTACAAAATAGTGTAATAAACCAAACTTACTATGGCATGTATACCTCTAAACTCAGTCTGAACTGAGTTACGAGCATTAGAAGTTTGATGATTTTCATACTAGATTTGCTTTTTGTGCGCAAGTTTTGTAAGAAATTGCAACAAAATATTGCGCAATTTTTTTATTGCGCTGATTCTGCTCCATACTGATGTCTGGAGCCTTTAATGGATGGTATTGTTTGTTTACACATACAATCTCACTAGTTTGTTGCAATTTCTTACAAAACTTTGCGCGCAAAAAGCAAATCTAGTATGAAAATCATCAAACTTCTAATGCTCGTAACTCAGTTCAGACTGAGTTTAGAGGTATACATGTCATAATAAGTTTGGTTTATTACACTATTTTGTAATCAAAAAACAAAGTTTGTTCGATGGCCGCGCGAAAAAAAAAAGACGCCAATTTACGGAATTGTCTTTTAAAATGTATGCTCTCTAGATGCTAAGATCGGATTTTACGAACCTCCAATCTGAGGGTCTTCCGCCAATACAAGCTATTACTATTCTGCGACGGCATTTCCGTGTTAAGTGTGGCAAAGGCCGAAGGGGGTAAAATGGGATCCACGCGTACGAAGTCGCGGGCGGGACGCTAGTCTCATCATAATTTCAACTTCAGGACGTCCACTGCTAAACATAATCCTCCCCCAAAGACTTCTAATGATCGGGCTTGCGCTGCCCGTATCCAGATGCTTTCCGCGACCTTCATCAGATTGTTAGTTCACCTATTAGTAGGCCAGCCTACATAATTCTATCCTCCGGTCCGTGTTCGCCTCTTAAGAACTTAATTTTACCAAGTTTTTACCAACGAACATTCATCATCATCATCATTTCAGCCATAGGGACGTCCACTGCTGAACATAGGCCTCCCCCAATGCTTTCCATGTTGATCGATTGGTAACGAACATTCAGGTTTATTAATACTAATGTTTTGTCGGCAGTCGGTGTCGGTGACGGTGTCGGTGCTGACGCTGACGTTCATCAGCGTGGACCGCTGGTACGCCATCTGCTTCCCGCTCAAGTTCAAGTCCACCACCGGCCGCGCCAAGACCGCCATACTCATCATCTGGCTGCTGTCTTTGCTGTTCAGTAAGTATCATCATTATTACGTTATTTAGTCTCTACTAGTACGACCACTGCAACTATAGTCTGGCGCTCGCACACTCACTGCTGCCGCCCGTCGCACAATTGCGACAGCAATATACGCGCGAGCGATAAGAATAGGTAGATTGGGGTCATTGGACAAAATTCTACGTGCTCGGCGACCAAACTTTACGAGTGCATTAGACCTCTTCAAGGTGAAAGGTATTTACAGGACAGGTATGTCATCCTAGACTGCATCGTACTTATCATCA
Source organism: Ostrinia furnacalis (assembly GCF_004193835.3). Lineage (NCBI taxonomy): Eukaryota > Metazoa > Arthropoda > Insecta > Lepidoptera > Crambidae > Ostrinia > Ostrinia furnacalis. The sequence continues at coordinate 160,067 of NW_021131473.1, read as the reverse complement.
GGTATGATTGCAGTCAAATATCTGCCTTGTTCTGCATAAAAAATCAAGTCTCAATACCTGATTGAGGATTTGGCCTCCCCAAGATAGTTTAGAGAGTTCATGTTCGCATATGTCACCTTTTACAACATCTATTGGATTGGGAAGAGTTTAAAAATGATTTAAAATAATTGATCCTCCCACTACTTCGGGTCAAAAATGTGGGCCATTGCTGTAGTAAGTAACTCATTGATAGGAAACGTTTCCCCCTTATTACAAAAAAGCTAAACCCGGGACGAACACTGGTTTTCAGTTTCCATAGTTCAGTGCTGAACTAGTGAGATTAAAGAGGGCTAAGTCAGTCTTACAAATAATTTCGTTCAATTTGGCATGAGTACCTACATGACTGTGTGATCTAACTACGTTCGATTAAATCCACTATTTTCTTCACAGAAGAAAGCAATTTCATTTGTTTTGACTTGCTATGACACCCGTTAACCCAATAAACACGTCCAAAGCTAAAACTCACTCGTTCAAACAACTCTATTCTCGGAATGGGAGTAGCGCAATGACGGAGTAAGTACAGAGTAAATACAAATGAGTAGGTCATCTTCATAGAAACGCACCGAGCGCGGTTTGTATGTGAGCGCGCGCCAATACGTATGCGGCGCGCACGCACACACTGACAAAATTCAGCGCACCTCACCGCTAATCCACGCTAAATTTTGTCANACAAAATTCAGCGCACCTCACCGCTAATCCACGCTAAATTTTGTCAGTGTGTGCGTGCGCGCCGCATACGTATTGGCGCGCTCACATACAAACCGCGCTCGGGCGTTTCTATGAAGATGACCTACTCATTTGTATTTACTCTGGTAGGTACGAGTACTCGCTCCGAAGGAATACGAAATGTGAGCGATTCTGAAATCGCCGTTGGGGCAGGATATTAAGACCAGTCTACACAATGATGATGGTTTTAGAATAGAAAAGAAAATTCTTTATTTGACAGAAGGCAAGCAAAAATAGGTACTCATACATGGAAAAAAAAAACGAACAATACACTAAAAATTGCTTAGGTGCCCCCTCGGACAAAAATGCATTTGTCTTTCTACTTACTATCATTTTTGAATGCAATGCAATGGAGTGCGTATTGACACTTAATTCCTGGTTTTTAGTGGTTTTCATTTTCGTCATTTAGCTATCTTTAACTCCAGAAATGTCTTGGGAACGTGACATTTTAGGGTACCTACAATATCACTTGACATTCTTGTTTGTACCACTTCTAGTGTGTGCAAACGTAAAAAAAGATGGCGGGCACGTGGATAGGTGCCACAGTTTCTATCCCTTTAACTTCTTAGCTTAGTATCGTAATAATTTTACCATAAAAGCACGTAGACCACTTTATGTTACTATTTATGTATGTTTAGAAAATACTATGCAGCTTACTATTTTATTTATTTTACCAATGGTCCGTGACCCTCACTTGGCATGGGGCACACTGAAAACCAGCGCCGTGGCCTTCGTCACCGTGGGCCACGGCATATGCTGAGTGAGGTCCCGTTGCAGTGGGCATCTTGTTGGTTAATGGGTGGCACTACTCAGTTTACTCTTGTTTTTATTTTTATTTTTTCTTCTTTCATTATTATGTGCCACTGTCATGTCTATGTAATTGCCTGTATTTGTGTGATGTCCATTGTAATAAATGTATCTTTCTTTCTTTCTTATAACAGTGCAATGACGGAGTACTCGATCGTAGAAATTCCAAATGCGACGGTTTCAAAATCGCCGTTGGGGCAACGGATATTAAGTCCGGTCTACACGATAATGTATCATTTTCCGTGTCCGAACGTATCACGAACATTCCAAACGGCACGAGGCTAAACTTTAACTGGTTCAGAATTTATGGATGGATTTTAAACGTATAAAGACCATGAAAATGACGAAACGTTTTATCTACTTTCCAATACACATAGTTTATGTCTCTACAATGCAAATAGGTGAAGAATACGCGCTCGTGCGTCAATGCTCGCTCGTGATTGTCCTGTCGATTAGTTATCCTAGAAGGTGTCGTCGCGCGTATTTTGTTTTCCATGCAAACTAGCGGAGATGAACAGGCCTGCCTAAAGGTCAAGTGATGCGTTACGAACCATTACAGGTCTTTTAAGTGGATAGTGGGTACATGACTGTGGGTTGAGGCGAGAAGTTATAACTATGCAAATCCCCTTCCCCCAATTTTCCTCACAAATCAAAATCAATTCTGAATAACTTGCCTATAACCTATCTTCTCCTTCTTGTCGTGTCGACAACAAAATTACACAGCGTCAGCCCAAAACTCCACCACAAGAGTGGCGTTGTCAGTAGCCTTCATGAAATCTTCCTGCGTGCAGTTGTTTGGGCACGCAGGGCACGACATCATGTGCTTCGTCGACTGGGGAACAAAACCACACTTGCACTCCAAGTTTGAGCCATCCAAGAATCCCCACCTATTACTACTGGTCTACCTAGAATCTAAAAATAGCAAGTGGTTCACGAGTTAGCTGTTGCCATTTTAGTAGGGGGTCTACCCACAATCTAAAATAGAAACTAGACGCAAACGTTTGCAAACCTTAGCGGTATCATAACGATACATTAAGTGGATGTAGACCCGGCTTAAAGCTAAGCGGATTGCGGCACTAATGTGCCATACGCGGGACTCTTGCACAAACAGCACTTTGAGTGGATTTTAACCATAAATAGAACAGTACTAGTTAGTAGTGTTAGTACAGTTAAGCTGAGTTGCACCACCTAACTTTGACCGTAATTATATCGATAACCGGTGTTTTTTGTATGGAGTTTGACAGTTTTTTGACGTTTGTTAAAGTTAAAGTAATGGTGCAACCGTCCCTTAAACCGAACGTCCACCGCCCGCTAAACTAAATTAGTTTAGCTTAGCTCGCATAGTTGAGCCAGTTTTTCATACATGTGGCATAGTTTGCGGTGGACGCACGTCGCACATGTATGAAAAACTGGCTCAACTATGCGAGCTAAGCTAAATTAACTTAGTTTAGCCGTCGGTGGACGTTCGGCTTTAGTTTGCTATGGAACAGATGAAATAAAGTATTATTTAAGGAGAAGGAGGTAAATTATGTTTGTGTCAAGAGTGGAATGACTACAATACCTTTGAATGAGCTACAGTCGCCCGAGTGCGGTAGAAACATGCTGCAAATTATAAATTCTTGTCTAAGTAGTTTAACACTTTCCACTTTTAAGTTAGAGTTCACATAAATAGAAAATATTGCTCCTGAGTGAACTTGTTACAAATACTACATACCTAAACAAGTAGTGTTTCCACAATTATTGTAGCCACTTAAGTTCATATTATTTCCGTTCCTTAATTTTTGAGTGCGACACGGTCCATTTGGACGTCCATATTTTGACAGCTGTGATCTATGTTAACAGCCACAAAACACCGTCTTGACTTCTAAAGAGGTTTGAGTGCCGTTAAACAACAGAAAGAGGAAGATACTGTCTTTTATCTGTACAAAACTTTTTTAAATTACCTACAATTTGCAGCCTGATCCTCTACAAGGTACTCTACGATCGATCTTGATACACGGTCTGTCTAATTCTATCACGTGCCTCCCTGGCATGTGCATTACCATATCATTATGAACGTAAGGCATAACTCACGATCAACGTCTCGTAGAGGAATAAATAATTCTAGACATCCGGGCGAAAATCCGACCTATTCGATATCTTTTTGGCTTTGTAAGAATACCTAAGCTTTGTATAAATCTTGTGAACTGATAAACAAATTGAAATTAAATATATTTCAGCTGAATTATATTGTTGTTTACTTTTTTCTTCTTGTATAGCAACTTAGCAACACAAAATGATATGTTCTTTTAGAATTACAACTTAAAATGTGTGATTTAATGTCTACCAGTCAACAGTCTAACGCCCGTGTTCACAATCTGGTGCCGCCATAATATAATCTTTTCTATTTTTAAACTTTCGCGCCTAATCTAAGGTTTTTTTCTAATCACATGAATATCGGTGTTTTGCCTGCAGACACTAGAATCCTTCCTCCTTCCGCATTTCTTATTTTCCCTCTCCCTTGCCCGCATACTAGGTGCCCTTGAGAGAGTGAGAAGAAAGCATCGAGAGATTTGCAACATCTACGCCCTCTGCATCGACTATAGGATCATCAGTTTGGCTTGCAATGTGACGTTGAAAGCATCTCCCGCGCCGCGTTCGGTCCCACAGCTCTGGACTGAATTTATTTATCGTTTTATATTGTGTTAATCGCATTTTGGAGATCTCCCGCGAGTGTACTTCGTGGACCACATAGTGCAGTACATTGGGTGTGTGAAATACCTCCTTACTCGATCATCATCATCGAAGAAGACGTCCAGGTAGACGATACCACCTGGACGCCAGCGCCCGAAAAACCCAGCTCATCATACCAAGGATCTTGTCTACAAATATCTCTCGTGAGTCTTTTACCTTTCACATTTCCATCCTCCCCATGTGTCTGCTGGCCCACGTTCACTTTTATTTCTCATTATTTTATGGAGATCGATTGTCATTCAAGGCAAAATAGTACAAACCGCAAAACCAACACCTACAGTCCACTCCAGGAGTTTCGACTTCTAACTGTGGTGTGAAGGGAATAATTTACTTTCATACTAACGGTGGCTCCATATTGTTTTTGGCCACACCACAAACGATACATCGCATAAGTGAAGCAGCAAATCTAAACGCACAGCGTTGAATAGAGCTCTGTGATCGGTCCGTGTGTCATCCTGTGCGTCCACGTGCACTGTGAGACCTCATAGTAATGTTTGTGAATACGGGCGTAAGTAAACTAAAGCCCGGTCTGTGAGCACGTAGAATTTTGTCCAATGACCCCAAGCTACCCATCCTCGCGCGTAATTATTTTGCTGTCGCGACTGTGCGACGGGCGCCCGCAGTGAGTGTGCGAGCGCGACAGCAACATAATTACGCGCGAGCGATAAGGATGGGTAGCTTGGGGTCATTGGACAAAATTCTACGTGCTCACAGACCAGACTATACCAACTTACTTATCAAAAGACCTTGTAAAAGATATTTAGGCATTTATCTTCTCCACTGAAGTATTTGGCCTAACAAGACTCGTAATGCCTGTCGCACGATAAATACTAATAAATATTCCAGACAACCATGCCAATTAATTTCCATAATTTGGGAATAAAGGAAGGCGGAAGAAATAAAATAATAAAGGACAGCATTTTTCAGAACGCGGCCATTGTGTTTGCTAAGGAAAATAAATAATTTTGCTCTGTTTTTTTAAACTAGCGTTTGATGTTTTGTCATCAGTGGGTATATTTGAGGATTCCGGCTTCCACCTTCGGCCTGATCGTCACTTACCATCAAGTGAGATACAGACCAAGAGCTCCCTCGTTGTAGATAAAAAAAAGTTAACGATTGTTATTGCTATATACAAAGCTCTACATGATTCTCTTTGTCCACAGACATACCAGAGTTCGTGATGCTTCAAGTACAACGGAAGATGCAACTTCGTTTCAATGCGCAGTACTTTATGCAATGCGCATCCACTTGGTCAGACGACAGTGACCTCAAATGGCATATCATAAAGGCGATCTTCCTTTACACGTAAGTTTTGATTACTCTATGGTACGTTACTTTGCAAAAATCTATGCTTTAGTTGTTAGTAAAAAAAGTTCCTACAGTCGACAGCACTTTCAACTAGGTTTAAATTTTGTGGTAAAAAACACTGCTTATGATGTGCATAGGCCAATGCTAGGACGCGAGTCCTGTATGCGCAGTTATCGCCATCGCCGACGTGACCTGCACGCGTTGGTTTGGCTAAACGAATCAGAACGATCTCTAAATTCTATTTTCAAGCACAACGTGTTTTGTTAAAACTATGCACTGTTAAATTAAGTTACAACAAATTAAAGTACTGACTGAGCATACGGACTTTACACACTCTCCTAACAATAGCCTTTAAATTGTAGCCATTGTCGCCAATTAAACAGTACTTGTAACCGTATTCCTAGTACTAGTGCAGTGTTTCTAGCTTCACAATCTATCAATACGGGCTCAATTTAAACGAGTGGTCCTTCAACCACTCGAGTTCATCCGAAATACCGGATCCAAACCATGCTATTGTCTTTGTCCGTATTGACTACTCAATTTAGAATGGCTCTAAAATGCAGGAAACGTTTGTATAAGCCTGACCAGGAACATAAAAACCCTGTCATAGAGGCGCGTCAATTGCATTTGATAGTGCAACACTGAGTACAGTCGTACCTGTGTTAAATTATTAGGCTAACTTTGTGTATCAGGATTCAGGATTACGGGCTAATTTGATATTATTATAAATTAACGAAAAAATATTATTATAGGTAACCTGGTTTAAATAAATTAAATGAAACCATCAATCGAGCTGGTAGGATTTATTTTAATATTCATCAATAATCAAATTCAGAACTTGAATATTCAACTGCAATGTCTGCTCATGAACGCTTCAAACTCGGTACTTCTTTCCCAATTCCATAAAATTCAACACTAAAGTAACAAAAAATTTAAAATAGGTAGTTGAAACAAACCACACCTAATTAAACCTAATTTTCATAGTGGACTGTACTATACGATAAACATGTCAGTCAATTTGACAACCTTTGTCGGAAACATTATTCATGAAAATATTATCCGAACCCTTAGTATTTCTCTTCGACAAAGACTTTAACACATTGTGAACCACTTTTCTTTCACGACTATAAAAAGATTTTAGCAATTTAATTTACAAAATCAATTGCGCACATTTAAAATATGGCACAAAATCAATTGCGCACATTTAAAACATGCAAGGTGACATGTCAATGAAGTTTTCAGTTACTGTTGCCATTATAAGAAATTAGTACCAATAGTTTTCCGCAACATGGCGAGGGTTTTTATGTTCCTGGTCAGGCTATAGTGACATATAGACATCTGTATTTAGATTTAGAAAAAGGAGGTAAGAATATAAAATGAATCTACGAGCAGACCAATTTGAACAACACTTTATCGTTTATTTATTTAAAGGCGCAAGGCACAACCTAAAATGTAGCTTAACCTATTCAACAAAATTAATTGAGTAACCTTATACGCTCCAATGAAGATTTTTATAATTAAAGTAGAATTCTTAATCCCTTGACAAGCTTTTAAATTTTAATTTTCTTGGCCGAATAAATAAAAAACAAAGATATTTGAAATTTGGTCTACGAACTATTTTAAATACATATTATTTTTAATAAAAGGCATAAATAAAATAACATTAAAACTAAACTACTAAAGTTATATTCAGACCTTTCGGTAATTTTCGATCTGATCTTTTTTTAGAATTTACCTAAAATTGTTGGAAGCCAATAGAAAGACACAGATTTATATTCACTTAAGCTTTAACCACACCAACGCGTACAGATCGCCATCCCTGGCGCGATCAAAGCCAATGACAGGTCACGCGACCCGTGACAGTTCGCGCGACCCATGACAGTCCGCGCGACCTGTCATTGGCCTATGATTGCACTGTGATCGCGCCGGCGATGGCGATCTGCACGCGTTGGTATGGTTGAAGCATTAGGCATTCCAAACAAAGCATGCTAACCCTTGATTCTCTCCCCAGATTCCCGCTGTTCCTGATGATGATAGCGTACTGCCAAATTGTCAGAGTGCTTTGGCGGTCAGACAACATCCCGGGGCACACGGAGTCCCACAAGTTGTGCACGCAGTCTGGACAAAATAACTGTGAGTAGCTAGACTTAATACCATACCCTACTATCCCTACTTTCCTAATTCACTACTTCCCTACTATCCCTACTTCCCTAATTCACTACTTCCCTATTATCCCTACTTCCATAATTCACTACTTCCCTACTATCCCTAATGCACTACTTCTCTACTATCCCTACTTCCCTAATGGGGATGTTGCCTGGGTCAAAAAGCAAGAGTTTTAATTAGTCCGTCAGTTAAATTATCAAAAAATACTCTACACGTATTTTTCACTTTTTCAAACTAATGAAAATTTAAAGAGATAAAGCGCCCCAAAGTTCATAAGAAGAGGCCCGTGACGTCAACGCTTGCTTAAAAATGCCGCACGTTGTGACGTCGTGCGCAACTTCAACGCACCATAACTATGTAATTATTTGTTAGATTGATAAATAAAAATATATGTGTCCAATATTTTTTGATATTAAACATTACGGACTAAAAAAATTTTTTTAGGCAACTAGCCTATTCACTACTTCCCTACTATCCCTTCTATCCCTTCTATCCCTTATATCCCTTCTATCCCTTCTATCCCTTCTATCCCTTCTATTCCTTCTATCCCTTCTATCCTTAATTCCCTACTATCCCAACTATCCCTACTTTCCTACTCTCCTCACTGCCCTTACTCATTCCCTACTTAATTTACAAATACGGAAGTGACTCTGTCTGTTACGCTTTCACGCCTAAACCACAGAATGTGGTGATAGTTTAAGTCCCAAGAAAGGACGTAGGATAATTTTTATTCCGGTTTATGAAACAGGGACGCGCACGATAAAGTTTTTCTGTGACATACAAAATTTCACGTGGGCGAAGCCGCGGGCATAAAGCATTGATTCACAAGTTTCAGTTGAATTGAATTTAAAATGCATGACAATGCTACAATAGAGTCATAATTATATGCATTGGAGCGCGACGCCAATAAAAATCCTAACTTTTTCAGCATTTTTAAGAAATATTTTGAGCATTTCACAATTGCAAGAGCTTCATACTGGCTTTGAAGTTTTTAAGGATCTAAATCTAATCAAGCATTGAAATGACTTGCTGCATTACGTATTCAACCAATGTCGTTCTTCATCATGCATTCAACTTTTTACACAATTGGGTGTAATGAAGTCTGCAATGTCCTAATCAGAGTAGTGTTGTGTACTGAAAGTCTATCGATGGTTAAGGCTAAAAAATTGTATCGATATACGTTAATTTCGTTTATATACTTTCTTTTGTAAGGTCTAAAAGACTAATGCCCATTTTCACCATCAAACCCTAATTTTTAAGTGACCACTATGGTAACACTTAACAGGAATTTTGTTTTCATAGGGGTCACTTGAGAATTAGGGATTGATGGTGAAAATGGGCATAAGAAGGAGGTTTCTTACAACTCGTACTATTTCCCCAAACAACAAAAGGTCGAGCAAAAATTGTACTTGAGAAACCTCAAAGTTTTTCGGTCACTGATAAAGACACAGATTTAGATAAAGACTTGTTTATGTGGTGGATTATCTCAATCTTTTTCTTCTTCCTAGGGCTAGCAAACCGCCGTACAGCGCCATCTATCCACGCGAACGCGTCAACGGAAGGCCAGCTCAGGTCTCGGAGGAAGGCAGCCAAGATGCTGGTGGCTGTGGTGGTGATGTTCGCCGTATGCTACTTCCCGGTACATCTGCTCTCTGTACTGAGGTGAATATTCTTCTCAGTCGTATAGTGGTTATTTTGAAAATCGTTACTAAAAAAACGCTTGACTGAATAAGCGCTCCTGCACACGACGCCGCCACCGCGCCGCCGCGCCGCCGTCGCGCCCCTGCACTGTTCTTACGCGCGCCACCACGCCGCTACCGCGCCGCCACCGCGCCGCCACCGCGCCGCCACCGCGGCGTCAAAGCATAATTTCGCCCGTGGCGCGACGGCGGCGCGACGGCGGCGCGGCAGCGGTGTTCATGCGGTGCGTATAAACAGTGCAAAGGCGCGGCGGCGGCGTCGTGTGCAGGAGCCCTGAAAGACTAAAATTGAATAGTATAAAATAATGGTAATGGTAAGATAGATTTAATGAAGGCTACTGACAACGCCACTCTTGTGGCGGAGTTTTGGGCTGACACTGTGTAGGTTGGTTGTCTAACGAAGAATGGAACGATATAGTACGATACAGAGTCAAATAATACGATACAACGTACTACGACAGAACATGCTACGGCACATTCTATGACAAATCATACTACGACAAAATGTACTACGACAGACCTAAAAACAGAATTATACTACGACGTAAATTGAGCTCAATTCGAGTAGTCTGATTTTCGTCTTTCAACACCAAACCGCGCACGGTGTTTAAAATAAAAAATTTGCTGCTCTATCGATATTACTTTTGATAATAATCGTACTGTATAATTTTTCAGAGATAGATCCTTATTTCATCTGCTATCGATATTCGACTTTATTTGTTAGAAAACTTCTCAATTTCTATCTTTATAAACTACAACTATCCCTTCTATCCGTCCAGGGTGGCCTACGACGTGCAACAGAGTGACGTGATGACGTGCATCGCTCTCATCTCGCACGTGATGTGCTACGCCAACTCCGCCGTCAACCCGCTCATTTACAACTTCATGAGCGGTAAGTGCTTTTGTATCGATAATTTCGTCCATGACTACAAGAGATTTAGTATCTTATTCATCGTTATGATTGGCCATTGTATTAGTTTTAGTCATTATATTAAGGCATTGATGTCAATTTTCACCATCAATCTCTAATTTTTAGGTGACCCCTATGGTAACACATTACAGTAATTTTGTTTTCATAGATGGTGAAAATGGGAATTAGTATCTTATTCATCATTAAAATTAGCCATTGTATTAGTTTTAATCATTACTTTAAGGGATTTAGCATCATTAGGATGTTTAAGTGCAATTATATCGACAGTTTCGTTCATCACTTCAAGATATTTGGTAACATTATCATTTAAATTAGGTACTTTATCAATTCGGTTCATCAATTGAAAACATGTAGCATCATCAGCATCATTAAGTGCTTTTGTATCGATAGATTTATTCATCATTACAAGAGATTTAGCATATTTTTCATCGAAATAATTAGTATTATTAGCATCGTTTTATAACCATTAAGTATTTTATCATCATCACTTTCTAATTCATTCCCATGAGTTTTCAATGTTTGTAAAATCATATTAACTTGATCTGACAAATTTTGTTCACCACTTCAAGAGATTCAGTATCATAAGTATCATTTTCTTCATCAGAATTAGGTGTTCTATCGTAGCAATTTTCTAACTCTATAACATTTGTAGAAAGTTAGCAATCATTTAGCAGTTTCTATATCTATTGATGAGTAGTTACTGCTTTTATATCGTTAGTATCTTTTGTAAATCTTTCATAAATATTGTGTAATTACACCATCACCAATTCATGAATCATCTTTGTGTTTTTTATCTTTTTTTGTCTCTATCAAGTTCATAACAAACTCTTCATCTATTTTTTTTTATTTGCTTTATACGTCATGGTCATCAATTTCGTCTGATTAAAATATCAAATCAATCAATCCTCAAAAGTTGTGTAAAGTGCTAGTTTATAAAGGGGTTTATAAACTGAAAAAATAATTTAACAGCTCTACCAATATTTGATTGCCGAACAAACACAGCAACGAATCAATTCCAAAGTGAACAATAAACATTAATAACTGGTATTATAATATTAATATGATAATATTTAAGAGAGAAATAATATTACATTCGTTTAAATATTTTTCGAAATATCGAACAGAATAATTTACTGGAATTGGCAAAGGAAATGAACAGCTGCATATATAATATAAACATGTTCAGAAGCCAGTTAAAATAGAGCAATATTAATAAAACGCTGACGCAATCGCCGCTCTTTATGTCCGTTCAAAAGAATTTATCATTTAATTAAATTTGCAATGTTGCAATTTGTTAAATTAAATTAACATTACAAATGCTCTTTATTAAGGCTGGGTTGCACCATCATACTTTAACTTTGACAAACGTCAAAAATCTGTCAAACTCCATACAAAATACACCAGTTATCGTTGTTGTTACAGTAAAGTTAGGTGGTGCAACTCAGCCTAAGAGTGGAATATTAATTTCTATTAAAGATGAGGCCAAATTTACTTTTACTGAAAAAAAAACCATGTACAGTCAGCAACAAATAGTTCGTGACACCCAAAGTGACCAAAAAGTTGATTCGCAACTTAAGAGCGTTTACCGTTTGGCGCAAAAAGAGTACTTACAAATTTGTTATAGGCATAAATAGTTAGGCAATTTCGTCGTCTAAATAGTTAATTGAGAAAATATTGCGATTAGTTTAGTATTTAAGAATTCTATCAAGATAAGTCCACACAGGTTTTGTAAATTTCCACTTTAGCGTCAGTTTATAAGCTGAAATTTTTATAAAAATACTGTGAAAACGATTTAACAAACATTTATATCCTATAGCATAGATCCTTGGGCAAATAGTTATCTTAGAAAATTTTTAGATTTAAGCATTTTACAAGAAGAAATCACAAATTAAAAGAACGTGAAATACCCAAAAATCAAAGTGATTTTTTCACCAATTTTCTTCCTTTATTCAACATAAAAATAGCTTAATATAATAAAACAACATCTTCTTTAAAATATTTACTTTGAAACGATCAAATCAAATCATTTATTTCGCTTGATATTTAATTCATTGTTATTGTTTTGCTATAAACATTTGAAAACTATTAAAAAACGCCGCGCGCGAATCATTTCCAATGATGCCTCTTGAAACGCCGCGCTTCGCGTAAACGCTCTTAATTCCAATCGTAACAAAGACGTGTTGCGAACTTTTTGGCTACTTTGGGTGTCACGAACTTTTAATTGACGCTGACTGTTCAATCGACAGCACATCAAGCCATACATTTATGTTGCAAAATAGCTTGTATCACAATGAGATAAGAAGCTACTGTGTTTAACTTGGTGTACTATCGTCCATACTGTCCAAAAATGACGCTCTAGTGTTCAAATAAAAAACTTACCTTCAGTAAAATCGCAATGATGTAGGTATCTGAAAGAAAATAAAATAAACATTATATTCAAGAAAGCTTTATAAACTAGGATGTTCTCTGATAATTCCAGCAAAAAATTCATCTTTTATTTAATTAAACACCAAAAATAGGGCCTAAAAGCAGGAAAAAATATAGTCAGACAGGAAATTAATCAAATAAAACTTAAATTATGTTCCGTAAAATAAATGATGGATACTCGAAGTTTTAGGGAAGCCACAAATAGTTCTGAGCGGCATTTTGTCTTATTACTTGTTTTAACTTCATTATTTATTTTCAATTACGACGGCATTTGCGACTTCCTAAGGGCTGGTTCACGGCAACCCAGTTTTTAGGCATCCAGTAATGCAAGATCCAGTAAAACTGTACAGTCGTGTGAACACACATTTTAAGGTTTTCCGAACATCCCGTTTGTCCCGCCAAAAACCGACAGTTCAGTTTAGATGCACCCGCTTTAGATGCAGAGTTCCCGGGTTCGATTCCCAGTGGGGGCAGATTTTTTTGTTCGATTTGGTTGGTTAGTAGGGCTTGTTCTGAGTCCGCCTGGCTAGCTACCACCATCTTACCTAAGTCTGTCGCCATAACAACAATGTTAACAGCATTAACTCGTGATTGAGGATTCCCGGTAAAGCTCGCTTCCACCTTCGGCCTGATCATCACTTACCATCAGGTGAGATACAGGCCAAGAGCTTCCCCGTTGGGGATAAAAAAAATTAATGGACCCCACAAAATCGGATGCAGCGGGAACGAGACCCTTGTGTGTTCTAAATTCGAAAAAAAAGCAGTCACCATGGGAAAAAGCCTTTACTTGAGAACAAAACACTTGGCCAGCAATTTGTACATGCTATTTTTAAAATACCAAAGAGAACAAAAGGTCAAAAGGACAAACTCTCAGGCGATACTCGAGTAAGGAGGGTTATTGTATTTTTTCTCAAATTCAAATTCAAATTCAAATTATGTATTCTCACCATTTGGCTCCGCTAGCGAACTGATGACGCGAAATATAGGTACAATACCATGTTTTTTACCAAGATTGTTTGAAAGAGTTCGCTTCCTAGCTATTAGAGTAGGCGCACACCGTTGATTTTTCGTCGGCCGATAGTTTAGTCGGGCAGTTGATCAGTATGGGCATGTATGGGAGTGCGCACACTACGCCGATTGGATTTGGCCGATTCTTTATACAAAATTAAAATCGGGCACAACTATCGGCCAACTAAAAATCAACGGCGTGCGCCTACTCTTAAACTGCATAAATGGTGCTGTTGAATAAATTATTATCCCCTTTTATTTTAAAATATTTATTGTTATATATTTAATAATTAAAATTATTGATATTTGAAACTAAAATATTAACTTGACATGACAAAGCATTTTGAAAGCCATAGTGAATTTCCCTATAAACATAGGCTGATAATAGTGACTGAGTTTCTTGCGCTGCTTCTTCTCAGCACTGGCCCATTTATTGTTCCTAAGCAGTGGTAGGGTTTATACTGGGACGTGTAAAAGTGATTTTTAAAAGCCTATTTGCAAAAATAAATAAGTTTTATGAGTTTTTTTTTTTTCATGACAAACTACTTTCTAATCCACAGTAAGTAAATCAATAGTAGTTGCACTTAACCAAAGGACTTGCAACTTTATCTCAAGACTTTTAAGAATGAAAAATAGAGACCCACCGGACCGACAAATAGCTCAACTTGCCCTTAGATTTGCCCTATCAATCAAACGTCGAGAGCCAAAGGGCGCACCATTACTTCTCTCTCACACGATATGTGGGGGAAATAAGTTTTGATTTCTTGAAATGTACGCTATTTGTACAAAGTGGCACTATAATGAGGTTTACTTTAGTTGAGTGCCACATAACTGGAGAAAAAAGAGATGCTTCCACAGTTTTCTTTAACATTGATTTATCCGGCTCGAAGGACCAATAAAAAAATTAAAGTTTATACAACAAGAACACTTAAAGCATCTTTTGCAATTATAATTTTGTTAAAACTGTATTAAAATTGGAAGATAATCCAGCTAATCTTTTATAGGTCGTCCGTCCATAGAACAGTGGGTCTGAGGAAGTCTTTACAGCTTTCAATAGTTTCATGGTATACAACTGGCCCATATTTCAGCGTGTTACATGTATACACTATACATGTAACACGCTGAAATATGGGCTATACTATACTTTTATTATGTTTTTTTTAAGGTCTTCTACCTGGACTTCAATTTAGAACCTCTCGCTATAGCGACTATATACTGGGTATACCCAGTCACAAATCATAGTTAAAGAAGTTTAAAATTGACTCAACTAAAAATCTAACTCCTTCTTCTTCTTCGTTCCAAGACGTTTCACGACTACTCCAGCAGACTGTCCAAATGACAAATTCTGCATACTTGCAGCTACAAAAATCTGTCTCCGCCACGTGTTTCAAAGAAAGCCTTCAGCCGTCCATCGTGGAACAAAGGCCTTTGTTCGGCCTCGAATGCCGTGACCCTCGCCTAGTGAAGATGGAAGCAGTAGGTTCAGGATTTGAAAGAAATAAAGAAAGAAATTACATTTATTTGGCACATTAAAAACAGCAAATTACAGAACTTGAAAATTTGAAAAATGATGCCAAAAAGTCTTCCACTCACCCACTCATAATGCCGCAGTGAGTAGCACCACAACGATCTCCACGTAATCTTTTTCTTAAAGGTTTTAAACCTCCTTTGTTTGTCACCTGTCATCCGCTTTGCAATGGAGGGAAGTCGAATCTTAATTTCGAACTCCTCCTATGTTCTTCTGATTAATTTCGTTGCGGGTCCAATGACAGTTTAACTTTCCCCCGGGACAAACTTGACCTTCATTGGTTGGGTGTTTGTGGCGGTCAAGCTGTAGATCCTGGCTACACAGGAGTTGCAGTGGTGGGAACGAGATGTGGGAATAGTTTATAGCACCACGACGATTTGAGAGCTTGTCTTTCCTGAATACTACAATCCGGGCCTTTTCAAGGCGAGAATTAATAGACACAGGGAAGATATGTTACCATCCTAGACTGCATCTCACATAACATCAGGTGCGATTGCGGTCAAATAGGTACCTGCGGGTTTTAGTGGATGCTAATGAGTTCCATCTCATGCTTTACGAAGATTTTCAAAGAATTTTAAAATTGTGACGTTACTGCATCCAAATTCTGTTGGTCTCAAGAACGGCGAGCATCTAAATAATTCCTTTGGCTATTAAGTTTAGGCCCAAAACTTAGTGTGAATAGACCCAAGTGACACTACTAAGTTATGTCCAAATGATGAATTGAAGCGGCAATAGCCCAATGGTGTTGACGAACCAGCCGAATCAAAATCCGAGCAACGCAGGTTCGAACCCCGCTGCTGGACTATTGTGGTGAACCCACTCGAAGAACAAGCAAAAAAACCGGGATAAAAACTATCCAATGTCCTTTCCCGGGACTAAAACTATCTCTATGCCAAATTTCATCAAAATCGGTTCAGTGGTTTAGCCGTGAAAGCGAGACAGACAGACAGACGGACAGGCAGACAGATTTACTTTCGCATTTATAATATTAGTATAGATTACTATTAATGAATTCCAAGAAACTACTCCAGTCTACTACCAGGGTTCTGACTTAAGTTTTAGGGCTACAACAAATAGGCTGGATTGCACCATCGTACTTTAACAGTAGGTAAACATTAACCGGTGTTTTTGTATAGAATTTGACAGATTTTTGACGTTTGTTAAAGTCAAAGTAAGATGGCGCAACTCAGCCATAAAATGCGATAAATATCATGTCGCTTGTTCGTCGTAGATTCGATATGACATCGTCGTGAAACGATGCTTCATCGTAGCACGATGCGACCACAATGCGACATCGTATCGACGACGACTTACGAGCCCTTTTCACAATCCACGATGAAAAAAGGACTATAACAAATATTTTTAATCACAGACACCATCCATCTTTTAGTTCTATAATCTTTGCTCTTTCTGAAACAATATTTCGTCTTACTTTTTTAACTTTGTTATTATTATCTTGCTTGATATTTCCTTTATCTACCATTTACATAAATGCTTTACTTTTAGATAAATAAGTCATTTAATTATTTTGATTGCAGGATTCCCCGGGTTTTCAGGTCAGTCGGTATCTAAGGGTGTGTGTAGACGATGGACTCAATCAAAATCAAAAACAAAAATATTTTATTCAATTTAGACCACTATTGGCACTTATTGACTAATAGTTTGCAGCGGATAGCGACGATAGAGTATCGATAGTCGACTTTGAAAACTAGTGAAATTGATATTATTGTCGATCATGCACGTCTTAATACCAACGATGTAGGTAGTTTTCACTAAGCAAAAAAGTATAACCAAAACTAATCAATTTCCTATTAATTTATGCTGGTTTCCTTTATTCATTCCTAATTCAGTTCCGTTCGTCAACTGTCAAATTTCAATATGTTTTTGGACAAAATAGCTACGGTTTTCAATATTTTTACATTTTATAACACTATTTAAACAATATTAAAGTTAAGCAGCATCAAAAATTATGGATATTTGATCGAAAACAGATTCAAATTTGACAGTTGCAATTCGGATTTGGACACGGATTGAATATGGGAAACGGGCGTTAGTGTACGTACATAATACAAAACGATTGATCCCTTAGATAGTGTTTCGTTAAATTGATTTATTTGAATGTAAATGTATCGTTAGTCGACTATTGATACTAGTAGAGGACTTGAATCTAGTGGGTGTTGTGACAGCCGTGTCAAACTACCACATGCTTTCTAACTATTCAAAATATAATTATTCATTTTCTTCTTTTATATTATTCGTTTTAATTTCATCACAACTTTTTATTCAGGGACTGTACTTATTCAAAAACCTACTAAATTCTTGTCAAAATTAAACAATAAATTAAGAACTGTCCCTCGTCTACACCCGCCCTAATGTTTGCCACACAAAACGAATTCGCACTAAAATTTTGAAAGCTCTCATTTTTTACGCGTTCCGCACTACGAATTTGCGGGAATGAAAACGCTAAAACGCTTAAATTCGTTTTTACGAATTCTATTTTTAGTTTTGCCCCGACAGCGAAACGGACAATTTAGTGCACATTTTTATATCGCGCACAAAAGGTAGTAAAGTTTGTCTGTTTGCAATTTTCTAAGTGTTTTTCTATGCAGTTGCAGAGCGACAATGATAGAGATAACTTTAGTACGGGAGAACAATATTTTGATAACGTTGTTGTGCTTGATATTTGTAAATGTTTTCAAATAAATCAAAACATTTTGGTCAAATCTTTTCTGAGTTGGACATATTCACTGAAACTCCTGTGTAGATCTACAGTTTGACCGCCAGTAAAAAGAAGAGCTTAGTTCAAACAAAACAACGAAATTGCTATGGACCCCAATACTTACATAATTATAGAACCCGTAAAGTCTGAAAATAAAACCTGTAACTTCAATAATTGTTACCACCCAAACTTTAAATTAAGAAAACAGTACAGACGATGGCATAACGCCAAACACTGAAGCATCTTCAGTTGTTGTAATAAAGGCGATTTTGGCACAAAAATTTATATTCTGATGTGCTATCTTTAGTACGCATAAAGAAGGCACTCATCGACGTCATAACTTTATTAGCGATAGGCAAATGTTTTTCGAAGAACCCAATTCTTCAGCATGAGAATTCAATCATCTGGAACAGCATTCCAATACTTCCAATGGTATTCATTTCCCTTACATTTCATAAGAATTGGATTACTTATTGAGGTGAAATCGATCTTCAAATATGGAGTTTCAGGAATTAAATTAAGATGAAATAATACTCATGCGTATGCATGAGCAATAAACGAATTTGGAGAGCGAAAATTCTTATTTCAATTTTAACTCGCAATAAAATTGGCACTTGTGATAAATTAATGTGACATTATTAATTTTATACTAAAACTAGCGGCCGCCCGCGACTTCGTATGCGTGGATCCCGTTTTACCACCTTAGAGGTGGAGTTTCGTAAATTTCTTTTTGTATTTTGTAGACAGCAGTTATGTATCTAGAAAACTGGACCGAAATTGAAAAATTTTACTCGACTTGGCGGTTGCACTACCGTGCCCCCAAATATTTTAGTTTTTCCTTGATTCATACACCAAACACTACTTATATTCCAAATTTGAAGCTTCTAGGTCTGCTAGAAGTGCCTTAGAATTTTGATGATCGGTGAGTCAGTCAGTGAGTCAGTGAGTGACAAAATTAAGTAACTTTGACTCGTTATAATTCCTAAACTGCTGGTTCANGAGTGACAAAATTAAGTAACTTTGACTCGTTATAATTCCTAAACTGCTGGTTCAAATTGAATGAAATTTTAAATATACCGTGTCTTTACAATGCCTGCATAGCTAATGAAAATTCAGCCTTCTAGTTTTATCCACAACGAAGTTACAGGCAGTCGAAAATGGGCTAAATTGCTTCGAGAAAAGGATGGTACGGCCGTGCCGCTTTTTTGCTCGACTTGGTGGGGGCACGCTCTTTTGAAAATAATATGTATTACTAGCGGCCACCCGCGACTTCGTACGCGTGGATCCCTTTTTACCCCCTTATGGGTGGAGTTTCATAAAATTCTTTCTTAGCGGATGCCTACGTTATAACATCTACCCGCATGCCAAATTTCAGCCCGATTCGTCCAGTGGTCTGGGCTGTGCGTTGATAGATCACTATGTCAGTCAGTCAGTCAGTCAGTCAGTCAGTCAGTCAGTCAGTCAGTCAGTCACCTTTAAGTTTAGATAATCAAATGATTCTGGAATGTCAAGTGGCAAAAATTGGAACTGATTACCCAGTATTGATAGAAGGGTCCTCTTATCAATGTTATAGTGGGACGGGACGGTTCAGTGTTGGACAACTATACGAATAAGTAGGTATTTTCCGAGAATATTTTCTGGCGTAAAGTAATTTGGAAAATGAGGTTTACATAGTATCCAAATCTTTACGCTTAAATACAAACCCTTCTACAGAAAACTAAACATAAAGGCTTGAAATTAAAAAATTGGGCTTTAGTTACGAGCTAATTTTTAAATTCGGTCTATTTAATGTAGAACTTCAAAAGCGGTCAATTTAATTAGAACCTCAAGTTAATAAATCTAGTATTCTGGGAAGATTCCAAGTATTTATAAGACTCTATCTCATAAGGCTAGAAAATTGTGAAGCTCCAAAAAAATAGAATTTTTGAGAAGTAAAAAAGTAGTTTAGGTATAGATGTTTGCAATTCACGAAGGCGAGTGAGTTATGTGTGGTGGCTCGCTACTGTTCGCTTTTCAAAAGTTTTGATAGACATTACACTATCGTTATGTGCATGTACACGTACACACGCAAGTAAAGCTCACTCGCCTTCTTGTGTTGCAAAAACTATAACGTCTCAAAATATTTAAAGGCACTAACTTTTATTAATTAAAACTTAGTAGTTTCCAACCGTCTTGTCTGTAAGTCTGTAACCTTTGTTACGAGCTTTACAAAGAAGCGAGGATCTACAAAATTTGTAAAAAGTTGAATCAATTTGAAGTAGCAAGGAACGCCTTTACGTCTGGAGTCAAAAGACCTGCTTAGTATAGTTACGCAATGTGTAGGATACCTATTCAATACTAGTTTTTGCACGCGTTAAAATCCAGACTCTCCCAGAAAGTGTGCGCCATACAAAAGTTGCACCCACGTTTTACCCTTTTAAAAATATTATTTATTTCTGATTCTTGAAATTCTTTTTGAGTGGCAAGCTGTTAATTGTACGCATGCAAAATAAATAGTACTGCATTTAGTACAGTCGATGGTACTTCAAGCTTCTACAAAATACCGAATTTTCTCAGAATTGATTATTTTGTGGCACTTGATGTGCTGAGAACTGACAAGTACATCGTAATTTGCACCTTGTTTGGTATTTAGAATCCCACCTCAGATTAATGTTTTACTTTATTTTGCATGGCCACTTTTTCAAACATAAGATCGCACCGTGGTATTTTTAAAGACACAAATTTTAAGTTTGTCCACTTTGAAACAGTATCATCACTTAATGCACCCTGAAAAGTCACTTAAAAGTACCTTTTTAAATTATATCCCATGTACAGTATTCTTAGAAAATCTCCCCAACAGCGTTTCTATTGTTCCAGGCAAATTCCGTAGGGAGTTCCACAGGTCTTACTTCAAGTGCTTCTGTTGCTGCCTCAACCAGTCTGCCCCTGACCAGAACGGGACCTCCTTCGCTCCCGTTGGCAGCTCCCGAGCTGGTACCACCAGGACTGTCGTCAGGAGGAACGACTCTTGCGTCAGCTACCGCCTCACCCACCTCTCCCCTTCCAACCACAACAGTATCCATCGAGACTACGTCAGGAACACCAACACTTCTTTCATCGAACAAATCAATGGCCGCCGCCCCAAAGTCAGAGATGACTCCATCAGCGAGTCAGCCACCAGATTCACTCTCACAACCGATGTCGGTAAAGATTGACAGTTGGGCAAGGACTTATACTACGGCAACATTCGGAACAGATCTGACGGCATCGTCACTTACATAGCCAAAAGTACCAACAGCATCGATTGTAAACCTTACTACGATTGCTTTAAAGGCCCCGGCACTAGCTGCAACGAGAAACACATCATGGACGAAAGGTACAGCGATACTTGCACCGATTATAGAGAAAACGACAAAGATTCTAAGGAACTTTTCACACTGAACGACGAAACCAAAAACGGGTTTAAATTTAAATTTAACCGTAGTCTTAATAGTTGTCAGATTAAGAATAAGAGGAAAGTTAATACTGTATGTTAAATAATAAGTTTTCGTTTTATATTTGTGTTTGTAGATGATATTGTTGTATTTTTTTGTTAAAAATTCTTGTAAATAACATTATGAATACATCGTTAAACTAAACTATTATAAATCTAGTTGTGTATTAATTTAGATATGATTTTGAAGTTTCCTAAAAAATCTCAGTAGACAAATGGAATTTGATCAAAATTTATATAAAGTTTATGAATCTTTAGGATACATAAAAAAATATCAAAGGAAAATTTTATCGCTTATTTACTTTATTGTAGTCGCATTTGTGTGATTGAATAAGATTTATGGCGTTCTTTGATAAATGTTAGCAAAAAGGCATCTTCTTTTTCACTGTCCCGCTAAATTACTTTTGTTTTCGAGCTCGTTATGTCTGTCTAATTAGCAGAGATTTAATACCTCACAGTATTATTATCCTAATTAATTTGTGACAACGACCGCTAAGCAGTTGGTAGTGTGTAATAATGATTTTCTAGTATTTTGGATTTAAGATGTGAACTGCCATATTCATTTAATTTATATGATTGTATGTATAATGTAACATTTGTAGCCGACCACAAGGTTGACAAAGAGTGTGACGGCAAAAATTAATCAACTTTTTCAAAAGCTAGTAATGTTTTTCAAATTACCTGTCTAAGACTGGTTAGAGTCAAAAAGAAATAGAGAGGAATCTTGCAGTAAAAATTAACACAGACAAGCTTTGTACATAGATACCACACTCTTTATAAATGATAAAATTTTAAGTACCTAGTTTTTAAAATGTCATTTAACCAGTAGGAAAAGTAAGTTCTCCACCAGCCACTAAAATCATCCCACAAGCCTACCAATATTGATTATTTGAGTTGTGAGTCCGTTAATAGCGGCTTATAGAGTCAAACACTAGCCTCAGCTCAGAACAGAAAAAAAATTTTTAGATACTATTTCACATTAGTAGTCTCGGTTACCTAGACTACGTTAAAAGTACATCTTTTTCGCGCTCTGTTTATGAACTTCCTATTTTAAAAAATATTTTTTGAAACCACAATCCGCATAACGATTGAGTGACCAAAATAATTGCTGTTACGTTATAATTTTGTTTATAAACACGGCGGCAGGAAACGGCATGTTTTGGAAAACATGGCGGTCTATCTTTAGAAGATTGAGCTGTGAATTGTTTTTGAAACAATGTTCGGAATTCCTTTTAACTAGTCATTGGTTTGCCATTTGCAAAAATAGTTGTGCCATGGTTCAGTGAACTTGGATCTTAGGCTCGTAGAAATTGCTATCATGTACACACCTATAGATCGTTTCATCCACGAAGCGCACAACCATTCTTCCGCTAATGTTTGAGTGTTATCGGTACTCGCTAAATTACCCATGAGTGCACACGCACACTACAATAATGAATCTCGGATTGCTCGGATCAAACTCCCCGCACCCCGCGCTTGCCTCGACCAAAAATTTATGGGGAGCGTCTTCCTGGATGAAACGATATACTTAAACATAGACACAAATTTGTGTGGCCTAATCACAGGCTGGAATATATTTTGATTCTTTATCAAGATTTAAAATTAAATTGAATATTAAAATAAAATTATAATGTAGAGGAATGTATTTATACGTGAGATATTTTTGTTTTGTACATAAATTAATATATTAATTATAATGCTAGCAGGACTTCGAAATGAAGATAAATATATTGAAATCTATGTTAATGTTATGTAACTCTGCCTCTTTGTTTTTATTTTATGACCATTATTATGTCCAAACAAGTGATTGGCTATTTTCATCAAACTAAGAGAACTTGAACGTGAAACGGCTAAAAAGTTTCTATGTGTTTTTATCTACGCTTTTTTAATAATATTATAATAGACCAAAATTATATGCGAGCTGTAATTATAAAATATAATTTAAATAGTGTGTGCTTAAACACTAATAAGTAGTAATTTATGAAGTTCTTGAAGCACAAAGTGTTCAATCTCTCTTTTAATTTCTTAAGTAGAGAAAAAAACAAACATTTTAAAACTGTGTATACTTTTGCATTTACCTACTTAATGTATTTACATAAGATTTTTATCCTCTAATCAACTGTACATAGTATTTTCCACAATCCTATTTTTGTAAACTGTACATAGTAATAATAATATTGAGCAGTATCTTATAATATTTAATGTAATTATCTTTAATATTATAATATTTAATGTAAATGTTAAACAATACTTCCAGAGCTTTTCTATGATGTAAGAACACTAGTCATGACAGTTTATTTTGACAAATAATTATGTTGACATGTTTCTATGACACAACCCTGGTGATGCTATTGAACATTTATCCTAATCTCCAGAAGATACGATATGAAATTAAATATGTTATTGTAAACTAAAGTTTCCAAATACTAATCTTTAATTGTTCTAAGAGATAGATTATTTAAATGGATCTAAAAGTTAATTATTTTGTAATTAATGGGTCTATCTATAGTATTACAAAGTTGTGAAAATCTAATGTTAAAATAATCAATGATGTATGTTTATATACCTATAAATAAACGGCCCCCACACCATTTTCCAATAGTGAATTATGTGTCTAGCCCGAAAAATATTCACAAATGTACAAATAAATTATGTGAGAGAATTGAATCATTTGGTTTTATTTAGCAACGTCGAATTAATGTTATGTGAAATTAACACAGACCACTCATGTGAATAGACGCTACACTCAAATTTTTCAAAGTGAAAAGGACAACATGTAATACGTAATGATATCTAATATTTCAGTAATTCATAGTCAAATTACAAGTATAACGTAGATTTTTTTTTAATATGGCTTTTATATCAACAGATCGTCGGTCCACCTAGTCTTCCGACCAGGTCGCGGGAGAGGTCTAGATGCGGGCAGCGCAAGACCGGTCTTTATGGAAATCCTTGAGAGAGGACTTTGTCCAGCAGTAAACGTCATTTGGCTGATACGAACGATCGGCGTCTACCGTGCAAAGTATTCTGAGGAGCCGTGATCAATGCGAATGGTCGAGCCGAAATAAATAGGCATAATATATCTCGAAATAAAAATTAAATGTGAAAGAACAAGCTAACTGTTTGCAAAACAAATTAGAGAGATAAGTGATTTGCATATTACAACGTTCTGGGAAAAATATTTAGAGAGGGGTCAAAATGGGAGTGATATATGCAGAGTAGCGATTTTTTATGAACTAAAATAAGTACTCAAATTCAGGACTCTTCAGGTCTGATCTCAGGATCATACAAATATTTACTCCGAATACGTAAATATTCAATTGGGTGCTATGGAAAGGGCTATCCTCGATGTTTCTTTACGAGATCAAATCAGAAATGAAGAGATTCGTAAACGAACTAACGTCTCTGACATAGTCCGAAGGATTAGCAAGCTGAAGTGGCAATGGGCAGGGCACATAGTACGCAGAACTGACGGCCGATGGAGCAGCAAGGTTCTGGAGTGGAGGCCCGTACCGGAAAACGCAGCGTGGGACGTCCACCCACAAGGTGGATCGACGACCTGTTAAAGGTAGCAGGAAGGCACTGGTTGCAGGCCGCTACCAACCGTGCGATGTGGAAGTCATTGGAGGTGGCCTATGTTCAGCAGTGGACGTCCTGTGGCTGAAATTATGATGATGATGATGATGATTAAATTTGTACTTTCTGGATGCCCTACGTCATATTTACACTTTAAATATTCGTTCACTAGGAAGAGCTTTGCTTAACCCATTAACGCCCAAATGAAAACTACGGTCAATTTCACATAGCCAATGTTTATTTTCTTTATAAAAATACTTCAAAAATAATACTAAACAGAAAGAAAACCAAAAACAAAATCAGAAGTTAGATTTTCAGGGGTGTACTAAGTTTTGTACAATGGGTGCTTATGAGTCATATTGAGCAAAGCTTTCTCCATCCTGGCACAGTATTTTCAGGCACTTGCTATAAGCTGTTTTGACTCTATTGAAACGCACAGTAATTTTAAGCTGTCAAATCCGCTTGTTTGCTGGTTTATTTTGATTATAACCATTATTTCATATTTTTTCTCCATCAACTAGAGCAAGACTACCTACTTTTATTTATCTTTTATAGGTCAAATATGTGCGTACTATATATTTTCGGAATGCTAGCTGATCTAAGCGACTATATGGGTTTACTATGCAGTGCAGTCTGCATGCATTTGAAATTGTCATGTCCACCATATAAGCGAACAAGACCCATCCACCGCTTTTTTTCCTTTTACCTCAATTTGGTAAAGTTCTATAGACTAGCCATCTGATCTAACCCACTGATCTTCTTATTATATTGTAGCTGGACACCCTGTGGTGCCTAACTCTACTGGTTTTTTATCAAAAGACCCCAATAATGACCTTTCCCAATGGTTCTAAAGCATCAAAATTTGATCCAATAGTACTTACATTATTATCTTTCAATCAATACTAGTAAAATTATGTTTGGCTTGTCGAATAAGTCTCTATGCTTTTTGTGAAAATCTTTATAAGTAATCAAAGGATACCGTTTGGTTCTGTTTTCACGTGTGGTTCCAAAAACTATGTAACTAAGTCTCTTTAGGTCGACAAACAGGTCATAATTGGGAAAACAAAATGTTTCTTTTTGTTGTCTGTAACCCCATAAATAAAGAGCCATGTCATTGGAAAAAGAAAACAATGATTACATATAAAAACTATGAAGCAATAGGTAAACACTCTAATAATAATGTCGTTACTGTGCTATTTTACGTAACGTGTCAAGCGCCCATTGTACAAAAGTTAGTACAGCATCACTTTGGGAGTTATAGCATGAAAAACTTTCCATGAAATGAACTTTTCTTTGTATTTTTTATTAGGATATGTTGTTAGCTATTACACAAACAACTTATTTGGTATTTTGTGTAACTTAAACCTTGCATAAAAAATTATCAAGTACCCACTAGAAGACACGAAAAAATCACTGAAACGAAATCGCAAAATACCCCCTTAAGATTGTATCGTTATGGTCTGTTTCATCTCAGGATATAATGCATAGACCTTTGTTTACCGATTGTAATTATTTCCAGAGTAAAAATACCCACTAAACCAGATTTATCGTAACTTAAAGTTGTGTACTATTTATTGTACGGCGGGCGTTAATGGGTTAATTTTGGGACTCGGAAGAATCGGAGAAAGACGAAAGTAGTAAGTATAAAAACAGTGCTTAATATAAGAAAAGTGTCGGTATCACACTAAAATCAACCGATGTATTTCAATGAAAATATTTATAAAGGATCAGTACCTACATTAGCTGATTATCAATCAAGCTTTACATCTGGGGGCACGGCAGTGCCCCCAACAAGTCGAGCAAAAAAGCGGCACGGCCGTACCATCCTTTTCTCGAAGCAATTCAGGCCATTTTCGACCGCCTGTAACTTCGTTGTGGATAAAACTAGAAGGCTGAATTTTCATTAGCTATGCAGGCATTGTAAAGACACGGTATATTTAAAATTTCATTCAATTTGAACCAGTAGTTTAAGAATTATAACGGGTCAAAGTTACTTAATTTTGTCACTCACTGACTGACTCACTCACTCACTGACTCACTCACTGACTCACCGATCATCAAAACTCTAAGGCACTTCTAGCAGACCTAGAAGCTTCAAATTTGGAATATAAGTAGTGTTTGGTGTATGAATCAAGGAAAAACTAAAATATTTGGGGGCACGGTAGTGCAACCGCCAAGTCGAGTAAAATTTTTCAATTTCGGTCCAGTTTTCTAGATACATAACTGCTGTCTACAAAATACAAAAAGAAATGAGATCCCATCAAAAACAATACTTGTCAAAAAAACCAAGTCTCGCAACTCAGTTGTTCTACGGTAAAAAGTTGTGAGATCCATGTAATACCAAGTCCAGGCCAGGAAATCTTTAACGTTTTACATAAATATATTGACTTGGCCATCGCATGAAAACACGTGTAAATAAAATTATTTAGTGCGATGGCCAAGTCAATAATTTATGTAAAACGTTAAAGATTTCCTGGCCTGGACTTGGTATTACATGGATCTCACAACTTTTTACCGTAGAACAACTGAGTTGCGAGACTTGGTTTTTTTGACAAGTATTGTTTTTGATGGGATTATGATATTACGACCAATACCTCACACGACGTGTATACTACGGTCCTACAATAACTAAGTATACAAACGCCCGTATTTACAAACGATGCTTGCTTAAGTGAAACAGCATATCGAACGCACAGCATTTAATAGAGCTCTGTGATTGGTTCGAGTGTCACCCTATGCGTCCACGCGCACTGTGAAACCTCATAGAAATGTTTGTGAATACGAAAGACTGCTTGATGTTTTATTTGAAGTCATTGTACATAATGAACGTACTTCTACACTGGAGTGACACAATTTAAATTCTCATTCTCATTCCCATTCAAGTTTAAATGAATGGATACAGATCATTATCTTGGCTCCAGGAAATAACACTGATTGCCGCAATATCTCTTCTAGAAGGTGATTCAAAACGCCGTCAAATCCGAAGTGACAGCGAAAAATTGGCCCGAAATTATATTAATTGCAACTCCTTCCAATTTCACCCTTTGTTGTTCTTGCCACAGCTAGTACTGATGCAGTAGAATCGCAATTACCTACATTGTTTTGTTTTTACCCGACTGCGCCAGAAGGAGGACAATCAAATACATAGTCACCAACAAAATAATTATTAGTCATTGATGCCTCCTGCATTTGTGAACACTAAGGCTGAGTTGTCTTGTTTTTATCTTTTTAGTTCATTTTTACGCAGTTGGGTTATTTGTTTATTAAATACCATACATTATTGTAAGCTACTTAAAAAGCCCTTTATTTTTTTCTGTCTATATTCTTTTTAGCCAGTGACAGTAGATCCATGTGCTGCTGTTGAAAATGGATGATCTTGACCTAACTGTAACAAACGTCAAAAATCTGTCAAACTCCACACAAAAAACACCGACTATCGTTATAGTTACGGTTAAAGTTAGGTGGTGCAACTCAGCCTAACTATTCTCTCGTCTCTCAGTTGGAGAGACAAGATCACTGAACTCATAAGACCTGGGTTTGATGACCAGGTGGAATACAAAGGATATTCACAGAGAAATAACGGTATTCGGGACTATTCCCACCACTGCAACTCCTGTGTAGCCATGATCCACAGCTTGACTGCCACAAAAACCCAACCAATGAAGGTCAAGTTTGTCCCGGGGGAAAGTTTAAACTGTAACGAAATTAATCAGAAGAACATGGGAGGAGTTCGAAATTAAGGTTCAACTTCCCTCCATTGCAAAGCGGATGACAGGTGACAAACAAAGGTTTAAAACCTTTAAGAAAAGATTATGCACCACGGACAATAAATATCAATTAAGGGGGTCTATCTTATGAGCAATTAGCAACTACTACCTGCCAATAATATTTTTATAGAAATAACGGTAGTGTTTTCTTGTGCATTCGGCCGGGATTTCGTGCATTTGGTCGGTTATGGCTATGAGACTGCTGATGACCCCAGGATCGAGAGAATCCGGCTCTCTCTCACCTCCAGACCACGAGGTACGTAAAATGCTATGAATGATACAGGTGCAACAAATCTTATAATACAATCGAATTTGAAATAGATTATCCAAAGTATTTTATCAGTACCTAAAAGTTCTCCTTCGTGATCAAATAAGTCGTTAAGCTCCACAAATCTGCGTTACCTCTCTGTTTTATTAGATAAATAGGCCAACTTCTAAAACCTGCTATCACTTAATTTCTGGCATTACAAGTTCGGGGGCATTTGTCTTTGTTAGGAAAGTTTTATTTGGCCAGCGAAAGGGATTTATTGAACTTTAGAATTAGAAAATATTGCAGACAGAAAATATGAATTCGATAATTCAGTGAGATTTAAATTATTATTAGAGTGTGTTTTGAAGTTGAGTAAGGACATGATTGAATGGTTTTCCATAACCTGGACTATGGGAATTGAAATTTCTTTCAATGTAATTCTTCTGAATCATCGATACTACTTAAACAGGTTGGAGTATTTTAGGCTTATTTTTCTTGAAGTTGTCGAGTTTACGACTGTGTGTGACGGACTGTGTCGTATTCACGAAGGTACCTTTTCAAAATTTAATCACTTTTCGATTTAAATCCCAATCAGGATGTTCCTGACGATACATTTACTTACTTAGCTAGATACACCGTTTATGAACTAGAAACTAAATTTAATCGATTCCCAATCTTTATTCTACAACAAAAGGGTTAAATTTAAAACCGTACCGTTAAAAGCACTTTGTTCCACTTTATAATGACCACTTTAGAACTTTAGGCTATCGGCGCTTTATTGGGAGCCTTAAAAGGTTTCCTCAAAGGGTTCCCAAAGTTATGATCCATTATAATGGCCTTTATAGTAACAAATCTGACAGTGTTTCGTTTTGTGAGCAAAGATTTTAACATTAACTGAATGTTTGGCCTCTATGACAAGTAAGGCGTGACAAATTGCCACTGACAATTTGGAAGACCCAAGTTTAAATACCAGGAAGGGTACACAACCGTTAAACCATTAAGTTCGTTCGTTCGTTTCAGCCAAATGACGTCCACTGCTGGACAAAGGCCTCCCCCAAGGTATTCCACAATAGTAGGCCTGCCCATGCTACGTCTTCCTGCCCGTGGTCGCCACTCGAGAACCGTTAAATACCTATCTATAATAATGTAACAAAAGAAAGATGACTTAGTGGAATGTAAGGTTTTCAGGTAAAAAAAATTGAGGCGAGGACTGTGCTAATTATTTTTGATAACTCTGGCTTTTTTTGGTCAGAAAAAATGAAGAGTAGAACCAGGAAAGAATAAAGATAATGTGTTGAGGCTTGACGCAATTTTCATCGCCATCGCCGACGCGATCAAAGGCCAATGACAGGTCGCGCGACCCATGACAGTTCACGCGACCTGTCATTTCCCTATGATCACGCCGGCGATGGCGATCTGCACCCGTTGGTGTGGTTGAAGCATTACTGATTTGGCGCAAAAATCTTTGAAGACCCATCAAGAACCCCAGTTATCAGAATTTGAACTCGAACAAACAACCGCATAGGTTTTAATATCCATTGTATGTCTTTGTTTGGCATACAAACACCGCGATTCATACACCAGTATGGATGTCAGACAAATCGATGCTCGCATTGTCGCCGAACACTCGGATATGAAGCTTCACACTAATCTATGCTCCATAGAGCTTAGAATGTACTAGATAATATTTATTTATTTGAGTAAATTATTTATTAGACACGCGGGATTATTCGTCAATGTTAGAAAAATCCACTCACCTATGTTCTTATCAATTCTCGGCACCTGATTATGACATTTTTAATTATTTTAACCACAATTTTATAATTTCTACTCAATTTAATTTAATCACAATTTTATAAAAGTTAAGTTAATTATAATTAGTATGTATTGCAAAAACCGATTGATAATTTTTGTTACGTGGCTGGTGGACGTGGCAATTGTCAAATCAACTTGATGACAAGTGATACTTTTTTTTTATGTATTTTTTTTCTCTTCTGTCTCTGCCTCGACTTTTATGGCCATGCAGTAGAAATGGTTTTTGTTTTGACATGTCTATGTATGAATTTTATTAATATTGTTATGTTTTTAATTTAATTAATTATGTATGTTGTTATTATTTAATTTAAAATTTGTATAATTGATTAATTTATTGAATTATTAATTTATGGTTTTTATTATTATTTTTTACTCTTCTTTCTGTTTTTGTTAAATAGCGCTGCAAAAAGGCACCCACTGAAAATCAGTGTCTTGGCAGTCACACTGTCAAGATATTACTGAGTGGGTGACCTTTTTTGGCAACTAAGTATTTTTTTTTTATGTATGTCTTTGTTCCCTGAATCTGTTGTTGTCAAAATAAAATTATTTTCTTTCTTTCTTTCTTTCTTTCAGATAAAATAAAGAATAGAAAAGCAAAAAAACACATGTATAAATGAAAACGGGTTTTAACTGTAACATAAAATACACTAGTCTAGCAGCCGCCCGCGACTTCGTCCGCGTGGATCCCGCTTTACCCCCATAAGGGTTGAATTTTGCACAATCCCATCTTAATGAGCACCTACGTTCTAAAAAGAACCCCCATGGAATTTGAGACTCCTAGCACTAGTAGTTTCTGAGATTTCGTGATGAGTCAGTGAGTCAGTCAGTCAGTGACCTTTCACTTATATAGATATAGATTTATAAAACATCATACAAAAATTTTGATGCCAAAAAGGTCACTCCCACTTAGTAATATCATCTTGACAGTATAGCAACCAAGAAATATAATGTTCAGTGTGTTTTTTTTACCTTCCGAGGGATTGAAGACATAATTATGAATATTATTTTTTTCATGATACCTCGACGCGTTTCTAGGCGTTTACTATCACCGGCAGAGCACAAAATCCTCTTGGGTTCGCGCATTTTTCTTTTAAAACACGAAACTTTAAAAAGGGTTTGCCGTAAACCGAAAGCTTCACAATCTGAAAGCAGTCGTTATAAGGGTAAACAATCTTACGTAGTTGGAACAAGAGCTATTATGCCACAAAAATGAACAATCTGTTATGCTGTCGACAGTCCAAGGTGCCAATGGTACGGAAACGACCGCCCTTCGGCCATTAAAGCGTTTATAGCGAGAGGGCATTAAAAGTGAACGAACGTGAATAAAGGGCACTCCGGCCTCGTAAAACTAAAGCTGATGATTTGAAGAGATACATCTTGATTCTTGACTTTTTGAGTATGCAAATGGTGCGTGAAATGGTTTTCGTCTGTGCTTTTAAAGAACTACAACTTTGGTCTGATAAAACTATTACAGTACCTAGGTTCTTTGTTTTTTCTTTTAATTTTAAGTATTTGTAAAGTTACGTTATTTCAAGCACAAAAATCGTTGAATTAATTCTTGTGAACTATTTAAGACCATAAAAGGGTCTTGAATAGGATCTTTTCAAGGCGAGAGTGAATAGGCACTTACAGGGCAGATAAATGTACCATCCTTGACTGCATCCCACTTAACATCAGGTGCGATTGCGTTCAAATACCTGCCTTGTTATTCATAAAAAAAAGCCACTGAAAAATGACATAAAACGTACTTTGGTGATATTTTTCATGTAGTTATTTCATAACAAAGACCTTCCCAAAGGATTTCTATCACGGTCCTGCGTCATAAGTATGTAAATATTAAATCCTGACTTCAAAATCATTAACCTACAAACAACCTTCTCCATAACGATGAGGTTAATACCCAGCTTCGTAATAAAATTGCTGGGGTAGAAAAGTTCTCGAGTGACGATTACGGGCCAGAAGACAGTTCCCAGTAGCTCGAACTTGAAGGTATAGTCTGGTCTGTGAGCACGTAGAATTTTGTCCAATGACCCCAAGCTACCC
The DNA here is from genome assembly GCF_004193835.3 of Ostrinia furnacalis. Classification (NCBI taxonomy): domain Eukaryota; kingdom Metazoa; phylum Arthropoda; class Insecta; order Lepidoptera; family Crambidae; genus Ostrinia; species Ostrinia furnacalis. The sequence continues at coordinate 127,052 of NW_021131473.1, read as the reverse complement.
ATCCTTATCGCTCGCGCGTAATTATGTTGCTATCGCGCTCGCACACTCACTGCGGGTGCCAGTCTCACAGTCGCGACACCAATATAATTACGCGCGTGCGATAAGGATGGGTACCTCGATCGGGCCCACTAGAGTGAGCCCGCCGTAGGCTGGACTTAGGTCCAACACCGCGGTGGGCAACCCTCTAGTTGGGTTCGCCACTGATCGGGCGCCTTATGCGCTCGATACGGCCCGATGGCGAACGTCGGTCTGCGACCGACGCGGACGAGCCTGGGCTTCGCGAAGCGAAGCCCACACTCGGCCTCGTCGGCACGCGCACCGACGATCGCCAAACGGCTAGAGTACCTTCTGTACTCGCCACTCTGCCCGGTGAAGCTGGAAAAGCTCCTCCAGCGCGTCCCTTCAAATAAAAAAGGATGGGTAGCATTGGAAAAAAATCTACGTGCTCACAGACCGGGCTTTAGCGGGAAGCACCTGGATGCGGGCAGCGCAGGACCGTTCGTTGTGGAAACCCTTGAGGGAGGCCTTTGTCCAGCAGTGGACGTCATTTGACTGAAACGAACGACTTTCATACATTAACCTACAACCAACCTTACTTCCATAACTGTGCAGGTTAATACCGTAATAAAAATTAACACTAACGGCCCGCATTGCGTATCTTTATGAAGTTCAGTCACGTTTCAGAGTTAGCTAAATAATGGATTGTTTTCTCAATTACTTTGAAGCAATTTGTGTTTCTCGTTGAAAGTTTTTAATAAGCCCAATTATGGTGTCAAATTAGCAATGAAAATGGAAACTAATAATTATTATTATGGGTATTGTTTGTTCGAAAAGTAATTGTAGTAATAAGGTATTAAAGCTAGTATTGTGACTAAACTCAACATAATTATATTCTTTTGTGATTTTTTAAATGATTTAGTTTATCATTTAATTCTTCATATTTTTTATTTACTTGCTAGGTACTAGCCAATACCATCAGTTTCCATAGTTATAGATAGTTTCATCCACGAAGACGCGCCCCACCAATTTTTGATCGAGGGAAGCGCGGGGTACGGGGAGTTTGATTTGAGAAATTCGATCGTCATTATTGTAGTGCACTCATGGGTAATTTAGCGTGTACCTATAACACTCAAACATTAGCGATAGAATGGTGTGGGGCGCATCTTGGTGGATGAAACAATCTACATTATATTGAAAGTTTTACATTTAACTATTATTTCTAGCACCTAAATTAAAATTTGATTGCATTCTGACGTTTGATATTTAAAACTATTGGTTACTTTGTAATAACAAAACTATCATTTACTAACCGCCAACTTCGTAATGAATATTCCAAAAATGTTTACTTGTATTGTAATTAATGATACTACAACAACAAACTCCAAACTTCAGTAACAAGGTACTCAACTAAATTCAGTTTGAAAACGCTTTCAATCAACATTATCGTGTTGACTTACGATTCTAGTTGGAAACTTCTGTTTTACCTCAATATTGTGATAATAACCGAATTGATACTATAATTGTTGAACCATTTCATGCTTGTTTATCAACAGTCAATTCTCAAGACTTGAGATCCCCTGGCTTACCTGGAAGTCTTTGAATAGACTTCGGACAAGCGAATCCTTCGGTAAGGACAATCTGTTCAAGTGGAGTTTCTTGAACGGCGTAAACTTGGAGTGCTTGGAGTGCAGGTGAAGACTACTGACAACGCCACTCTTATAGCGGAATTTTGGGCTGACAATCAATCAATTTCTAATTATCTTAACACACTAGCTTTTCCTGCGGCTAAGTCTGTGTAAATGTCAAAAATGATCATATTCACGAGGGCCTTGCAGCCTTGCAGTAGGTACTACAGTCTTTAATAGCCTCAGAAACTTGTCTGCCTAAAATGTGAAAAACCTTCATTTGTAAAATACCCATCAGTAAGAGTTATAGGTTTTTATTGATCTATTATTTGGTTGATTCAGAAGTCAAGGGAATTCTGATTCAACCAGGAATCAATTCGCAAGTAAATTGACCGAAATTATGTTGTTTAAGGGTTAGATTGGCGCATTAAAGGTTCAGTCAAACCAACGCTATCAGCCGGCGTGCAGCGATGGCGAACACACTTAAAAGCATTGATCGCGTTGGTTTGGATAAATCTTTACTGCGCCAGTCGCCATCCCATACCTATGTAATGTAACTTTATCGTTAAAAACCACTCGACACCAGCAATCGAAAAACAAAATCAAAATGGCGCCTCTAGTAGACCTTCACTCAATATCCCCCGTTATGAAAGCACAGTTGTACAAAAGTCCCGTGCCGTTTTGTATCCGCGATGTCGCAGCATTTTTACAAAACAATGGCCTAAAAGCAAATTTCCTTGGACCTACATTTCTTTCCAGGTGGAAACGAAAATATTACCTTTATTTACAAGCACCTTAGCAAAAGATTTTTCAAGCTAATGAATTTTTCACTTTGAAGAAAATAGTGTCTGTTTTGTTCGATTTGTTTATTGGTTAAGTTGTCCGCATTTATTGGGGTGTCCGGAAAAACTTAGGAAACAACAGGATTTCTAAGTTTGACCACATTAGGCCTTTATAAAAATGTGTCATGGATTTATCAATTTCAAAGAAAGAAGAGAGTAAGTGCAAAGGTAGAGTGAAGGTAAGAAGAAAGAGCCACTTATTTTAGTAAAGTAACTGGCTAGCTACCACCATCTTACCTAAGTCTGCCGCCATAACAACAATGTTAACAGCATTGTTGTGTTCCGGCAGTTAGAGGTAAGATAGCCAGTTCCTCCGTGGTTGAGGATTCCGGGTGAAGCTCGCTTCCACCTTCGGCCTGATCGTCACTTACCATCAGGTGAGATACAGGCCAAGAGCTTCCTCGTTGTGGATAAAAAAAAAAAAAAAAAAAAACTAATGCCTGTTTTCTCTATCAATCCCTATATTTTAAGTGACCCCTATGAAAACAAAATTCCTGTTATGTGTTACCATAGGGGTCACTTAAAAATAGGGATTGATTGTGAAAACGGGCATAATACACTCTGTTAGTAATGTATTCTTGCAGAATACTTTTAAAACTATTTTACTTGTCGTGGTAAGCTTGAACTGCTTTGGTCAATATGAAGTAGGCGCAAAGCATAACGTTACTTATAGACTCTCGGTCTTCTTACCCAACTGCGTAATGCAAAAGGAGGTCTTCTTACCCAACAGCGTAATTTTCAAGAAAATTATATGTGCGAGGAAGATGGTTTTAATATTCAAAACATTTTCAATTTTATCGTATTAATAATCCTTTACGTACTACAGTATTTAGTACACAAGGCGCACTTAATGCCGTAATGCAGTCACTTCCAGTAACCTTTGTTTCAACAGGAAAATATCAGCCCTTTCTCATCAATGTTCAAAACAATGTAGGTTCGTTTTTGTTTAATTTTCCGAGGCAGGCCTACTAAAATATTTAAACGTATGACAATAACAAAGCTTCGGAAACCTATCGCTGCTCACAAACAGTACTCAAAAACCTTTTGACAGATATAACGCGGTTTCCCTTAAAAGCACTCACTCGCTGATTCGACGGGAATAATATAATAATAGCGCTTCTGTCAGCCCAAAAATGGTTCCCTAACGAGAACAGGGTTAGCACTCGGCAAAAAACAATAAATGAAGTAAAGTTGTAAGGGCAAAAAAAATGAATATAAAGTAGGAATACCTAAATGGGACTAATCCCTCTTTTCCACCACTTCAACTTTTGTAGGTATAGCCGGGGTCTATAGTTTGACCTCCAATTAAAACCAAGAACAAGGACGCACATAAAATATATTTAACCGCCTCTGTGGTCTAGTGGTAGGACCACCTGCTTCAGACGCAGAGGTCCCGGGTTCGATTCCCAGTGGGGGCAGTTTATCTGTTCGGTTTGGTTGGTGGTAGGGCTTGTTCTAAGTCCGCCTGGCTAGCTACCACCATCTTACCTAAGTCTGTCGCCATAACAACAATGTTAACAGCATTGTTGTGTTCCGTCCGGCAGTTACAAGTAAGAAGTCAGTTCCTCCGTGGTTGAGGATTCCGGGTGAAGCTCGCTTCCACCATCGGCCTGATCATTACTTACCATCAGGTGAGATACAGGCCAAGAGCTTCCTCGTTGCGGATAAAAAAAATATATTATGGTATAAATTTGATTAATGAAGCAAAGTGGTTGGGAGAGGCCTAAATTAATAAATAGAAAAAAAAAATCCTTTCAGGTCAGAGCAGCGCCCTTTTCAGGGCGCCGGGAGTCCCACACACCACCCGGTCCCCCGGCAATGGTGACAGTGCTCAAAGCATTTCCTCCGCGACAAAAAAAGGCCTATGTTCAGCAGTGGACGTAATATGGTGTTAAGTGAGATGCAGTCAAGGATGGTACATATCTGCCCTGTAAATGCCTATTCACTCTCGCCTTGAAAAGGCCCGGATTATAGTGTTCGGGAAAGACAGAAGCAGGCAGCGAATTTGTTATTAGACTAAAGACGTAAATCCCAACCAGCATGATGTTTGATTGATGACTTATTACTCGTATTAACTAGCGGCCGCCCGCGACTTCGTACGCGTGGATCCCGTTTTACCCCCTTAGGGGTGGAGTTTCATAAACTCCTTTCTGACGGATGTCTATGTCATAACATCTACCTGTATGTATACCAAATTTCAGCCCGATCCGTCCAGTGGTTTGGGATGTGCGTTGATAGATCACAATCATCATCATAATCATTTCAGCCATAGGACGTCCACTGCTGAACATAGGCCTCCCCCAATGCTTTCCATGTTGATCGATTGGTAGCGGCCTGCGTCCAGCGCTTCCCTGCTACCTTTACGATGTCGTCTTAGACACAGATCACTATGTCAGTCAGTTAGTCAGTCAGTCATCTTTGGGTTTTTTTTTATCCACAACGAGGAAGCTCTTGGGCTGTACCTCACCTGATGGTAAGTGACGATCAGGCCGAAGGTGGAAGCGAGCTTCACCCGGAATCCTCAACCACGGAGGAACTGGCTATCTTACCTCTAACTGCCGGAACACAATAAGGCTGTTAACATTGTTGTTATGATATTTCGTTGATAAGAACTGAATAATCTTGAAATTCTGTCTGGTACAGTATTATGCAAAAATATTTACACCCAATTTTACAGCCACCTAGACATTTCTGTTGCGAAATCATACCTATTATCACTCAAGATGACAAGGTATCTTTGTTTTCTTACTTCTTAATTACCAGCTGAACTACGAGGTGTTTAACAAAGCAATTTCTATTCTATTCTCTTTGTCTGAAATTAATCCCAACTCACGAACGCTCAACACATTCTCGAGGTACACTTTGATTAATATCTCAGACGAGGCTGTATTGTGAACTTTATTCTAATGGAAATACTTAAGACAAAATTGTTAATAAGACTACCCTCAAAACTCAAGGTACTTAAGCCTATGACTGAATGAAATTAAATATCTTTATTATATCCTTACCTACTGAGCAATAGGACTTTTGTATGTGTACTTATGTAAAACTGCTTTTTAAAAGCCTACTAACAAAAATAAATGAGTTTTACTAACTTCCGTGACCTAATAAAAAAAAACAGTGAAATATTACTTCAAATTAGCACACAAAGTTTTATGTTACTTGATAGGTTCGACTGGCCATAATCATAGCTGGGCACCGTTAATCAAATAGTTAACTTCGTTAATCGTTAAACCGTTAATAAAAAAATTAACTTCGTTAAACGTTAAAACGTTACATTTCGCAAGATTTAACGCAAGTTAACGTTAATCGTTAATCCGTTAACACATGATAATAAAACGAAAAAAATAATTGTATGCAAGGTTCAAATAATTTCAAAAGCTTTTGTATCGCGCGTGGAATTTATTTTTATGCTACAAGCTTTCGAAATTATTTGAACCTTGCATAAGTGCAATTATTTTTTTCGTTTTAGTACAAACAACTGCATTTCAGAATAAAAGCTTGTTTTAAAAAAAGTTTTTTAATTTACACTTTCTAGTAGTATCTCAATCTCAGAGCCTTGGTTCAATTACAATACAATTTAGCACCAAAGTGCTCGAAAAGACAAATCCAGCAAACCCAAACTTGATAAGTTACAGCATTATTGTGTTCCGACAGTTAGAGGTAAGATAGCCAGTTCCTCCGTGGTTGAGGATTCCGGGTGAAGCTCGCTCCCACCTTCGGCCTGATCGTCACTTACCATCAGGTGAGATACAGGCCAAGAGCTTCCTCGTTGTGGATAAAAAAAAAAAAAAAAAAATAGAAAGGTACCTAACCTATTTGTCACGGTATGATAGAGAATAAATTGCTTGCTATTTTTTACAGTCCAAACAAGCAAGAAATCTTATAAAAACAACCCAAATGACTCTATTGAATGAGTAAGTAATTCATAGAATTCCATTCTATGTATAGGTACATACAAAATTAGGTCATTTGATGGGTAACTAACTGTAATAATGAAACTAACTAGGCAGTAATTTGATTTGGCAGGGGAATTGCGATTAATGAAGTAACTTATGATCCTTCTTATTGATAACATTATGTTTACATAGAGACATTTTACCCTTTAACCCTATAATCACGGTTTCCAAAATATGTATGTAATAAAGCTATGCTGAAATTTAACTGATGAAGACGTAAGAAGTTGTTAATGGCAATAAATATTTATTACAACACAAGTAATTTCTTATTTGCCATGCATAATCATAACCTTGAATAAATGTCAAAAAAGATTTTACATTGATGTATACTGACCGGGCTGCTCCATCATCGACATTAAAAGGGCAATTCTTTATTCCTACCGAAATATCGACAACTTACCGCGCTAATTACTGGAGATAAGGTACTGACAATTAATACCGAAATGAGTGTTGGCCATATAAGGCAGTATTTTCGTATCCCGGTGGTATATCAATCAGTGCAATTAAGGCGCGCTCCACTTACCTATTAACATTATTTTGCGATATGCATAAAACATCTCGGTGTGGTTTGCGCAAGCGTCTCTCACACAAAGGGCGCTCTGAGAGCTTAAAGCTCACGATGCGTTGCGGCGCCGCACCGTAAAGATTTCGGCGTATCGCGCGGCGCGGCGCCGCACCACTCGTGTGCCCGCCACAGATATTTCTATGGAAGACGTCGCAGCGACCCCGCTCCGACGTCGCACCGCCGCCGCAACGCATCGTGTGCTTTCACTCTTACGGCCCCACCCGGCCAGTGGACGTCTTGCAATCGCCCTAAGGGCCTTAAAAACTTCTATTGACTGAAAGCATTAACCGATTCGGAAAGTGTGAACTCCGACGGATTAATTGAAGAACAAAGAACAACTTGGGAGTTACATTTAGCACTTTTTGGAGTTGCAAGTTTATTTAATAGTAGCTACTGAGATAGGCAGATGAATGCTACAAAAGGTGATGTAACAGTGTACGTAGTACAGTCACGGAATGAAAAGTTTCGTCAGTTTTCAAATTGATTCCTTCAACGAATCGCGAGCACATATTACCTTTTGAAACTATGTTACAGAATAATCTCGAGGTAAAGAAAATAATCTTTAACCGTTCGTCACTAAAGTTGAAAATTATTCAGATCAAAGTTGTTTGACGATTTATCTTGTCAAGAAGATTATTATGATTGATAAACTAAAACCTTCTTGTTGGTTCAACCTGCCATTATTATTTCTAACAAATAAAAAAACTATTGTCAATTGGTCAATGTCATCATTGCATTGCACTGATGGGATAGAAAAATAAACAAGCAAAACCTTATTCGTAATAGCAAACTTCATTTTTATTTAAATGTTAGCAGCACTGTTTCTTGCACTGCTGCACTGTTATGTTGGCAGGTTTGACTCTTACAGTACCTAGTGCAAGCGAAAACCGACACTAAGGTGACGAACCTTTTCATTCTGCGACTGTACATAAATGTAAACCATAGATGTTTCTAATGAAATTAGGTACCTACTTATTAATAATATAATCATGGGAATGCACATTGAAATCATAAATTAATTTATCATTTTAATATGTAAAACTAGATTCCTACATTACTTTACAGATACTATAAATAACTACCTACTCGTAGTTATGTACTTGCGAAACCACCTGCTGCAAGGGTCGGTTGATTTGTGCGCACTAAGACACGTTTAACATAGACTGATAACAAATTGTGTTTATAAAGCGTCAACTGAAATATATTAATTCATTACGAATCTAAAAATCTATTTTTTTTAAAAGATTTTACAACAAAACACTTTAAAAATAGCATTAATAATGGAAATGACACAGAAAGTGATGCACATGAAAAAAAAAACATAAATTAACACCCACTTACTCAATATAATTGATACATGTCTTTCAACGCAACGAAATAACTGTAGCCGTAAATAACTAACTCTATCTACCGAGGAAACCCTTCGCCCGTATTGAGACACACCGCCCACGCTTCTTTTCTAGATCAGGTTTCCTACTGAACGTTACCTGTGTGAACCGTGAAAGTGTCTGGTTAAATTGAATTCACATGCAATATTGGCACATAAATACTTCGTATTATACGGAGCATTAGGCTCATTTTGAAATACCTGTGTATAGGTAAAGGTATAGTGGTGTTTTGAGAGACTACGATGTTATTGAGTATTCATAAGCACGGAGATCATGTTTACATACAGTTATATTAAACAGGTCTTATACCACAACAGAACACAATGTCGAATTAATAGTGTCCCTTGGAAATACTGAAAAACTAGCTCTAGCTTATTTTGGCAATCCATAATAAGATTAAAAATCCACGATAATTTCAACCACTCAGGGTAGGATTCGACCAAACAAGAGTAAATATTAATCTCAAAATAAATCGTCAGTTATTCGACATTTTGACATATTTCCCATATTGAAACTGTCAATATGCCAGTTATACTCTCGGATAAAAGTTTGATCGAATGAAACCGACCATGTGAAATACTAATAAACTACCTTTGACTTTAATTGTGTGAGTGGTGAAATAATCCTAGACTTCATTTATATAGAACCCGGAACTTTAGACCAACAAGCCACTGCGCCAACGAGGTCGTCAAATATTACTGACATTTGGAATATATTCTCATAGGATTCACAGCCGATGATCTATTTGGCAGGAGCGCAAAACAAATGGGTCATTTTCGGGAATAGGCAGTTCAATCTAGCTAGATCAACATTCAGAAGTTCAATCTCGCGATTATCGCAGTATGTTCCGTGTTTTCATAATTTACGATAATAGTGCTACAGTCTATAAGACAAACTCTTGGAGATATCAAAATGTTTTCACACAAACATATGGTTTAAATTATTTAAGAGCTATGTAATTCTTATCATATTCTCATCTAGTAGAGCCAGCATTGATTAAATGACGATGGAAATTAGTTCAAACTATTGTTAAAAATTAATTTTCTTATCGCATTTAGTATATCCCATGGGACTCTGCAAACCCATTATGATATTGGCTCTACATTGGTAGCTTGGCAGAATCCCTGGAATAAGTGATAGAGTTGAATACAAACAAATAAATCCAAATAGTTTCGTGGTTGCGCCAGTTAAAATGGCCAGATAAGGGACATTTAAAAAGCGTCGCGACAATGGCATTCCTGACAGTAATATAGTGCATAATAAAACTCGGAAAGTGCAATGTCCTATTATTGTTTGGAATCACGCCAACTGGCAAATAATTCGATTTTTCTAGTAAGTTTGCGCGTCGTCTGGGACAATACTCCACTTGTTCTCCGAATGAGGACTGAGTCAACGACCGACAGAAAAAATAAGGAATTACAAATATTGTGCCAGGAAAAAACAATATGTTCCTACTTATTAAACTTAAAATAACTGTAACGTATGTTTCTTGATAGTTTTGATTTGGCTGCAATTTTCACTTTCCAACATAGGTACATACATGGCCATGTAATCTTCATGCTAATAGTAAAACATAAGTATCCCATTGTATGACTGAATATTTTTTCAAATTTCCTTTACATTTTCATCTAAATAAGAAGTGATTGTTTGTCCTACATTAGAATATTGTTTAAGCATTATGAGTCAAAGGGCGTGGGGTTACTGAGAAGCATATGCGGGTATTGCGGGTGATGTCATTATTGTAAACTAAAACCTTTTATTAGAGTACGCCCCAACTATTCATAGCTGTTTAGATGCACTAATAAATAGGGAAAACCAAAATATCTTACATGACGAGTATTTTTTTCCTGTCTACCATCTTGAAACGCTTGGATGCTTTCAAATATTGTTAACAAGAACGTAACATAAGTTTATATTCGAAAAATAACATTAGAAATGTACTTTCCTCAAACTTGTTTTATTGTAACCCTAATTTTTCAGTCTATCACTAGCACCTGTGATACTCGCTATTAATTAGTTTCACTTTCAAAAATAAAAGCAACAGTTGCTTCACAAACCTGTAGTTACACATAACATGACTGGAAACATTGTTGCCGGTGCGTGGGCGCAGATCAGGTTCGCCGCTCCAGAGATTTAGTTAATTAAAAATTCATTACGATCTCATTGTTTGCAAATCGGAGCTCATCCTCCTTACGGATGGGGCAGGATGTCGTTGTTCTTAGGGCTTATTCCCTCAGAGACATCCTGTTTTTTGTAGGATCCCGTTTAGTAGTAGGTAATACGTTTGCAGTGTCCCGCAAAAAACCGATCCGTACGAATTTGTAATTTTAATTTCAAACACACATGTGTGTTAATACGACAGTCCACGTTTGCGGTACCCTGCATTACTGGATCACTTAACTAATTAAAAATTCGTTAAGATCTCATTGTTTGCAAATCGGGTCTCATCCTCCTTGCGAATGGGGCAGGATGTCGTTTTGATCTCAAACTCAAGCTGTGTCCACCTGCATTAATGAAAGCTAATGAGAGATTTTACTTCTTCCAAGAACGTTTAAAAGATGTTGCGTTCATCAAGCCACAATTAAGACTAATTATTAAGTTTACAAGTAACGCAGGGGTCGAAGTAAATAACTCTTTTGAAATACCTATAAGTAACTTACTTTAAATCACTTAAATATAGGAATGTTCCTTTTAAGTAAACTTTATTTTCCTTTACGTAATATGTTTGAGAAAGAATAAAAGCAATAGATCATTACATATTTCAAAACACGAACTGTATATTTATTTAATCCGACACATGTATTTTCTTTAAAGAGTTAATAAATACGTTGCACTACGATCACAAAAGCCTCGAGCGTTCAAATAAAACGAAGATTCATCTCTGAAGCGTTGTTTATTTTGAACGCTCTTTATTTATGTTAAAACTGGTTACACAGCTAAATCGCTGAGTACTAGATGTCGCAAGAAGCTGCATTCTGTGGGCGCTCGCACCTCACCACCCACACCCCAGAACCTTATTATTGCAGTTCTACTCTTTCCTTTTACCGTCCCTAGCCCTGTCTCTATCACCCGCGCACTGAGTGAGTGAGAGGGTGGAATTGTGTCGATTAGTCAGATAGGAATAATCGTCAACATCTCCTCTATTACGAGTACTCCCACGCTGGTGCGTATGCGCAAACCGCTCGGATTAAAGGTTTATTGGCCTTTGACTAGACCCACCGCAGATAATGCAAGATTTGAAGACTAATGTGGTCCACCATTATTATCATAATCTTCCAAATTTATAAATCATCTGGGATTAAAATAAAGTGATCCATTAGTAGCTTTTTTAAACTACGATTCATATTCCAAATTAAAAAGGTCGACATTCTTATTTAGTACCATTTTATGTTCTTGCATCGTGTATTTACCACTGCTAAGTACTTATGACCACATCATGATTTTTTCGACCTAAAATGAGTCAACAAATAAGACGATATTTTTATTTTACACTAATTTACTCCTAAAACAAAGTCAAAAGCGTTACAGGAAATAACTAGTCATTATTTGTAAAAACTAACATTGCATTTTGCATCACAAATATGTACTCGTTTGTCTGAACTGGCTTAGTTACTAATTATAAGAATACTTTATATGGAACGCATTGTAAATTATTATTGCAATATATTCTAGAACGTGGCGCATAATTATCAAATGATAATATCGCATTGCTGATGAGATTAAACTATCGTTAGAGCATTTAATTAAAATAAAGTTTATTTATGGTCTCTATCTACATAGGTACTACAAAGGACGTACAAAATACTGACAACAATTTAAATACTAAAGGGATTAGATTAAACCATTTATGTATATATCTATTTCACCAAACAATGCAAAACTAACCAAATCTTGACACACACTGCTCTATATAAAAATCGTGATCTAAAACCGGTACGTCGATGAAACGATAAGAGAAATTCCGTGCCTCTCAATTTCCAATCTCGGCCCACTGTGCATTTTCTAACTACACTCGAGTCCGTGTGGCCTTCATCCACGGGCAGCATCACAATGCACTCTAATGAACTCCGTCACGCTTATAATTATACTCCCATGTACGGTTAGCGCCATGCTCTTAGAATCGTCATCCTGTGGCAATCCCGAACGATTAAAAAAAACAAAATAAATGAATTAGCGATGAAAATCTACAGTTTGTAAATAAACGTTATGTCGGCTGTTCTTCATTGGCTTATATCTAATGCTAAATATATTTATATGGGTTATTCCTCGATGAATCTTACTTTTAGATAATTAATTACTAATTCCATATCACTACCTTCCTCAAACGTTTTTCTTAGTATGCGATTCTATAATAATTAAGCGGAGAACTTTATCGTAGATTTTCACATAAAAATGACGCATGGAGATGAATCTAAAAGTCCACCGTAGATACTTTTATAAGGAAGTAATTTTTGTGATTTCCTAAAAAAACATAAATTATACTATTCAAATATCAAAGTAAAACTTGAATAAAAAACAATTTTAATACTGAACTCGCTTACAGTGCTGTAAACAGTAATCGCGCTAACAAAGGAGCTACGCTATGACGTTCATTAAGTGCTTGTGGTCAAGCTATCATAATGCACAACAAAGGGCCTTATTATTAGCAATCATTAAGGCAGGTATGGCATCTTGCTAGTGTCCGCCTTAACCCTTGCTACGCGTAGGGCCTAACAGATCCATTCAATATTAAACTATTGCTTGAATGTGACACCCGATAGTATACGGTCATCTTCACATGTGCCACGTACCTATTTTTGTTTCTTTTCTTTGTTATCTAATAATCTTTTACTATTTTAGTCAATTTCGAGAAACATAGATTTCAATTCACATAAACAGAAATACTAGCACTTATTTTGAACCGACTTAAACGAAAATAGTGTTTTAGAGGTGGCGCAAAACAGACCGAAATGGAGACTCTTATTGTCAGAAGCCTTGGCTTAATCCAAGACTCACTTTGGGTCACTGCACCAGCCACCATCTTAGTTAGTTAATTTAGTTTATCAGGTCTCAACAGACCCAGTAAGCAAGCCAAGGGTTAAGCAAGTTACCAACAGTGGACATTAATCCACGTCTCCACACCGGCGCCACTGAGACATTTACACGGAATTATAATACCGACATGGAAAAGACAAGTGTGCTACGCCTAATTAGCGAGTAATGGTATGTCACAAAGGCTATTACTAGGTGTTGAGATTACCGGCGATTAATCATTTTAAACGTTGTTATAGCACTAGATGTAGAGCGATATAAAAATAAATTGCAATAACCACCATACTATGATATGATACACATAATTTTCCTATACAATGTATTTTGTTTCTGGAATAAATAAATGAAATGTACAAAAAAATAAAAAATGAAATACATGCACAGGTAGTTACCTAATGAATTATAAGTTCTGTCTCCAATATAAATACAAACATTTATTTGTTTACTTATTTGGAAACTCAACAGCTTTGATTTGATTTGAACAGTCGATAATTTACATGGTACAGAGTTACTAATATAAGTACCATAATTACAATTTTCAAAGAAACCAGTCGAAGTTACTTGCACAATAAAACAAACCTTGTATCTGTTACAACTGTCATGAAACCTACGGTTAGAAAAATAAGGCATCACTAATGAAACCGTGAAAACTGTAAACAAATGTCAATGACAAATCGCAGGATAATTTACTACGCTCTATTTCTTTGGTAAATCTCGCCCTTGCCGCATCTAGCTGGGCTGATTGTGCGTCATTGTAAAATTGTTTTAACCGGCGTCAATCTGTGCAACGTTTGCTTGGTAATTTGTGTAATTTTACGCCAAGCTAGGTCTTGCGAGGAATTATGGTTAATGTTAGGTATACTTAAGCTACTTGGCAACTGCTGGCGCCAACTGTCAAGGATTCTCACATAATATGTAAAACCCCTCTGCAGTTTGTTGCCTATGCCTATACCCAAATTTATGCACAATAAATTATTTGATTATATTGAATTCCCTTATGATCCACAACTTATTATTTGAATCTAAATCAGTGTTAGGTAACATAAAAAATTGAGCAAAAATTAGTCACCAACGAGTATAGACACAATGATTACCTATTTGGAAAATGCAATTAAATCAAATAATATCTTTAAGTTGACTTAAACCGTACCTTCAATTAGATTTGTAAGTTTGGTGTAGTGGTTCGAAACGGACTACTATTCCGGAGGTTGCGGGTTCGATTCCCGCACAGTACAAACATTTGTGTGCGTGAACATATTTGTTTGTATTGGACTGGGTGTTTTCTATGTATAATAGGTATGTATGTATTTACAAAAAAAAAGCATTTAAGTATATTTATATCTGTTGCCTAGTACCCATAGTACAAGCTTTGCTTAGTTTGGGACTAGAAGCGCAGTGTAAAATGTCCAAGGATATTTATTATTATTATTTATTAACTCTTTTAACACAAAATATCCCCCATCAAGAACCACCATCAACCCTTTATTCCTAAAACAATAGCAAGTACTTATCTAAACTTATCTTTTGCAGCACGAGGTCCACTGCTCCGCTCGCCTCAACGACAACTGGTGTCCCGGCCATACCGAGGCGCTGCCCACCATCCCGGAAGAGACCATGGACGGCGCTACCATTACGCCCAACTACAGAGCCCTCACTATCAAGGTCAACAAGCCCAGCACTCGGATACCCTTCATCTACAGCTATCCAAACAATAGCCACCCCAAAGTGAGTACTTGACCCTACATATTATTATAATGTGACACTAAAACGGGATCATAAAAGAAGATTTACACACCGTGAGGCTGTTTCGTCAGACATCAAACAAAAATACTAACATTGGCTTTTTAAAAAATCATTGACTTTTATGACCTACGGATATACGGCAGTCCTTGATCGCATGATGGTCCTGATGGACTCTACAATTAGGAATAAAATATAATAATTATACTCGTAGCGTAGGTCCTTAATTATTTTTTGCTGTCTCTTCCATCTGATTCATTTCACCCATATTTCTGGGATAAGATCTTCAGTAACTCTGGGTAATTTTATTGTTAATGACAGATAGTATAAGCAAAGATTAAATCTAAAATTAACAATCCTGGCACTGTAAGTACTTGTAAGTAGCTCTTATTCATCGATTCCGTCTGATAACTGGCAAATGCTGATTGCGTACCTGAGCTGCAGGATAATGCATACTAAGCGCCAAGCAAAAACGACCAATAGAAAGAAAGAGCTGGAGATTCCAGTTATGAAAAAAAGTCGAAGGCTAACTCGATTTTTATACGTTTAAGTATGATTCATGTACGGATCGAAGGGTAAACGACCCTACGAGTTCGAACTCGTACGAGTACTTTGTTACATTTTACTTAGAAATCAGCACAATCGATGTGTTGTCGGGCAGATTATATCCTCTGCACATAATACAATATTAAAATTTCTGAGTATCTACCTACACCAATTCTGACGTCTAAAAATACATAAAGTACACGAATTCCATTCTGTCGTCTAAACATAAACGAGCTTGTTTTGTCATAATAGCTATAATTATACATGACAGTTATGTGGCTTAAACAATTATATCATCCATTCCAACAAGCATTAGAAGAACAATAGCTAAAATTCTACAAACTCGTACCACAGCTCGTACGCTGATGATATTTTAATTGCATCGCGGTTAATGTAAATCTTTTGTCCTCAGGTCGACATCACCGTTATCAACTCGACGCAGTCCACGAATTTTGAAATTATAGAGAGGAACACCGATCATTGTATCCATGAGAAGTGTACTACCCACGTCTCGATAAAAACGGAGCCCGATTTTTGTTCGGCGAACAGTGGGAAGTACGAGTTTCTGAACGTGAAGGTCAAGGTAGAGAATGTGACTGGGGAAGCCAGGATAAAATACCACGTACCCTGCGCGTGTAAGTGTTCAGACAATGCGGAGAAAGACTCGAAAATCTGTGGCGGGAAGGGTGATTACGCGTGCGGCGTCTGCAAGTGCCATAAAGGATGGTAAGTCCCGATTAGTGATACTGAGGCTGGATTGCACCATTTTACTTCTTCTTCTTCATTTGTTGATGGCGATGGACTTGTGTTTTATCGCCACTGGGGGCACACTGTTCCGCCAATGTCACGTGAAAACAGTAACTATAACATTAACCGGTGTTTTTGACAGAATTTTGACGTTTGTTAAAGTCAAAGTAAGATGGTGCAACTCAGCCTAAGTTTAATATGCATAAACAATTAAGTCAGTAGTTCAGTAACACCTTAATTTAAATACAATTAAGACTTGAACTAGATCTAATTTCCTTTTATTACTCAGCAAAAATAAGTCTCGATTTTTGTGTAAAGAAGCAGATAACTTACAGACTGATTGCTTTAACTTATAAGCTTTCTGTTCCTAAGAGCACCGAGTCACAGTTGCATGTTTTATTAATTAGACACTCAAGAGGCTTCATAAATAAATACCGATGAGAAACGTCGTGTTTTTCCATTGGCTCAACTACTAACCCAGTAAAGAGCCATTAGTAGCTAGTCGATGCAAGCGCAGAACAAAAACAGCTCTGTACAGTCGGCCTCAATCAAGAAGCCTTTTCTCTTAATGGCCGTCATATTAAAAACGCCAATTCAATGACAGATGCGATTCATCTGTTTCTAGAGAAAGCTTGGACCCATATTACAGAACGTTACTCGATTTTATGGCAAATTATTGGATAAAAACAGACGAATTTTTTACGAGTGCTTTGAAAAACCTATTGATTACTCAAGTTTTTTTTACTAATTTACTACAATTTAGAAATTGCTGCTTAATTTGTGTCAAAACTGGCAATAGAACATCGTCGTTATTTGCTTTGTTGAAATCTTGTAAAAAGAGATTCGCGCATGATTGGGTAGAGTTTTGTAATACGGGTCTTGGATCTAACTTTACAAATGGCTTTTTGTAGATAACGTTCCAATAGTGTCATGTTCCGCTACTTTAAATGTTCAAAGATGATTAAACAATTTGTGAACTCATTTAAGACCATTAATTTGTCAGTTTTGTTTCTTGGACCTAATAACGATGTTCACAGACTTTCAATCCATTATTTGTATGATACATTCATAAATTAATGTATAAACTTGTGACTTATCGGGTTTAAATTCACCGCTATAAACTACGAAACGTGACTTGAAATTAAAACAATGTTATGCCAAAAGTTACGAGTATCGCAGGGCAGCGGATATTATGATGTATTATTAGATGGTAATCGGTCTCGTATAGAGCAGGAAATCCTTGCTTTATTAGTTGCCTGTTGTGATATTGATCGTCCTAATTATGATAAGTGGACCTAATAAACCTTTTCAAGAATACCCGTGCGTAATTGGACATTCATGAGACGCAATACGAATTGAAAACTTACCTACCTACACATTTTTCATAGATTAAAATTTAATTATATTTTTCACAGGTCCGGCAAATACTGCGATGTCCCACCAGTATGCGACAATCGGCGAGGAGATCTACAGTGCACCAATTCTTACAGTGACGTAAGTTTTAATCCTCATACAAAATAAAACAAAACACTATGAATCAAACACGTTGTCATGCCAAACTAAACTGTATCTCTACCAGGTGGAATGCTCAGGCAACGGCTACTGCGGCCCTTGCGACGCCTGCATCTGTTTCGACGACCGGGAGGGCTCACAGTACTTCCAAAAAGACAACGCCTGCGCTGATCTCTGCATGATCATCAACTATAATTACGAGCTGTGCCTCCATGACAAGCCTGAGGGGAAATGCCAAGACCATTTGAACATAGACCCTTACAACAAGACGCGTGCATCAGAAACGGATGAGATGAACCGGAAAGTCTGGGTACAGTGCCAAGATCTGCTTGACGGCTGCAACATCAAGTACCTGGCTATGAGGGACGCTAACGATGAACTACACGTGATGAAGATCAACTCCTGCAATGGCGTTCAGGACTCATTCGTCACTGGAAATGTCAACAGTGAGTACCTGTACCAAACTTTTGCGTTCCGTTTTAACATTGGTTTGGTATTCTCAGGGTCACAAACCCACCATTTCAACGATCTCTATTAGTTTCATTTACAAAAACTTAGTCTCAAAATGATTGAGCATAAACGCTATAGGTAATATTGCTATTGCGATGAACATCCAAATCAAAAATGTAAACTAAGTTTACACAGATGGCTTCGGTCTATTTGTGTGACATTCGCTACATACACGTAACCGCTCTCCATCTGCTCGAAGTTTGTTTGTTTTTATTCTAAGCAAATATGGCTCCTTTCTACTGTATCGTGCAGCAAAAGTTCTGTTCGTCATGTATTCTGAGGTCATCTTAACTCATGTTTTCAATCGAACGACGACAAGCCAAAGGCGGTGCGTCACCGAGTCGTGTGCTTCGTCGCTTACCGCAAATTATCTATCATAAATATTAACATAGTACTTTTTACTTCACTCACAGAACCGATTATCTCCACCTTGATGCCACACATAGTTAAAACTTATGTGCTACCTACCTACCTCAAAAACATTCCATGATTGTAACAAAAAATATCTCATATTGACCCGGTGAAGTCCACCTTTGACTGAAAAGCTCAGCCGGTAGGTACTGTCTTGTACAAACAGTACAATCCGTAGTTAGCTTAACCAATAGGTACTCAAATCGCATCGATTAGCATCAGTAAAGTTAGTTTTATCCCAATTTATGACGATGAATTTACAATATGGTTGTTAAATAGTAATAATAATTCCACAGTAACTCTACCAACCGTGCTGGGAGTGATTGCCATCGTAGCTGCGGCGACAGCGGTGGCGGGCTACATGGTGTGGAAGGCCAAGAACGCGCCGGTTCCTTTGGCTGCTTCTCATTACCAAGAGCTGGAGGGTCCTGAGAACAGCGCCGGAATCAACCCCTTGTACAAAGCACCCACCTCGTCTTACAACAATCCGTTGTGGAAGGGCGCCGCCAAAGTCTAGTCCTGGTAAGTTTAAAATGAACCTTATTTCATAGCACTTATGATTTATTGTGTGAGAAATGTGTGGTAGAGTAATGTTTTGAAACAAAGATATAAGTGAATCGAAACAATTAACACAGATGTTTTGGTGTAAGACGTGACCGTGACTTAACCCCTGTAGATAACAATAATTGATGAGCTACTGTTTAGAATTAAGATAATAATATAGACAATATAAAAATTAGGTCTGATATCATAAAGTTCCACATTTTGCACATAAGAGTTCCTGCGTAAAGTTCCGTAAACATTAAATGCGAAACAAGACGAGCTTTCATACAAGATTGCGTCCATATCTCCAATGAAACGCATAGTTGATTTATGGGTTTGTGATAGTTGTCGTTCTTTATCATATTCCTCGCCTCAACCGGTCCAATTCACACAAAAACTTAACCGGTCTGACAGGCCACGCTTATAGTTTTTTATTAATATATTTTATGGCGCATTTAATTGAGATTATATCAGGAAAAAGAGGAAACAAAAGAAATTCCCTCTTAATAAGTCAAAATAATTTATTTCCTCGCGTTATCGAGTTCACTCGATCTCAGGGCGGTGGTCGTATCGCAAGATAACCTTGCAGTTTTATACTGGTCAGTTATACACTTATATAGCGATAATGTCAGCCCGTTCACTATTTACAGTTAACTTTTCTCCTTAACACATAATAACCGCAGTGTTCGTCTGTCTATTTTATTGTTTATGAGTCTTCAGAGACGACTTTAAAGACTGAGAACAATAATATAATAACTTATTACGTTACTTAGCTGTGTAATAATACTAGCTTAACTTGCTATGTAGAGTCATTTAAACAGTTTTAGTTAGATTGTGTGAAAAGAACTCAATGGAAATGGAGCATTGTGAGAGTAAGTTGATTTACTGGCGAATTTTAATTGTATACTACATTACCTACTACATATTATAAAAGTAAGTCTCCATTAATCGCAACAAAGTAACAGCCTAAAGCTATGCCGGAATTGCAAAATTAACTGCAGCCAAGGTAAAATGGCACAGCAAATGTTTCAGAGAAATATTATGTACTTATTGAATCACAACTTGGATATTTTGTTCTTTCCTTCGAACTCCTATTACTTATCCTCTCGTTCATAATACAGAATAGTGTCCCGAAAGGTTAACTAAAAGATTAGGATCTGCTAAGTGATTGGTAGGTAGAAAGTAATTGAAAAATAAATTTTTGGTCCTAAATTATTAAGACTGCTAATTTTTTTTCCAAGAAATTTATATAACACATTCTTCCAAAATATGATCTCTCCATTGCAACTCCATCGAACAGTTATAGATAGACTGTATCAGAATTGCTATTATCGTACATTATCCTTTGAGGCACACCTAATGAGGTCACAAGTAAGTGGTCAGGGTACATCGATTGGATGGACAATGATTTGCCATTGACACAAATTGAATTAATATAAGTGCTACTCGTATTATAGCCAAAGTAAGTGAACTTAATCATGCCCGAAAAGATATTAATTTCGACCTACAGTAAAATCTATCAAGTGCTAAACAAGTAAATGAGTACTGCTGAACATAAAACTCATTACTAGGTAATCATCTGCTAATTATCCGAGATGATTATAAAAAGACGATAAGACGCATTATCATGCGATTTAATCTTATTAAACAGATGTTATCTTTACCGTCTCCGAGGCTGTAAAATGTTCGCCTATTTACAAAATCTACAACGAAAAACAAATTTTGCAAAATCAGAAGAGGCCTGGCGTTCATTAAATTACATTTTCCGTCTATTCTTTGTTTTCTTTGGTCACTTTTATGAACTTAAATGCCCCTTTTTCAAAATTCATTTGAATCTGCATCTAATAAATTGAAACTCTTGAAGAATCTCTTAGGGTTCGGACAAACCAACGCGATCACAGCGCGATCAACCGGCGTGCAGCGATGGCGATCAATGCATTTAGGTCTGGTCGCCATCGCTGCACGCCGGCTGATCGCGCTGTGATCGCGTTGGTTTGTCCGAACCTTTAGTAGAGCTAAGTTTTTAATGCAAGGGATTTTATTGAACAAATCTCCGGAAAAAATCAAATTGGTTAAAGAAAACATTTTAATACAATATTAAATGTTCTTTTAATTGCCCTTTGACCGAAAATGATTAATGTCGCAGACGCAAAGATAGCAAGTTACGTGTAAATCAATTTATAAAGCATTATAAATCAATTGACCGCATGTGACGCTAATATTATGCTGATAAAACATGTACCTATAGGAAGTAGGTGTTGGTAATAAATCATGAAATGTAGTAAACTTAGTGTAACGTAATAAACAGTTGTAAAAAGTAACTAGTTAATATTAGAATATAGTCTAAAATGCGAATAAATCACACGTATCAATAGTTTACATACATCCTGTATAAAGATAATGCCCCACAATAGTATCTATGTATAGAGAATCCATTGCCTAACTGAAGGATTCCGAGGCTACTATTGCGAAGTATTGAATAATGATGTTAAGACGCGTTGTAAGTGTAGTTAGTACCAAGGTGATTGATAATGCTGCAAGTTAGGTAATACGTTAGCTTAGGCCTTAGGCCTTAGGGTATACATTTTAGTGCAATAAATCACTTCAAAGTAAAGAAAAAAATCAGGCCTGTATTTTTTTCAAAACGCACATCTTACAACGCTATTGACGATAAGATATTCATCTGATTTTCACTCGTGAAAACTCGATTCTGATAATGTGTTCTATTTCACTATGTTAATCTCTACATTAAGGCCCTTTATCTACACTAATATTATAAAGAGGAAAACTTTGTTTGTTTGTTTGGTTGTAATGAATAGGCTCAAAAACTACTGGACCGTTTTTAAAAATTCTTTTACCATTTGAAAGCTACATTATCCACAAGTAACATAGGCTAAATTTTATTTTGGAAAAAAATAGAGTTCCGTAAAAATATGTAGATAATGTAGTCCACGCGCGCGAAGCCGCGGGCGGAAAGCTAGTAGTTTATACAATGCTTTAACAGCAATATGCTAAGCGATTCGCTCTAGACTAGATGCAGCATCAATATTGTCAAACGCGCGTTTGTATCGCTGCAAAAAGTAGCATCGTTTATAGAGCCTTACGCAAGAATTGTTCCCCTAATAAATGCTCTAAAATATGTACTTTAATTGCTGATGAAATGTCAGATATCAACGCACATTTCCGGAGCCCACACGCTTCGTGAATACGTCTATGTACCTACCTCCTACCTTCTCATCTGTGTTTACGAGCTAAGCTTTCTCCCAAATACAACTCCTAGAATTAATTCCATAAATGATTCACTAAAAGCTCAAAACATTTGTCATAGAAATCGTCACACAGTCATATGAATACCATGACGAAGAGGAAAACTCGAGGTTACGTATTAAAGCCCTTTGTTTACTTCTAATACTTTACCTAGTCGTACCGATAGCTTTAAAAAACTAACCGCATCTTTGGAGCATTTGTATCGTTATAAAGCCATCCATCCAATGGGAGTATAAAGCTGTAGTTATTTTAATAATCTTTATGATTTATGGGGTTTAATTTTTCTTAAGTTTAACGTTCTGTCCACCCTGTCCTGTACCTTACCTACTTAACAGAAACAGTGGCCTTCATACCACTGCACTGTTGCGTCGACCTCTCATGATCACACACTTAATATTTTAGCAGCTTTCGGAAACGGAAATAATATAAATAACTATACTTATTGTAATAATAAGGCTGTCTTCAGATTCAAAAAATAGTTAACTAACAAAAAACCTCCTGCCTCAAAATTGGGAAATCTGCATACCTTTTAGAGAAGGTAAGCTTAATTACATGATTATTTAGCAGATGATGTCCATATTCCTATGACCTAAATACCTAAATATTTTTTTGTTTTTCTATCACTGCGTTATTCAGTTTTCATCAGAGACTTTCAAAAGCATGCTAGTCTGATAGAAGCTTTACTGTAAAGTTTATAGCTCTCAAACGAATCTCAGATTTAATGTTAATCCTAAGCGGATTTTATTTTAATCTACTATTTGTCCCTGGATTATGTTTACTTTACAGCATAAAAATAACGGCTCTTCTATGGGAATTCCTCTATAAGTAATCACGTATAAGTAACATATTATTTAAATCCTGTATAACCTTTTATGCAGAATCTTTATTCCGTGATTCAAACTTGTTGGTAATCATGAACTGCGTCGTAGCAACGGTAAGCAATTTTATAAATTGCAGAATTAGGTTAATCTAATCACGATGCAGGATAGGTTTGACTTAATTTATTGAATAATCTTCTCATATGAAATTACGGTGTTCCACAAATTGGCGAAATTATCGTTGGTTTGACTATCTGTAGAATAAACATCGGTACTTAAAGAGTAGTGTTTACTCGTGGCTCTTATTAGTTCAACAAAATCCTTATACCTACGAGGTTCCATACAAATTATACACACACAAACATTTTTCAGTTGGTGTTTAGATTATAACGAACGTAATGGGTCTATCACTGAGTCACCTACTACATAGGTTCGAACTCAGCCACTAGAACTCTCAATTTTTCCGTTCACTGACATTGGGGTCAAGTCGATATGACGAATAATAAGTCTATATTATTTACCTACTTGCTTGGCATTGTGCTTACTTACTAATATAATAGTAATTACGTGCGTATAATATGTTATTAAGATTAAACTATAATCTTCAATGTTCCTAGTACAGCCATGCGTCTCACTCTCTGTCGAAAATGATATTACTTGAATTTATAATTTTCATATTTATTGCCATATTCTGCAAGGTTTTTACCTGTAGGTGCCAGAAATGTGTTATTTCTTCCTGAAAGAACTTTAATTATATTTTTTATGGCAGATAAAGATAAGAAACTGTGGAAATCCTTGGGGTAGGCCTTTGCCCAGCAGTAGACGGCACTAGCTTGAAAGGAACGAACCTCGACTCTACATTATACGCCTCATAGTTATAGTTACAGTACAATAATGATAAGATCATAGACGAAGTTAAGTATTTTTCAAATGACTAATAACTTTTTATTTAATGTCACGAAATCAAGCATTACCGAAGTGTGTCCGGCGCGCGCGCATAAGTGGTCCGTTGAACTCGGACACCTTTATTCATTAGCATGTTTACGGCCTGCAGTTGTTTATTTTGGATGCCTTGCGAGGTTCTGAAGGACGACTCATTCCACTGCACTCAGTTGCAGGAAAATAAATACCGAAAATATCAAAAATTGTTGCAAAAAATGCCTGCTATCCATTGACGGCATAGTCAATGCACTATGGAATTTCATGCATGTTTCTAAAAATTTTAATGATTCAAATAGAAATGTTATGGGTACTTACATAAACGTGGTTTTTCGTGCAAACTCAATCCTAATTTTGTTGTTTGATAACCGGCTCCCATAATTTTATAAGAATTGAAAGAGTAGGTGTTTAGAGATTATTTTTTCGGGTTATAAATCTCAGCACGTGTTCTTAATATACGATAATGCGCCATAAAATAATATAAACTACCTACTTTCGAAGGCAGGGTCCATAACCAATATATTTTATTGCGCTCTAATAAAGTCGAAAGTCTGTCATTTCACGTTTTCACTTCTTCTATCCATTGTGGTTTTAGATAAACCAATAATTTTTACTCTTCGTTTTATGTAGTTTGCGTAAGTCTACAGCAGTAGCATTATGGAACATTAGTTTGAAGACCGTGTTGTTTTTTATTTTCTATTAGAATTCCCATGGTGCCTCATTGCTTACAATTCAACGACATTAGCAAATATGTTTTTTCCACATATTCACTGTACATTATGTAAACAATGACATGTGCATGACAAATTGTTTGTAATGCATGGGAAAGGTATTGGTTAGATCATCCAGTGGGAGTATTTACAATATGAGTAGCTGGTCACTATTGATAGTAATATCCGTTTTCCTTATTGGTATTTTTTACAAAATCAATGTCAATACCAAACGCGATATCAGGATATTATGAATATGAATGTGTATTTATTTGTGCTTCTCTAACATTTGCACAGAGTAACTAATAAATGGATACCTATAGAGTATAATGACATAGACTAGACTATATTTTACTCCTACGGGGAACAAAAGCGTGTAGGCATAACCGCGGATCTAGGCAGTTGAGTCAAGCAAACGGTGAATACCTATTAGAAGTGATTTGCGGTTTCAGGCTGAAAATCATATACTCATTCAATTGTGGTTAAAAACATTATGCAACATTAACAATCGAAACTGAAAAGCACATGTATTTAATTATTTATAGGTTAGGTATCTATAGGTTAATCTTAAAGCTTTAACCGGCAGACGCACAAAAACCAGTTGAATGTTAACATTAATACCAGTATATACGAACAGTACAGTTATTTGGCATGACGTAGCGCTTGCAAATGCGAGTCGAGGTCACAATCATCAGCGCCGTGGGTTCCTGTGCGAGTCATCAACCTACTGAACATACGTAATGAGCCAAACTGCCCGCCACCATTCATAGTAGAGCAATTTAGAGATTTCCCACATCCTTATTTGAGAAAAGATGGCACCAATTGCGTAATAATTATTGAGACATCACAACAATAAGCCACCTCAGAACGCTTCCGTGGTTTACCTCATTCAGACTTCCTTCATTCAATACCTTGTATTGCATTGCATACCTAATAAGTCAAATGGTCTGCCTTTGTGACATAGTCACATTGAACTCTTTGAATTGAGGTCCTTAATTCCTTTGTTCAAATAAAATAACCAAATGCACTAAAACTAAAAAGCCAAGCTCGAGACTTCAAAGAGAAAGAAGAAGTCATTTTATTTAAAAGTATCAAACAAGTTATATTATTATCATTTGATCTCGCAAATGATGCCGTGAAATGTTAACATAATCATACGTGCTCAAAAGCGCGGATTGTTTGGGCTAATTACCGGCAGATGCGCGCGATGCGCCGGCGCATGCACCACATTCGGCTTCCACGAATGCTGACTGACGTGACGTGCTCGGGGTTGCGAAAGACTGTCGGTATTTTTAATTAGGAATGTTTACATCGATTGTTACGAGTAGAACAACCTTTATAGAACCAGATAATCTGAATACTGCATTACTTACTACGACGATGGTTACTTACTTTCTCTTGTTTTATTTGTGTTTTATATTTTTCATTGGTAACAAAAACAAGCTATAAAACTTCATGTCACCATGTATCTATCTATTTAATCTATTCATCGACTAATATTAGAAATGGATTTGATATTTCAGAGAATCCAATATAAGGTAGAAATTAGAGTCGTAAATTTTATCGTTCTAATTAAGTTTGTCGTTAACTCTACAATTTCTTAACTCTACGGAGCTGCGTTTGTGGTTTGACCTCATTCAACGCCATAAGTTACAAGCAAGCCAGTTTTTAAAAACCGTTCACGACATTGAACGTTATGGAATATTGCCTTACATTAATAGTTCCCGAGTTAGCATATAAAACGATTTCTGTTGACGCCTATAACCCTGATTATGGGATGGTTTAATGGAGTCATCTATTGGAATAATTTCATCATCCAGTTTAATGTAAAATGCATTATTGCTTTGAGGATTTTTTAAACAAGTTTACCTAAATCCCCATGTAAAATTAATGGCTCTATGAAGAAAGAAAGTCTTGTATTGCCTTTACCCGATATAAGAATGCTTAGGTAACTTTGAGACTAATCGCTATATTTGAATGTTTTTGCCAAGTTAATGTATCAAACCGTCATCTGAACAATACTTTTAACTCTCTATTGAGCTCCATTCTCAGTAATGAATGATACACGAAGCAGCCAGACAAAAATTATATCGGAAAGTGCTTAAATTAACTGTCTCATTCTGTCTACCCATAAATAAAAGAATGTCGACTATCTTTTTTATTCATTTACCACTTGTGGCCAGCGAAACAGGCCAGTCCGCACGTCACAGTTGCGTACGTGATCTCGCACTCGATGCGATACTTCTCGTGGCATGCACTGTAATTTTATATGACAGGGAATTTACACTAACCGGTCTCAAGTGCAATTATTGCAAAAAATATTAACCGTATTGATACAGCTGAGCTTTATGTACAAAACAGTTATTATTTCATTATACTCGTAATATCGTTACCGTCTACCCAATGTTTTGTTGCTTTGTTAAATTAAGTAGGTAATCTTTCTTTCAAAAATACAAATTGATATGAATATAATGCGCTCTACAAAATACAATTTTAAAATATTTTTCAGTATGAGTAACTTAAGCTTTAGCCTCGAATTTAGGTAGGTACTTGACTATTTTACTGATGTCTAACAGTTATAATAAAGACTGAAAAGTAAAAACTATCGGTAATGTCTATGTTAATAATATGGTTAAGAATAACTTATTTAAGGCAATATCTATCACGGGTTGTCAGCAGATTCTTTCACAACGCTCCTCCTTCCTCAGATTGCCATCAGTACCATTCATTCCATGCGACTTATGCGATCAGTTAGTACGATTACCCTTCCACGCCTTAATTTGCACCGAGCGGACTATCGGACTTCGTGCGTCCACTGTTAACGACATGCAACTACTTTTACAGACAAAATTGACCATGCTACCAATTTTAGAACCAATGGGTCCTTAGTGAGATCTGATAAGGCATACTTGATATTAAACTTAGCGATGTAGAACTAATAAACGGAAACACCCCGGGCAATACCTTTTAAACGGTAATAAATTATAGCTCACGCGATTTTATAATATTCAGAAATTATAAATAATTAGATTGCAATTTACAACTTACGATGTAGGTACATTTGCGATATAGAATTAAATTAAATTCCAATCTAGTGACCATGAAAGTTCTGACACGTTTTGTTTTCTCGATTACTCATTGTTTCTCAATCATAATATTAAAACTAGCATTTTCCTACGACTCTACACTCACTGCAATTTACTTGTTCTTCACCAAGGGCGTGCAAAGCCTATCTGCTAATTGGTGTATCAGTGATGAAATTCAGTGGTTTACTTAAATGTTGTGTCTACTGCGTAGTTTTAACATAAAAGTAAACCGTCCATCTGCTTTCAACTGGGGTTGTCTGAGTTTAAGTAACGTTAACTTACGAGTATCACTCATAATGATGGGCTGTTTTGTAATAATAAACATATAGTATTAATGTTAATTAACATATTATTGTATCCTCAGCAAGTATTTAATAAAATTGGAAAACAATTTGAAACTGCGTCACATAATTTTGATTTAAGGAAAACCACATAAGATTAATAAATAACCTCATTGAGTTAATTATTTAAATAACAATTCTGGTAATAAACAAAGACTTGGTCTATTGTTTAGCTAATGCTCATACATAAAGGGTAGGTCACGTCAAGAAAGTAAAGTGGAAGACCTCATTTCTAAAAACACAACCCTGAACTTAATAAAAAAATATAATAACTAACTAATTACTAAACCAGCGCCTACTTTGTTTATTCCAAAACATGTTTTATCAAAGAGCATTGATTGATTACTCACTGTTTTATTGAATTGACGCGATCTGCTATTCCTGTCTGTTCGCTGTGTCATTTGTTGTGCCTTATAAGAATAAATTATATTTTTATCGTAGAGGTAGTTAGTTAATCGAAGAAAACATAGACCGTCGCGCCGTTGTTCATATACGTCTAATGCCCGCGGTAATATTAGGTAACGTTTACTAAAACAATTTGCTATGAATATGAGTAACGATAAAGTAAATAAATCAATACATATTACTACCAATTACCAACTTGTTATTTACGTTTTATGTGAACTGATAGAAGACTTGGTAGTTGACGCATCGCGCGTCATGGGGCAAATGGATCATCATTCATAAAAAGCTATAATTTTACAAATAACCTAATAAGTAGGTACAACCTAACATAACAGGAAAATAAATCGAGACACTTGAAGACGCCAGACGGTCAGACGTGTTTTTAACGTTTCTTATAGGTACCACTATAAATTACAGCTGTAAAAACACACAGCTTCTGGAACGCCTGGATAAATTTTTTAGAACCATTTAAATATTCTGCCTTACTAAAAATGGCACGATGACAAAAACTCCCTCTCTTACAAAATTTATTTTAGGAGAGAATACTTATTGAATCAGAATAAGATAAGTATTTGAGTCCACTAATTGGAAACTCGTGTAGCCTACGTTTATCTATTCGTAGCTGCATCTTAATTATTCTTTCGTCACGGACCACATTATACGCATTCGTAGCAGAACTGGTCCGGGCACTGGATGAGTAACTCCTTGGATCATCTCGATCGGGCTATCGCGGGCTTGTACGATCAATAATACAGCCATTATGCACCGAGATAGTAATCGGCTTCATAACGCTATTTCTGCTGTAAGAATAGTGACATTACACCATTTTATGTTGGAAGACCTTATTTCTTTCTTTTAGCTTTGGTGGATTCTTTCGTTGCATATAATGAACAAATTACTTACTCTTGCTATAGTATAGGTAGATACAAGAAATGACTCTACCAAACATGTATTTAACAAAATATGATAATCTTTTCAACTTAAAAGCATTTTCAGGTTGCTCTAGCTAGAGATTTAGGAGTCATTACGTGACCCATAACAAGCCACTAAGTGCACACACATGTTGTTATGCTCTGATGTCATTATCACGCTGTTGGCCGAGCTCAAATATTTGAGCCCAGTTTAGTGCGGGGCACAAGGGGCACGAGCAGCGGCTCGATTGCCGATAACGGGTCAAGACCCTCGCAGGACGTCTATAAAGGACATGTCTGTACATCTGCCCGCTGCATAACTCCCAGCCTAATGATCTACAGTTATTCAATCATTTTATAGCTTTCCATAAGGCATGTCTGTGCGACGATATGACATAGATACATTTCATACAACACAATCATCATTACTTACTTGTCCAACCGGAGCTTACGTATTCGACTCAATTAAAAACAGTCATGCTTTCAAGATGCTGACAATGAGATTAAAATTGCAGGCTTAGATTTACCACAATGCGTCAATATCAAAACATTTTACCTAGTGCTAAGTGGAAGTGGGACACTTAAGGTATTTTTATAGCCGCCGTAAATCTTGCTCAAGGTGTAACCATAAGTCCAGCTAAGTCGCCCATTAGATCGGGCGAGCATGCAACAATTATGATTAGTGATCAACCTGCCAAGCCAGCTTGGCGGTTATCTCGTGCCAATAGCCCAAGCTTTATGGTAAAACCAAGCATTATTGCGCCAGTTTGAGGCCAATTATCTGGTCTCGCTAAGTAATATACCACGATGGTATCGGCTTGTCAATTCGCCTATAAGCAAATGCACTGTTTAAAACTAGGCTTGCCAACAAACAATACAGCTAACTGTGCACATTTGAATGCCCTACATAGAATGAAATACTTCTGTAGATGTTTTGTTTTTAACGATCCCGTTAAACATTACTGAATGTTAAAAGCTTTTAAACATTAAAATCACTATAACTTCCAAAAGTTGAAAACTAGACTTAAAAATAATAAAGTTAAATGGCAAATAGTAACGAACTACTGTAAGTTTTTCTACGTATAAGTAGGGACATTTGTCTAGCTAATTAATAACACTTATAATGCCTACTATCTCCTCATCAGACTTACAACTGTGAACATAAACTTCATGCTTTTAGTCCAGTCATTATAGTAAGTTCACCTCGGAATTCGAGATACCCAGCTGTAAGTCTGTAAATACGTGTATATTGACACCCTAAAAGTTGTCTCAAAACCTACTTAGGGTAGAGTGTAAGCAACTATTAAATTTCAAGGTCAACGGTCACAAAAATCGGTTTTTTGCGCTTTTTTTAGAAATATCTCATTTCCTATGGGTTTTTTGCTATTTGTATTTATTATCAATATTGTAGAATACTAAATTCTCTACAAATTTTGTTTAAAAACTTTTTTTATACGGTGAACCGTTTCCGAGATAGAGGGCGGAGAGCGCGCGGTCACTGCATCACTTCAGGTCTACTTAAGTTCGGTTTAGATTTTTCATACAAAAGGATTTTCCCGCTAATTCCTGTGGGAATTTCGGGAATTCCTTGTTGTAACTAAGCTTTGAGTTTACTAAGGTACCTACACGCCAAATTTCAAGCGTCTAACTCCCGTTCAGCGTTTAGATTTTTCATACAAAAGGATTTTCCCGCTAATTCCTGTTCCCGTGGGAATTCATAAGTATACTATAACCTGCCCAGGTGTATGAAGAATAATTGTATTAAGTTTCGTTAAAATCCGTCGAGTAGTTTTTGTTTCTATAAGGANATAAAATATAGAAAATTAATAAGAGAATGCACATACCTACATTATATAGTTAGGAAGATAAAGAACTAGGAACTTAATAGCCCCCTCTCACTCACTATATACCTACTTAGGCTGGTTTTAGTGTCACGCGGACCGTCCAGTGCGGACCCGCTCCGCACGGCCAATCTGTATGAACTTCTAGGGATCGAGCGTTTAGAGTAATGCGGTCCGGAGGAACCGCTCCGCTCCCTAGCAGTTTAGAACAGATCGACTGTGCGGAGCGATCCGCACTGACAGTCCATGTGACACTAAAACCAGCCTTATGCCCGTTTTCACCATCAGTCCCTAATTTTTAAGTGACCTCTACGGTAACACATAACAGGAGTTTAGATACCATAGGGGTCACTTAAAAATTAGGAATTGATGGTGAAAACAGGCATTATCTATCGGCAGTGCTAGTTTGTACTCGCGCGCAGTGCAAGCCAACACCATGGCAATGCTTTCATCGTGCAAGTGCTAAGTAGCCGCCAAGCAACAGCGGCCGCGGGCAGTAGATATTTAGCGCATGAAATAATTTGGTAAACTTAAGCTATTCAATCAGTATCTTTCTTAGCCTTCTACTCCCCAGTAGAGGGGAGAGAAGGCTTTCCAAAAATTTAGCTGTTTGAAGCCAGAGAGAATAAATAAATATTGTTATATTACATATTTACATTTCAATATAAATATTAAATAAATAATTTCATTGTAAATGTAATTTCATTTTAATCGTAATGATGCAAAGACAGTCTAAATACTTATAGGAAAGGAAAAAATCAAATGAAACCGCGATTTAACTTCCTACAGCGCCATCTATCGTAGAAAGTAGGAATAAACTTAAATAATTAATTTCTACTTTTCAATAGATGGCGTTGTAGGAAATTAAAACGCGGTTTCATTTTTTTTTTTCCGTTTCTTATAAGTATCTGGACTGTCTTGTCGTCAGCTAGGAATATAATTAACTCATCGTTAAAAAGATTGTGTTAAGTATATTCCTAGTTATTATTTAACCAAAACAATCGTTCGTACCAACTTTGTTCTAATATTGTAGAGTTGGGAATTGGAATTTAATAAAAATACCCACTATCGGCGAAGTCTCGCATTTTTCGTTATAGGTAGAAGGTACACGTTTGTAATACAAGTTACTTCTACATTTATAAATTTTTAATAGACACAAATATTAATTATAATCATTCATCGTAATCTAGTCTATGATTAGATAGCGAGTATTATTTTTACCCGACTGTTTTGATTAAAGATTGGTAGATTATTACATTTAATAATGTCAATAATATTATTATTTTTAACTACTTTCGATGGTGTTTCAGTTTTTTTTTTACGATAGATGCATTAATTTGCTTAATTGCCATCTGTCGTAATAAAGTAGAAACATTATTACCTCAAAAAATCCTGTATTTCTACAGTAAGATAGATGGCGTTGTAGGAAGTTAAATCGCGGTTTCATTTGTTTTTTTCCGTTCCTTTAAGTACCAGGACTTAATTTTGATTAATACGATTAATTTATTTATATTTACACATAAATGAAGTTCAAATGAATTAACGAACACGCACGCCTTTAACAATATACGCTTATTTTTGAGTCTCCGCTCTCTTATTGGGGGGTGGGGACAAAAATTGCTCATAACAACGAAGTCGGATGTATTGTTATTGTTATGCACTTTAACGTTCTGCCATTATTATGTGAGTTATGTCGATAAATCATTTATATACTTACCTACTTAGTTAAACATTATGTAAGTAGTTTTCTGGAAAACGAGATTCGTTATTAACTCGCGCTTTCATAATAGGTTAAGTAAAACGTTAAAAATACAAGTTACTTTTTACTTACTTATTATTAACAAGTATTTTTCATCGTAATATTGCTTTTTAAAACGTATGTGTGGTCAGGATCGCGATTTGACAAAAGAAACATTCGAAAATCATAATTTATAGAAAAACACAGCATATGTGTTGGGCCGCACTGACGTATGGGCAGATTATTACGCGCTTTACGTGTGCGCCCGCACAGCCGTAGCGTCGAACTTTTACGCGTAATGTGTGTTCGGCCGCACAGGCGTTGGATCCAGATAGCGCGCGGAACGCCGGTGCGGGCGCTCACGCTTTGTGTGAGATTTTAGCACTGAGGGATAACGTACGGCGCGGCGCTCGCAGCCAATGTGTTAATCGACGGATTAAAACTGGTATCATACTCAACATCAGCATTCAAATTAGTTTAAATCTATTATTTTAGGTGTAGAGTTACCTAATTTATTGATGCAATTTGGTTGTCTCTGCTTTTGATTGTACTTACTTTATATTCTCTATTGTATAGAGGATGTAAATTAATTTGTATTTTTGATGTTGATTCTACGATGAAGTTATAAACATGCATTTTTAGTGCCTTTAAGTGTACAGGATATTTGAGCAAACTAGAGTCGCTATTTTAGACACGTACATTTACTGTGTTGGAGTTATACGTTTCCATAACCATGCCTGCCAAACATCCTGTACTGTAGATGTACTGTGTGCCTACACCAATCTAGAAGTCTGAACGCGGTCCTGCGTTAACCATTCCACTGCCGAGCAACACCGATGATGGAGAAATCACTCTCGTCCGGTGTATGTGTCGCAAACTAGATTACACTTTATAATGTAGCGTATTTAGTAATTATAAAAGTAAAATAACACCTCTGTGATATTTATTACGATTAGGTAATAGTTGAATGAATCACCATTAAGTTGTTTGATCACTATATCAACGAACTGTGTTGACATTGGCGCAATGGCAAGGTTACATACGGTTGTGAACCTTAGTCACTTGCAATAAACAACACACATCCATATTAGTTACAAAAGTAATATCGCACAAGCGGTGTTAAAATTAACACCGAAGCGCGGTTTGATTTCTGAGGTTACAATTACAACGACTTATACAATAAAAAAGAATAGTTTGAAAAATGATTTGCAATTGTTAGAGAAAGCAACATGTGAAAGTAGAATAGATATAGTGAATTTTATGAGTGTGTGGGTGTGTCATAGTGTAGCCGATGCCCGTGGGCAGACTGCGTCTGAACCAACGGCACATCGGTGACTAACGGGTTTTTTACTCGAACTATGACACAATATACCCATTACAACTAACATTATGACGATTGGACTGGCACTTCTAACATTAAAACACTCATGATCTTTGGTGATCATTTTAGACCCAACGAGATTAGTCGTAATTTAAATGCCATCATCGAGAAGTTCCTATACGTATTGTAATGTCTTTAAATCTAAAAGAGATCATTTTAATATTAATTTATTTTAAATTAAGATGATGGCTATGCTATTAAACGCAAATTTTTATTATTAAAAATACTTTTTGTATTTTTATTTTGGGCTCTACTTTAATAAATGTAGAAAGAAGTGTATAACTTTACGTCTACATAAATATTGTTACGATTGTTATTAATACGTTGATATCATTTTTGCCTATTGAGTATTGAAATAAATACCTAACTGTTCAATAAGTGTATGGTATGAGAAGGGAGCTGTATTTTAGTTGTGTAGATAGATTTACTATTTGTAAATATTCTATCAATTTTCATTTCGTTTATTACATTTAATCGACCGGGAATTTTCATTTTGTGTAAAAATTCTGTTCATTAAATGTTATAAATTATAATTTCTTGAAATCTTCAATATTAACATCACATTAAAATAATTTTCAATGTATCTCATTTTGTAATATAGAAATAATTGTGTAAATATAATCTAATAACCATTAACAATTCTGGTAATTAATTATTGTGTATCAGTATACGTCGATTTACGAATAAGTATTTTATATTTTTGTAAATTTGTATTATTTAGTGTCTAATTTTATTGTAAGCTAGTCAATAAAATGTATAAATCAATCCCTTCGTTTCATTTGCTTGGAAAACCGAAGCGGTCGTTAAATAAAACAAACATTTCCAAAATTAAATAACTTCTTTTATTTCAGAGTCAAATTTGTTTCCTACATAAACTTGTTAGAATGACAGACGCTGTAACATTAATTGACCATTTCACTAATGGTACGCGCCGTTAGCTGTTAGCTTACTTGGTGCGCTGGCCGGAGCGCGCCGCCGCGCCGCACGACGAGTCCCACTACCCTCATTCAGCGTATCTTTTTGACAGTTCACGAGACAGTAATTGACAAATAACAATTTAAATTTCTTTTTAATGGCCTTAATGGTGCGTATTCGGAACATAGTGGTTTCGTCAATGCAAAGTTAAAGTTTAGTGTCTTAAGACATGGTGAAGTTAAAGTTTGCATGGTGATAGCAAAACAATTGAATATATTCCATGTTTTAGTTTTTAGTTACTTTGCGCCGAGAACAGCAAAAAAGAAAATAACTAATTTAGAAAAAAAAATGAAGAAAAACCACACGAAACAAAACAAATCTTTCGATGGATCCCTTGGACATTTGTTTGCAAACTATTACTGTCAAAAAGATAGCTAAATTAAGAGCGATAATTAGCCCACGCGCGGTTACTGGCCAAGTACGAGTATAACCCGCTCCAGACGAGCGTCACACAAACGACAATCGGGACACGACCCGCGGCGCGAGCGGCTACACTGCACGGCGACTACCGGTTTCATTACAGACTTTTATATTATAATAATATAGATTTTATTTTATTAACTATGCAATAATTATGATCACAAATACCCATGAACCAAACGACGCCGTCTTGAACATTCTGCATTTCTTGAAGATAACAACAACTACACAATCCATGGCGGGCCGCGGGGCGTCGGGCGGACTCAGCGACTAGTCGCGTCTCGTTGCGGCGACTAGTTGTGTACACGCGGCGGCGACTAGTCGCGTCTCGCTGCGGCGACTAGTTGCGTCTCGCTGCGGCGACTAGTCGCGCGTCGCGCCCGGCCCCGCGACCGGCCGCATGCCGAACGCGTCTCGACTACTATCCAATGCCACAAACACCTAATTTTAATCAATAATCAACAATTATCGCCCACCTCTAACACTACACGCTTTATTACCGTACGATCAAGTGGAAAAATAATTTTTGATCCATCGAAATCAACGTAACATCTCCCATGTTCGTACACATGGCTAAACAAAAATTCAAGGCAAAACACGGCACGGGGCGGGCGGCGGCCGGGACCGAGGCGCTCAGCAGAAACTGGGCCTAAGCGTCTTCAATGAGGGTTTTCGCGATTGAAAAATCCGCCAGATGGCAATACGCGAGATCCAAATGCTGCATGATTGGTTATTTTTGACATGACATTGACAGATATGTCAAAATCCACCAATCACGCAGCAGTCAGACCCCACATCCACGTCCCGCCATCTGGCGGATTTTTCAATTGCGAAAACCCTCATTGTATGGAAATGTATGAAGCGCCAAGCGCAGTCGCCGCTGAAGCAAGTCGTTTACATTAGGACTACGCAGGGACCGCTGGGTCGGCCGCCGCCCGCCGCGGAACCATCTCATTGGAAAGACTATTCCTCATACGCTTATAAGAACACTTCATAAAACAGCTTTTTATATTATACTACACAATTTACACATTTATAATAGGTTTACATTTTTACACAGCAATTAATAATTGTTTTGTAGTCTTCGTAATAATATATTCTATATACTCCCCGATCGCTAAATATTGTCGCATATTTAAGCATGTTTTTTGTTTTTTTATTATTGACACTGAATGGTCTTTAGTGTCTGAATACTTTTTTCATAAAATACTTTTAAATCTCCTCGAATCGCCCTACCGTTTCGACGTCTAAAATCAACACTACGAGAATTAGAATGGAAAAAGTGGTTCGACATTATTGTTTTAGAAATCGATTAGTCACTAACGTAAACGGTAAGTAGCCAAATACACAACTAAAAACTAACTTTGAAAACTACACTACAGAATTTATAACAATTTTAAGGACGCAGTTTACAGATGTTTCAAACTCCACGAGATAAACCGATGTACAAGTTACAAACATAATCTATAAATGCTGACAATATTGTCTTTTGTCTGGAATGACACTTAAACACTTTCTACATATCAAGCTTTTAAAACATCAATTTCTAAAGAATATATAAATATGTTAGAATTTCAATGACTGATCACAACAAAAATCAGACTCTTATAAAAAAACCTCGAGTTAGTAAAAATAATTTTAGAAAAACAATAATTATGGCAAAATATTGGCGAAGTGTAACGTATCAGCTCTCCACGAATATTTATTATAAGTTAGATCCACTACGCGCGCTAACTCTCTACGGAAAGGAAACCACTACATGTAAGTAAATTACAGGACTCGAGAGCCCGGCCCCTGTTAGCACAGACGGTGAATAGGTGGCGAGAACTAAGTGATATTTACATAAATAATGCGCATGATATAAAATATTATAAGACATAACCATCTTAAGTATTCATTACGTTACATTTTATTTATTACACTATGGCATTGCAACTTTGTGACTCGATTGCGGCTACACGCGTCGACACTCGTTACAATCTGACTCGTGAACGGATTGACTTGTAAGAAATAACTTGACGGTTATGTTAGACAAATAAAAATATTCGCCAAGTGCGAATGAAAGCATGCAAACCGTATTAAAACTATAACTTGTCTTTTGTGTGCGAACGGCTGTAACACATTACAGGCTCGTATACATAACATTTACAGAATTAAATTGAAACATTCCAGAAAACATGTGAAGGCATAAAACCAGTTAAAAGAACAAAACAATTTAAAAACAACATTTACATGATGCTCACGATTCAATTTGATTAGCGCTAGTGCGACATGCAAACGTTTTGCGATGAATCACAATCGGCACTTCATGCTCGCATCATGTAATGTTTACAGCTCAACTGTCCACGTTCACTTTTTGATAAAATAAAAATCAAACGCACTTCTTAAATGGCTGGGATCAACTCGTTTGAGCCATTCTTACAAAACAAGCCAAATGGGGAGCGGACCTGTTGGGTCCTGCAGGGTTGGACCCGAGCGGAGATCACATCGGCCTCATTGGGCCTAGGTGGAGGGCCACAAAGGGGCCCGGTGAGGGCCAGTCTGGTTGTGTGGGACCCATGGGTCGTAAATGACCCGCGTGTGGGCCGTGCCGGGTCGTGGCGGGGCGTGCGAGCGCGCGGGGTGTAGCCGCGGGAAGGGAAGCGAGAACACAGCGCAGGGCGCCACCCACCTGCCCACTCTATTATAGATCCCTGCAGAAGAGAAACGACTCGATTAGGCATAGAAAAGAGACAACAGTACCAGGGTTTTGTTAATTGACTGAATAATTTGTAAGATACTTGCAACTCACTATTTGTCATCTTGAGTACGACTTATCAAGCAAATAAATTAATTTCGATGTATGATTTTTTTGGAGTTCTTGGGATAGTTTTACATGGCAACTCTATTTCTATCTACAATAGTATGTTATGCATTATAGGTTTAACGCTTAAGTAAGTCAGTGCCTGAGGTGTGGTGGGTGCGGCGCGGGAGGGTGATTTTGTGACGTTCAAACCCACAGATCACAGAAACTAAAGGGAGATGGGACAAGGGGGCGTGGCTAGTGTTGCAGCAATATGCCCAAAAACAGAACACATTGCTCGTGACAGCAAAGATGACAGCAGCGACGTCATAATGTAAACAGCTTACATTGCTTGCGTAGTACTAAAGATTATTTAAACGTTGAGTACTGATACCGCAGTGGATAATGAGCACATATTTTGATTTTTTTGTGTGTGAATTTCTAATGCGACACTGAGTTTCGAACTCAGCGCATTCTGTTGGCATTTCTCTATACCTCTATGGATCATAGAGGTTCAGAGACTTCAGATTTGTATGCTCTATCACGTCATAATATGTAAACGTCACCCCTCCCGTGCCGTATACTGAGTTAAGCGCTAGAACTATAGTAATGTAACAAAGCCGCCAACGAACCTCATCCAGTGCTGCGGCGCGGGCTGCGGCGGCGCGTGGCTTTGCGTCGCCACCCTCTGCACCACCTGCAGAAACAACATCAGAATGTTAGACAAATTAAGTAGAATGGTAGTTTATCAAACTATTGCATACGGGATTATTCCCACCTCTCGTTCCCACCACTGCAACTCCTGTGTAGCCAGGATCTACAGCTTGACCGCCACAAACCCAACCAATGAAGGTCAAGTTTGTCCCGGGGGAAAGTTAAACTGTCATTAGACCCGCAACGAAATTAATCAGAAAAACATAGGAGGAGTTCGAAATTAAGGTTCGACTTCCCTCCATTGCAAAGCGGATGACAGGTGACAAACAAAGGTTTAAAACCTTTAAGAACTATTGCATAGTAAGAAATTCAAAATTCTAGCCTCTAGAATCCATTAGACAGTGCTAGCTATTTACAAAGAGAAAATAAAAAAATCTCCTTGGGCCCGGTTGCCATCAAGGCGGAGCGAGGCGGGAAAGAATTCTTTCTTTCCCTTTCCATCCAAAACACTTCTTCGCTCCGCTTCGCTTTGGTGGATACCGGGCCTTACCAATGACGCAAGTAAGTATTCATCAAACCTCCTTCAATGACTAATATTACACAACAGTGAAAGATAGTTTTATACCTAAAGCCTGGTCCGTGAGCACGTAGAATTTTGTCCAATGACCCCAAGCTACCCATCCTTATCGCTCGCGCGTAATTATGTTGCTATCGCGATCGCACACTTACTGTGGGCGCTCGTGGCACAGTCGCGACAGCAATATAATTACGCGTGAGCGATAAAGATGGGTAGCTTGGGGTCATTGGACGAAATTCTACGTGTTCGGCGACCAGAATATAGAAAGAAACCCCTTTTTTTAATTCATCTTCTAAATTTTTCGATGTTAATACGTATCAACATCTACAGTTCTTTATATTTGAAACAAAGAACTGTTGTCAACGACCTCATAAAGGTACGGGCGATATGGAAATCATTGGGGGAGGCCTATGTTCAGCAGTGGACGGCCTATGGCTGAGATGATGATAATCTAATGATGATGTTGGTGTTACCTGCTGCACGAAGGCGCGCGTGAGGTGCGGCGCGGCGCGCTCGGCGTGCTCGAAGGCGCGCCGCAGCTCCTCCACCGCCGCCGCGCTGCCCGCGCCGTGCTTGCGCGACAGCTGCGACCAGACAAACCTCATGAAGGCACATGTTATGTGGCACCATAAACTTCATATTCAAAAGATGTATAAATTATACAAAAAATTCAAAGTCAAAGTTTCTTTATTTGTTTAGACTAATAAATAGTTCTTACAAATCCTCATTTTGCTCTTAAGGAGCCTCTACATGTCTCATAATCTTTTTACCCTACCAGCGCTTCGAGACCAACATTTGGCAAGTGCTGAGAAGAAGCGCCGCAACAAACTCAGTCACCACTGTCTGCCGGTTAATATAAATAAATAGAAATAGTAGTAGGTACATTCGATTCAGGAGCAGTTCACTGAATTTACCATGCATTCTTGTATGGTGTATCATAAGAATGGGTATACAAGATATCTAAGATATAGACGTTAGAGATCTCATGACGTCATTGGTCATGTTAAAACGGCACGGGTGACATTTGATGTCACGCTATTTCCATACAAAGTTTAAAGTATACATATATATATATACTTATAACTTTTTTGTTTCCAGTCCGATTTCAGTACTAGTTATTCGGAAATTCTATAATTTAACTAAAGTGTTTATTATACACAATTTTTAAAATCGATGCATATTTCCTATCATGGGAGCGCGTCTCGGGCAAATGTTATGACTATAATAAATAGTCCCTGAAAGCATTTTTTTTTCTAAATCTATTCTTTACTTATTTTAATAGGTACATCTAGGTTATGTAGTTGTATGTATGTTAGTAATAAAATACAGTGTGAGTCACGTTAAAGTGTACATATGAAAATAGATAAAACTAGACCTTTTTTTATCGACAAAAAAGAGGTCAAAAATTTTTTGAGATTTTTTTTTAATTTTTTATAGAATTTTTTTTCTTCCAATTACTTATTGTAAAGAAAACGTAATAACTTTTAAACTAAGCGGTATATCGTGATAAAATAAAAACAGTAATAATGCTAAATCACAGGCGATACTGAAAAAATACATAAAAGACCCAGAAAATGCCAACAAATAATAAAAAATGAGACTTTTTGAAAGAAATCTGCTTAAAAATTCGTATTTTTTTGGTTATTTGATAAATTTCTCAAAAAAATGCCCTTATAACAGGTAGTTTTTATTACTTAGTATTATTTTCTATCGTATTATCTTTGTAAAACCAAAAATTGCATGTCTCTATCCCTATCACAACATTTGCTATGATCGTTTGAACAAAGGCCTGCCACAACATTATTCTCCGCTACAGGTAGAGACAATTTTAATTTTTACTAAAATGCTTATTTTACTACGAAATCTTTTGTTTTTATTTGAAATCTAACTTTTCTTTATCAAAATTACAAATCTAGAGCCATTTTCAGTTTCGTTCTTAACGAAGCGTTGAATGGCGCGCCCGGAGAGGCTTAGTTCAAACAATCATTGCAAACGTTGTGATAGGGATAGAGACATGCGATTTTTGGTTTTACGAAGGTAATACGATAGAGAATAATACAAAGTAATAAAAACCACCGGTTATAGGGGCATTTTTTGGGAAAAATTATCAAATAACCAAAAAAACACGAATTTTTAAGCAGATTTTTTTCAAAAAGTATCATTTTTTATTATTTGTTGGCCTTTTTTGTGTATTTTATGTATTTTTTTAGTATCGCCTGTTATTTAGCATTATTATTGTTTTTATTTTATAAGGATATACCGCTTAGTTTAAAAGTTATTACGTTTTCTTTACAATAAGTAATTGGAAGAAAAAAAATTCGATAAAAAATTAAAAAAAAATTCAAAAAAAATTTGACCTCTTTTTTGTCAATAAAAATAGTTCTAGTTTCATCTATTTTCATATGTACACTTTAACGTGACTCACACTGTATAACTTACCTCATTTAGTAATGGATAAATTAGCTGCTGCAAATATGGATGCCTTCTAACTTTGTTTTCTTCACTATTGGTTCCTCTATGGTCTAAAGGCGAAGCCTGAAAATAAATAAAAATGGACTAAGTGATTGCTTGATTTCGTATTTTCCAAACCCTCGTACAAGATTAAATACTATTATTCCATCGACTAAATACATTAGTAAAAACGTTTTTTGTGTGTGGTTTTACGGCTCTGGGATCTATAGTCTAGTCTGCGAGCACGTAGAATTTTGTCCAATGACCCCAAGCTACCCATCCTTATCGCTCGCGCGTAATTATATTGCTGTCGCGACTGTACGGGCGCCCGCAGTGGGTGTGCAAAATTCAAAGTGCTCACAGACCGGGCTTTAGCCCCTTTGAGCCACGTAAAATTAACAAAAACCAAGAATAAAACTAGGTTTTATTATTCTGACTTTATAAATCCAACGTTGTACTCACGGCTTTATTATTATAAACTACACTGTCGCGGTTGGAGGGGGCGTGGTCTGCGCGCTCCTTGCGCTCGTCTCGC
This sequence comes from Ostrinia furnacalis, assembly GCF_004193835.3. NCBI lineage: Eukaryota > Metazoa > Arthropoda > Insecta > Lepidoptera > Crambidae > Ostrinia > Ostrinia furnacalis. Next base: position 83,802 of record NW_021131473.1, on the reverse strand, counting down.
TCGCTCCTGTCCCTGTCTCGCTCGCGCTCGCGCTCTCTCTCCTTAGCGCTTCGCTGTTCCACTACCGGTGTAGGCACGTTCGGCGATTGTCGAGGCTGGAACGTTGTGAAATGGAAGTAGAATTTTAGTTTTTTTGTGAAGCAACATTACACATCAATAAGGGGGTTGATCCCCCCTTTATTAATAAAAAGTTACACCCCAGTTGAACACTGTTTTAGACGATTATCACACTGCACCACGGTCCACGTGGCTACATATAAAGAATCCCTGCGCAGACGCGTTTTCAGTGTGTTGTGCCGCGCGTGTTTTCTATACAAACTGAGGTACTTGCATACAATGATTAAATCTGTCGTCCCGTGTACCGCGGCGGAGCATCTGATAATGTGATAATGTCACTTTAAAACAGTGTTCAACTAGGATGTATTTTTTTTATTAATAAGGGGACAAGTCTTTAATAACTGAATTGGTGAGTTTAATGCGTTAATTTATTAGTGTGATTGTCCAAGACTCAAATTTCACGATATGGATGTTTTACAGTGACCACAACGCTGTTTTTTTTTTCACTCAATGAGTGTTTTCTATTTTGAGGTTTGATGAGCGTGTAGTGTATAGTCAATAGTCAATATTTTTATTGCATCCACAATGAAATAACACATTTCAGGAATTTGCCTGAACTAGACTGGAACTTAAAAATTATCATTCGATATGCAGAGTGCTTGCAACCTGTGTTTGCTTACTGCATATTTATTTTTTGTTGTATGTACTGCTTATTTATTTGTTTGTATTGTTAATGTACTCAAGTGAGAGACATAAATGCTTTTGTGATTTGTGTTAATGAATAAACAAAGATCAAATGAGTACTGTTAATTATGAAAAATCTAAAACGTTAAAATAACGGTATCGTTGTGGCCAATGAGATGCTGTCATAGTGACATTGACTTATTGTCAATGTCACACTAGGATGAAACGTCAGAATAGAGGATCGCGCGGAGACGACTCCGCGCGCTTTTGTGCGAAGTGATGATTTGTATCTAAAATAATACTGTGAAATATACTGTGAAAGTTAAGTATCCAGTGTTTTATTTATGAGAATAGATCTACCGGCCTTTAATAGTACATACCGGGTGTTTGTCGGTGTTGTTGTTGATGGGCGGCGGCTTGGCGAGCGGCTCGGGCTCGTCGCTGCGTCCCACCACTGCGCCGTTGCCAACCGTCGTTGGAGAGTGCGGCCGCGGGATCACCACTGGAAACAAACACAGAATAAATAAATATCCTTGGACATTTTACACTGCGCTTCTAGTCCCAAACTAAGCAAAGCTTGTACTATGGGTACTAGACAACGGATATAAACGTACTTAAATACTTTCTTTTTTGTAAATACATACTTATTATACATAGAAAACACCCAGTCCAATACAAACAAATATGTTCATGCACACAAATGTTTGTACTGTGCGGGAATCGAACTACCGCTACCTCCGGAATAGTTGTCCGTTTTGAACCACTACACCAAACGGCCGACAGAATGATTCAGACCTTTTGTCGATATTGTATTTTTCAATTGATGGCAGTCCTGTTTGAAGTTGTAGTGGTAAGAACAAGCGCCGAACACTAAGCGGCGGAAAAAAGTTTTTAGTGGGTTCAGACCACACCGACTATTTTCCTAGGTAAAGAAAAGGGTGAGAAAAAGTCCGATAGCTCATGTTCTACCAGTTATGTTCTAGCCTCACAGAGTGGCATCGTGCAACGTCATGATCCACCATAGCGTTACGATTCAAATTAGGATGTGTACCTGTGTTGTCCCACCCCCTAAAGAATAACAACAACATCATACATGTGCTTGTCATCAAGCGCGCGGTATTGCGATGCGAGGCTTGCGCAGAGGCAATCCCCAACATTATGCGTAGGTCTACATAATTTAACATACCTGTGCTGCTTATCCTCCTACTCGTGTCGGGACCACGTCATGATCCACGGCATGTAGGTGACGAATAGTAATGCACCGTAACACTATAGCATTACGGTTCACATTACAATGTGTACCTGTGTCGTCCATCATCGCCCGCCGCTGCTTGTCGTCCTGCGCGTGCGGCGGCGGGTGAGTAGGGTGCGGGCTAGTGCTCTCGCGTATAATAGTAATGCACCGTAAACCGTAACACCATACCATTACGGTTCACATTAGAGTGTGTACCTGTGTCGTCCTCCTGCGCGTGCGGCGGGACGTGCGGCGGCGGGTGGGTAGGGTGCGGGGGGAGCGCTGGCGCTGTCATGATCCACGGCGAGTAGGTGACGAAGAGTAATGCACCGTAACACCATATCATTGCGGTTCAATTTAGAAGCCACATTACCCGTGTCGTCCATCATCGCCCGGCGTTGCTTGTCGTCCTGCGCGTGCGGCGGGACGTGCGGCGGGGGGTGGGCGGGGTGCGGCGGGTGCGCGGGGAGCGCGGGCTGGAGCGCCCTCGCGCCTTCATGATCAGTAACGAACAGTAATGCACCGTAACGCCATATCAATACGGTTCTAATTGTAATGTGTACCTGTGTCGTCCATCATCGCCCGGCGCTGCTTGTCGTCCTGCGCGTGCGGCGGGACGTGCGGCGGGGGGTGGGCGGGGTGCGGCGGGTGCGCGGGGAGCGCGGGCTGGAGCGCCCTCGCGCCTTCATGATCAGTAACGAACAGTAATGCACCGTAACGCCATATCAATACGGTTCTAATTGTAATGTGTACCTGTGTCGTCCATCATCGCCCGGCGCTGCTTGTCGTCCTGCGCGTGCGGCGGGACGTGCGGCGGGGGGTGGGCGGGGTGCGGCGGGTGCGCGGGGAGCGCGGGCTGGAGCGCCCTCGCGCCTTCATGATCAGTAACGAACAGTAATGCACCGTAACGCCATATCAATACGGTTCTAATTGTAATGTGTACCTGTGTCGTCCATCATCGCCCGGCGCTGCTTGTCGTCCTGCGCGTGCGGCGGGACGTGCGGCGGGGGGTGGGCGGGGTGCGGCGGGTGCGCGGGGAGCGCGGGCTGGAGCGCCCTCGCGCCTTCATGATCAGTAACGAACAGTAATGCACCGTAACGCCATATCAATACGGTTCTAATTGTAATGTGTACCTGTGTCGTCCATCATCGCCCGGCGCTGCTTGTCGTCCTGCGCGTGCGGCGGGACGTGCGGCGGGGGGTGGGCGGGGTGCGGCGGGTGCGCGGGGAGCGCGGGCTGGAGCGCCCTCGCGCCTTCATGATCAGTAACGAACAGTAATGCACCGTAACGCCATATCAATACGGTTCTAATTGTAATGTGTACCTGTGTCGTCCATCATCGCCCGGCGCTGCTTGTCGTCCTGCGCGTGCGGCGGGACGTGCGGCGGGGGTTGAGTAGGGTGCGGGCTAGTGCTCTCGCGTATAATAGTAATGCACCGTAAACCGTAACACCATAGCGCTACGGTTCACATTAGAATGTGTACCTGTGTCGTCCATCAGCGCCCGCCGCTGCTTGTCGTCCTGCGCGTGCGGCGGGGCGTGCGGCGGGGCGTGCGGCGGGGGGTGCCACGGCGTTTAGGTGACGAAGAGCAATGCACCGTAACACTATAGTATTACGATTCACATTACGATGTGTACCTGTGTCGTCCATCATCGCCCGGCGCTTGTCCTCCTGCGCGTGCGGCGGCGGGTGGGTGGTGTGCGGGGGGTGCGCGGGCTGGAGAGCCCTCGCGCCGTCATAAACTACGGCGTTTAGGTAATAATACACCGTAACACCATATAATTACGGTTCAATTTCCAAAATCCACATACCCGTGTCATCCATCAGCGCCCGCCGCTGCTTGTCGTCCTGCGCGTGCGGCGGGGGGTGGGCGGGGTGCGGCGGGTGCGCGGGGAGCGCGGGCTGGAGAGCTGATCAGTAACGAACAGTAATGCACCGTAACACTATAGCGTTACGATTCACATTAGAATGTGTACCTGTGTCGTCCATCATCGCCCGGCGCTGCTTGTCGTCCTGCGCGTGCGGGACGTGCGGCGGGGGGTGGGCGGGGTGCGGCGGGTGGGCGGGGAGCGCGGGCTGGAGAGCTCGCGCGCACCGTCATGATCAGTAACGAACAGTAATGCACCGTAACACCATAGCGTTACGATTCACATTAGAATGTGTACCTGTGTCGTCCATCATCGCCCGGCGCTGCTTGTCGTCCTGCGGGTGCGGCGGGACGTGCGGCGGGGGGTGGGCGGGGTGCGGCGGGTGCGCGGGGAGCGCGGGCTGCAGCGCGCGGGCGCCGGCGCCGCCGCGCACCGTCATGATCCACGGCTCGTCGGCCTCGCCGTCGCCGCGGCTGCCTTCCTCCCTGAAAACACAGATGTTAATTTATTTATGTGTTGATAACATTAACCGCCTCTATGGTCTTGTGGTAAGCCCACCTGCTTCAGACGCAGAGGTCCCGGGGTCGATTCCCAGTGGGGGCAAATTTTTCTGTTCGGTTTGGTTGGTGGTAGGGCTTGTTCTGGATTGATCATCACTTACCATCAGGTGAGATACAGGCCAGGAGCTTCCTCGTTGTGGATTAAACAAAACATACTACAATTTCAACAATTTATAAAGTCACTAATAATTTTGTTTAAAAATATTTGACAGCCTCCGTGGTCTTCACTGGTTTTCAGGCTAGAGCTGGTCTACGGATAGAGGAGGCTTTACATTGAAAATACATGCCTGGCTACTGATCCCTGGTCTTATTACATAATTCAAACATAATTTCAAATTGACCATGAATGCTCCAGCTGCTAGCTTTATTAGCGAACACTTAAGTTCAGAACGATGGCCGTTGGGGCAGAAAAGTTCTCGAGTGGCGACCACGGGCTGGAAGACGTAGCGTGGGCAGGCCTCCTACTAGGTGGAGCGACGAACTCGTAAAGGTCGCGGGAAGAGCCTGGATGCGGGCAACGCAGGACCGTGCATTGTGGAAAACCTTGGAGGAGGCCTTTGTCCAGCAGTGGACGTCATTTGGCTGAACCGAACGAACGAAGTTCAGAACAGTAACTTGTTCTACCGTTACGCATTGGTCACTTTAGTGGTACTATAAGTATAGCAACAAAAGCTGATATTTATTTTATTTTCATAATAGACTTTTTATTACATTCAGGGTCTTTCTCTCAAACACCGTATAAATAAATGCTTCCAAGAGTCGTATCAAGTCGATAAATCAAAATCATTATGCAAAACAAAGCCCCAATGTATTCGTGTTTCACAAAAACATTAGAGGCTGGAAATTGTAAGCAAATTACTTTCCAGTGGCCCATGGGAAATATGGGTTTGTTAAATTTGTAACAGAATACGTACGAAGCTGGTTTGTTAAATTTGTAATGGAATACGTACGAATCTGAGTTCTCCGACTCGGTTTCGCTTTCTTCGCTTCGCTGCGCCTTCCACTTCTTATACCTATCTATAAGATCCATTAAATACGAATTCTTCTTCGCCTTCCTGATGAACTGGAACTTTAGTAACTCTTTTGCAGTCGGCCTCTGGAAAAGTGACAAAAATAATACGTAAATAAATGCACTAGCACAATACTGCACCATCTAGTATAAAATTAAACAAAACTTGTCCCATAACTAAACAACGAACATAAACATACATATGTTCACAGACACACATACTACTTGTAGTGTACAGGAATCGAACCCGCAACCCTACCCGACATAGTATTCTGATACGTGAACCATGAAATCTTAACCTACACCAAACGGCAGTCATAAAAGTTTATTTTTTAGAATAAGCTCACTATCACTGTAATTTATTTAGTCATAGTCAAAATATTTCATTAATTGATAATATTTCGCATTTGGTAACGTGAGCAATCATTATTATTACACGTTTTTCAACCGCACCGACCGCAAACCTCGTGCAATAATTTACGTTAAATCGACCTAATTTCATTTGCCTACGTTACTTTAAATTACTTTGTTTGGTAGCATGCAATAAATGTACGAACGCCAAATTACCGTAAGTACGGTTATGAATAAGTGATAAGCATTATTATTTGAAAACATTGCGATAGGTATTCACCTGAGTGGAAAATAATGTTATCATTCCGAATTTAAATAAACATGACGTGTATTGTTCAAACCAAACCATTCCAAATATTTGAGATAAACATAAGCATAAAACTAGAGTAAGAGCATTCCTCGCTCGATATTCCTCCTTGTTAATCTGGTAATTTATTTTATCATCACTTAGAATTAGCGAGAATATTTGAACCAGAATTCGGACGGGATCAAGCGAGCATTCGTAGTAAATTCCTAAAACGTCGCACGAAGATAGAACAACGATAGAATGCTCGACATGGGATATCATAAAGAAAATTTAATTGAGAGCGAATAGGATTAACTTTTGCTCGTTTGGTTGGTTGAAAATGGCTCACTATTTTGAGGCTAAAGCTTAAAACTTATCAAACTTTTTAATAAAAGTCTATTTTTAACACAAAATCCAACAACTTTATTAGCCGCTCCATTAATTAAGCTACCGTTTATTCAGAGATCAGAGGCCGATGTGAATTAACCCGGTCTATTATTTAACTGTAGCGAGCCTTTAATCACGTTTGCTTCCTTCGCCGAAGAAACGGAAATAAGATTGCTCCTTAGCTCTTTATTTTACTTCCACAGAATGGCTTAAAACTCCTTTGGGGCCATTCGCGATCAACAGTAGCGTAGAGAAAGCTTAACTCAAATGGCACAGTAAAGTACCTTTATTTGTGCAATCTTCAAAATCATTTGGTCAATCGTAGCTACGTTCGTACATTATACAGTTCAGCTTTAATTACTTACTTGCAATGCGATTGTTACTGTTTCTAAAGTTAATTTAAATAAATAGCTTTATATTTCTCATTGTTTAATACAACTAGTGAACTATTAAGACATAATTGGCGTTAAGTCTCGACGATAATACCTAAGCTAAAGATTCTACAAATTAGTTTTCGCCATATTAGATTTTGAATGTGGTTGGTAAACAAATGAGAATCAGACAGAGATGACTTACATTTTCTGGATCCTTATTAAGGCACGCTTCGACGAACTCTTTGAACGGTTTCGAATAGCTCCCCGTCAACTGCGGGGGGTTATTCTTGGGGATGAGGAAGAGCACCCTCATTGGATGCAACTCGGAATTGGGTGGCTCTCCCTTGGCCAACTCTATTGCTGTGATGCCGAGCGACCATATGTCGGCTTTGCTGTCGTAGCACGACTGCTTGATCACCTCTGGCGCCATCCAGAAGGGCGTGCCGACGAATGTGTTGCGTTTACTTGTTGTGTTCGTTAGTTGGCCCGCGACACCTGGAAACATAAAGTTGGCTTTAGCCAATTGCAATTTGCAAATGGTCACTAGAGATGGGCTCTACCATAACAGACATAGGGCTCATTTTTGACTGACTTTCTTAGATATCTTTCTTTGAATCGTTCGACAGATTAATTATTTTGTGCCCAGAGTAGAAGAGGAATATTAATGAAGAAAACTTCTTAATGAATGCAATAGATAACAGTTTTGCAATGACGTAAAATCTTACACGTGGAAATCGCATCACGTTTCTATTTTCAACATAAAATAAAAATACTACGTCACGCCATTTTATAACATGCAACCACGTTTCTATTTTAAGATTTAACGACAAAATTTCTTAGTCAGCTGGTTAACTAAGTAGTGCATTGTAATAACAAAGTTTGTTTACTAAACATGTTTTTAATATTAAAAGGGTAACCGTGTTGTCTTTGCAGCGCAGTCCGCTGCGCAAATATTCATCAAACACTGGCCGGGTGCCAAAGTGTCCCCGGAGTCTAGGCAGGGTTAACTCGTAGCGGGAAGACTTTGATTAACAAGGTAATGCCGTCTTGCCACCTACATACATAACCTCGCACTTGATGCATAATAAATGCACAAGGCGCTAGCAACGAAATACTAAGACCGTATTACGAATTCATGTCATGTACATGATAGGGTAAGGGTTAGTTTTCGATTTCGCATTTGGAATGTCTCTAGCTTATCTATGACGGTCTCCAGATTAGAATTGGACGTATATTGTAACAGGATAGACTATAAATCTGGAAAGTTGCACAGCATAACAAACACGTCGACAAAGGAAACATATTTCATATTCCAATATGACAGATTATGGGTAATTGAATGTATCTGATATGCGGAATTCTTCCAGCCCGCTCGCGCGTATCAAAGATCATTGATTAGATTACGGTTTTATTATTTTCGTGCTCAGTCTCCACGCATCGCTCGTTTTATAGCGGCAAAAGGAGCAGCCGCTCGACCGTTGCGACAGCATTTGGCGACTTTACTGGTACTCTGGTATACCCACGCTCAAATGTAATCAATTAACGTCTAAGCATTAAAACTCTGTCATGGAATAAATATATCTGAGGCGAAATCGCAAATTGGAAAGTAATTGCGGATTGCCTGTCCACTGATAGATGCAATCGATCATATTTTGGAGCACGCGGTAAACTGAATGCAGAAGAAAATGGGGTGCGACTTTGGCTTTCAGTAATTCATTTCTCTGCTTTTTGAATGATTGATTCTCAACTGGTCTCAGTCTAGAGGGTTAGTAGTGCCTGGCGTTGTCGCTACGTCGACTGAGCGATGAGGCGCTGTAATTCTACATTCACACAGGATCACCGCGCTGTGGTCTCCTCGCACCGCCTGCAGCAGCTGCGTACTCACCGAAGTCGGCCAGCTTGAAGACGCCCATCTCGCTGAGCAGCACGTTGGCGGCCTTGATGTCGCGGTGTAGCTTGCGCTCGGAGTGCGGGGTCCAATCGCGCAGCGTCATCGCGCTGTGGTTCCTCGCACCGCCTGCAGCAGCTGCGTACTCACCGAAGTCGGCCAGCTTGACGTCGCCCATCTCGCTGAGCAGCACATTAGCGGCCTTGATGTCGCGGTGCAGCTTGCGCTCGGAGTGCAGGTGTCCGGCCGCGCAGGATCACCGTGCTATGCGTCTCCTCGCACCGCCTGCAGCAGCCGCGTACTCACCGAAGTCGGCCAGCTTGACGTCGCCCATCTCGCTGAGCAGCACGTTGGCGGCCTTGATGTCGTGTGCAGGGTCCAGTCGCGCAGCATCATCGCGCTGTGGTCTCCTGGCACCGCCTACAGCAGCCGTGTCACTCACCGAAGTCGGCCAGCTTGACATCGCCCATCTCGCTGAGCAGCACGTTGGCGGCCTTGATGTCGCGGTGCAGCTTGCGCTCGGAGTGCAGGTAGTCCAGGCCGCGCAGAACCTCGCGCAGGATTACCGCGATGTGCATCTCCTCGAAGCTGCCCGCCTTCATCAGGTCCAGCGCCGACCCGCCGCCCAGGTACTCCATTATTATCCATAGTTTTGTTCCCTGGAAACAAAGCAGAAAGATGGTATAAATATTCGTTCAGATTTAGGGGCTATAAGGGAATATCAAATCTGAAGGTAAGCGGTCACAACCGTATTTCGACATCCGCAATCCACATACTTATTTTTGAACCTACCTATGCCTATGCAGAAATTATGTCGTTGTCGTAAGATAAGATTTCTAAATGTCAAAGAGAAACAAACATTTACTAACCCTTTGACACATTTATGTTTTATTGCAACTATTAAAACAGGTGACATTTGGAAGGATTGAGATCGCTCTAAATATTCCTGTAAATCATCCTTGTTCATAACAGCTTAGACACTAGTTTATTGTATGTATGTATACCACCATTCCATTGAAAGCCTAGGCCCATTCATGGGATGGTTTATTTGATATGATCATTGACTATGGGGGACAGTTAGCAGGGAACGTTATGACGATAGATCGCACGTGCACGCTACATGCACGCGGAAGAGGACAATGAGCGCAGCGGAGCAGGGATCCGGTGCGCCCATTCACGGTCCATCAGCCAGCGGCACGTAGGAACATCATGGCCGCAACCCTGGATAGATCACTCGAGCAATTTACGAACAAGGTTCCCAACAAACGAAATTTGCATGAACAGACACATTATGACAGAAGGTTAATGATATCGCAAATGATTTCGAGACCCAAGCACGTTTACCGTCAAAATATTATAAAGAATTAGGTCTCCCTGAAACTAACGAGTCGCTAGCATGTACAATAATTTGTAGCAATGGAGCCTAACACGATTGCGCTGCGAATATAAAAACTTTTACGGTACCTACTCACAATAAAGCAACTCTGTAATATGAAAATTCATAACATGATGAATAAAACTGAAAAAGCTCGTAAATTATTATGAGAACATTCACCGGCTAACAAGCTAGGCCTAAAAAACTTAGTAAGCATTTTTGCGCAGCGAGTAACTGAAAATGTACCCCAGTTTCATGAGAGAGCCGAACAAATTCTTCGACCGTAAAGATATTTCGGCCGAACAACATCAAACAAAAGATCTGAAGAGGAAAATAACGGGCTCTGCCGAAATTCTCAACGTAAATAAATAGGATGACGTACACGAAACATAAGCATGAGTATGCAATCGTCTAACATTTACATAATAAATAAGGAGGGAAAGTGGACGTGAAATGGGGAGCCCTTTTTCCAAAAGTTTTGGGTTTGACGTCCGCTTTGGACATCCCTAACTTAATTCGCCACATCGGAAGTCGTAACAGTAAATAGAATAGAACAGTCGATATTGTGTTATAATAGAAGTCGGCATCCAAGTTATTTTGGACCCAGCCGGCACTACCACTAACTGAATAAATAAATTCACCCGCGGCCCGCTTGTTAGTAGTTTGAACCACAGATCTGGAAACAGATTGCATGTTGGAAAAGGAAAATCTTGTTTTCATTTTACTGGAATAGATTTTCACAACGCTTGTAGCTCGCTCGAACATAGTAAGTATGTACATTTCATTTTATTTTTATCTTATCTACTGTCAGCAACCCAAACTAAACTGAATGACAGTAATGACAGACAGTAATGCGACATTATATTTTTTAGAAGTCTCAAATATGAAAATGTGAGTACTGGTATCGCTTACGTTTACTTAGTTTCATGCAGAGCAGGTAATTAAAACAATCTTAAAATTGAAAAGCCCCTGACACGAAGGGCGTTTAACGGCGCTGGCGTAAGTGCCAGGCTGGCTACCTGCCTAGCCGACGACATAAAAGCAGAATTTTAACGAGGAATAAAAAGACCTTGTAAGGCTCTTTTCATAATAAGCTTTTTCATAGCCCGTGTGAGGTATGCTCAGTGTAGCCGTCATGTACACGTCGCTATGGCAACCGATGGCGTCGGTCAAAGACCTCGTCGTCGCGACACCCAAAGCACAAAAAGAAAAGTGCACTATTAATCCTAGAGAAGTCAAATAGGGTTATCTAACGAAGCAGAGTTTGCATTCAAGGGCTGATGAGATTAAAAGACTGCGCGTCTGCAAGTCGGCTCGTTATGGAGTTAACTTTGTGTAAAACTTGTTAATTCATTATAACTTCAATCATAATGGTGTAGCTCCATTGCGGCCCGGAGAGGCGTAGACGCGTTTAATTACTTTAAAACTCGCACGTTAGCGTTAATTATGACTTTCCGAATAATATGAATTGCGGGAGGAATGTAATGTAACTTGTAAGAACATTATAATTTCAACATTTATAAAACTGTTTACGTCTATTGTTCCAATTAGAAAATTGTGTTACTCGCACAGATACGTTTTTTCTTCACCAATTAGTTTCGCTGCTGGTACACGTATCCAATTACAAAATTTATAGGTATCGAAATGCACTCATTAGTCACAGATTTCGTAAATCATACTAAGATTACTGCTGGCGACAGAATATTGAAGCACGAAAACACTTAGAAATACTTTGAATAGACCTATAAGGTACCTACATCATTCATCAATTGAAACTTTCATGATAAATGCATAACTTTAGTTTCATTGCATTAAATACAGGTCTTAAGTCCCCACTTAATCGTACTTCAAAATCTTTTCTTACAATTTAGTTGAAATTATATTTTTTTTAATAATTAAATCGACCACAGGTTATACTAACCTGAAATAAAACCTTCAATAACCAAAATTTCAAGAAGATATTTTTACATCTTTCTTTTATGCGAAGTGAGTTCCATAAAAGAAGGTTGTTCCACATTAAGCTTACGTATATAGTTATAGCATGGGTTCATAGAAGACTGAAAAAAGGAATAAAAATGCGCATCGACCGGCAACTAATTAAAAGTTGTAAATAAAACAGACTTGCAAAAATGCATAGAAACTCGACAACAATCGAACGGTGTCGATTCGAGGGTGGGTTCATCATTCGTTAACTAATTCAGCTGGTTGGTTGCCATGGCGACGCGTCGAGGGCGGGCGCCGCCCAACATCCGCCCGCCTTAATAATTTCCCGGACGATTGGATGCCGCTAGTTGCTGTAAACAACGGCTATGCGGCCAATTTAAGTTTGTAAGAAGTCCGAACGGCCAAGTTGTGAGATAAGATTAAAATGGAGGCACATACATCCATCTCGTACCGGCAGACTTGCATTAAACTTACCTACTACTTACTTATTTGAAATTATTGCAGGTAGGGAAATTCTTCATATCAATATCGAGAATATGCAGAAACTGATTATAGCACGTTAAAATAAAAGCGAAATGTATTGTTGTAACAATAAAATATACAAAATCTATAAAATGTGTCTAGACTCTCAAGACCCTTTGAATTCTGAAATGCCGTCTTTACATGTAGAGATGCTACGAAATATATACTTGTATAAATAAATATTATTATTATCATCTTTCTAGAACTCTTTTGTAAAAAATATTACCTATAGAAGATTAATATTTTTTCAGGGCAACTAAACTCTACATCTAGAAAGCAAACTAATCTTATATCAGAAAATTGCCTATTTCCTGCCTACTTATTAAAGAGCCACAGAAACGACATTACAGTTGAGAGAAAATAAGACCTTTTGGAATAATTAATGTGGCTTTCATTATACGCAGAAAATAGATTCCAGTCCGTAAAAGACCCTAAAATAATATCTGATTATCGTCAGATATAACGATCGAGTCGTAAATAACGTGCGTAGACCGTAATTTTATTAAATAATAATGGATGAATCACCATGATATTAAGTTGATAAGTAATCATAGGATTATATGAATATAAAATTCCAACGAATTCCGCGTTCTATTTACAGCAGTTATAATAGCACCGCTACAGAAGTTAAAGTGATATCAAACGTTAAACGTTACGATACAGTAGCCGTTAACAAATAACAATCTCGCGATATCACCCCAAAGTTGGTCCAATTTACTTCACAGTGTAGCAGTATGTAGTTTTATGTGTGTGGAAAAAAACCAAACACTTTGTTCGTAGTAATGTGGCAAACATACAATAAAATTGATGAAACTAATTAAAATAGCGTAAAACGATCGATAGTATCTATTGTATCGATAATATAGAGAGCACAGTTTTCACAGGCTTTATCGACATAGTTGAATTTAGCTATAAAATCTATCATTAAATTGTCATCAAATAACTTCAGAAAGACTAGTAAGTTACTAACCAAACTATTTTAGCATTGTGGTATCAAGTTCCGGTCGTAGTTCAGACTGTAATAGAGGAAAACATAAAAAACATATTAATAATTACATTGAGCATCGTGCTTAACGAGTACATAATGGCAGTGATTACAAAACCATTAGTATATGTATGTATAACTTCATTGGCATTTTTTGTCACTATTATTTTCAAATTACTTGCTAAATTGATATATTACTTGCAAACGACATAAAAACGAGAAAAATAATTTTGGCAATCTACAAGACCTTTGTCCTACGCCACATCCTACGCGTAAACCAGTTCTTTAATTTAGTTACAATTATTTATAATGAGTAACCAAATTGAAGAGTTTTACGCACATTTAAAAAGAGTTAACATCATTTATAATGAAAAATCTCGGGCGGGGGCAAAGTCGGGAGTCAGGACGTGTTTCTAGTACCAGATATTATAAAAGCTATCAGAATTCTCTGAACCGAAGACACGAGTTAAACTTTTCAATCAACGGCTGGATTAATTCCGTGCACTTCAATCTGGAACCTCGATTTGAAATCAATTTTATTCGAAAACGAAGGCAATAGAGCAGAGTCGGGGGATTCTCTCAAAATTGCCGAGATAAGGTTTGGAGGAGAAATCGCTAAGTCCTCGAACTTGGGCAAAATCGTAATCGCACTCCAAATATTCACTAAGATGGAAGCATGAGGGAAAATTACACTTTTCTTGTTACGCGAAGCAAAAATAGCTATGAAAAACAAAAGACAGCTTATATTATTCTTACTTTCCATAGAATTTAGTAACAGATAAGTTTCCGAGTCTGATATCTTCCCATTTGTCATCAAAGGGCACATAGTACAGGGTCGCAGTCTAATCCCGACATTACGGGGAATTATCCCCTCCCACCAAATGGGGATAAACTTCTCAACATGATACGCAACCCCCAAACAGGCACACTCTGGTCTCTTGGGCGTAAATAAAATATACCGCGGAAACATTAGTGCCAAGTTATGAAATGATTAAGGGAGCCAGAAGCTCCGCGCGAAGGTTTCGCTGCCAAGAGATAAGGGTCATTGTAGCGATAGCAGCTCTGTTTGAGAGCAAACATTGCATAGCCAGCGGCCACATCGCTGCTTCGTACAGCTTCTTTCTTTGCGTCGATATTAGAGAATAACGGAACAAAGGGCCGCGATAATAACTAAATAAATTATTCATACAACGTCCGCGTGTATCAGGCTTGTGTAGAAAGATTTGATGATAGTGGAAATAGGATCGTTGCATACCAAATGTATGTGTTTGCTAAATCCTATTTCATATTCTAACAGGAAAAGTAGCAGGTGATATAAAGTGACGGGTGTTGAGAATGGGAATCCGGCTGTAACGTCTCGAGGGCCCTTATTCGAGATCGTCCCACCGGCCATAAAACCGTCACTGAAATCGCACCACTGCGAACCCTTCGGTGGATTGTGACGGCCCATATAGAGCGTGAGGTGGAAAGTGCAAATGTGCCACTGATTCAAATACGAGTACCTACATGCAAATTTAATTTGCCATATTAATAAGTAACAACATCCCTTAATGAACAATTTTGATTCAAATTCTTACCATTTAAATCCGTTTAGTTTTTAAGTAGTCATTTGCAAAATGCAAATCTATTATCTCAGAGCGACTATGTAGTTTGCGTCTATATGAGATACGACGAGTGCCCAAATCAAAACAACTTTTGCAAAGAACGACCTCTAGGTAGAGCACGCAATCGTGATTACATTGATCAACATTTCAGGCCGGAGATTCGGGGTATGTCATTAGACTGTTGCCGATGACATGGATGAAGACATCTGCGACACGACATCGAAGTGAGAGTGCGATGTGATCGCATAAATTACCTGCGTGTCACGAGTCGCAACACCTATTGCGGCGGATGAGTTATTGCCAGCCCAATTGCACAATAAGCATAATATTTTGCAATATATTGTAAACTAACATTCGCTTGCTTAATTGCTCAATCCAAAGTTGGGTTAGCGTTGAAAACTGCTGCGTGCTATAATTATAAACCATGAAGCAATAAAAATGGAATGTCATATTTCATTACAACAATGCACAAGATCTAATTACAAAATGTATACCAATACTTTACCACGCTTCTAATTCAATCAGTGGGGTGCTGAAAAGTCAATGCGAGCCATTAGAATCAAACTTTAAATATTGAAGATGGCAACAGTTAACCTGTTAATGTGATTTATTTTTATTTGCGACAAAACCAGCATTCCCGTTGTTATTCCTTCCTGGTTTCCCTTTAATCGCCAGCTTAATTCTATCTCATAATGGCGATCATGGAAATCTAATTTCGCATCTCAACGTCGCTCGTAAAGCAACCAGTTAAACGAAATCAAATATTACTTTTGTGAAACAATTTTTTATCGGGCGGGTGTCTTCTCGACTATAACCCCGTTTTTATCGCGACAGTAATAACAGCACGAGATTTATTGAGTCGTCAATGTAGTCGTTGAAACGCAAGCATATTTTATAATGCTCAATAAACTGAGCAACTGGGATTTCCCTCGGAACAGATAAAAGTTATATCTTTAATAACCAACCAATATACACGATATTGTGTTTGACATTCAAGTTTCTACACTAAAAATAGCATATTACCTATAGTAGGGAATTTAGTGCAAGAACCCCTCCACTTTGGTATAGAAGGCTCATTTTTGCACCAGTTGTTCTTTGGGTGCTCCTGANGAAAAGGCAAAAAGTTTGTTCTAGAAATGAATTCGCCATCCTTTAATTATCCGAAAATGACACCACACTTGCCCTAATACACATAGTTTTGAAGATATGGGCCTTAAAGAGAAGCGCGGCAGAAGGAAACTTGCCCCCCCTCCCCCTGCTACCACAGGGGGGGCTCCCGATGTCTACCGACGGAAATCTACTCAGGAGCACCCAAAGAACAACTGATGCAAAAATGAGCCTTCTATACCAAAGTGGAGGGGTCTCCATACAAATCATTGCACTAAATTCCCTACTACTACTAAATTATGTGTATAAAGTTTTATGAAAAATCCTCGTACGCCTACCGAGTACGAACATAATTTGAAAAGTTCCGAACTAAGACGATGTAATATCAATTTTCTTCGGAAAACTCACGTGGTAGAGGACTTGAGGCTAATGTTCTAGAGCCACTCGCGTTATCACATAAAATTGTTTGATCACTATATCAGTAAACTAACCTCGTAGAATTTTATCTGCGTGATAAAAATACACAAATATGTCTTGCTTAAATCTTTCTAAGGAAAACGTTTGCAGTTATCTTGCCTGATGCGAGATGTGGGACAGATGATACAAGATTAGTGAGGATCGCGATTCCCTCTGGGAATGACGTAATTCTAATCGCGTCGTCACGGAACATGAACAAGCACCCTACGCGCAGGGTTGGCGATATTGACGGAATGCAAAATAGTAGGTAATACCGTTTTGGAGTCATTTGGAAAGGTCTTTGCTGAGTCACATTCGGCATAAAACCAGCATCCATATTGAGTCCCTATTCCCAGCCGAGCAAAGCTCAAATTCTATCAACGGCTCGAAACAAAGACTCATATCTTGGCCACGTGCGCGTAGACACGTTTTTGTTAGCCAATGGAACATACTAACATATTTTATTGAGCCAGGATGATTTATGTTAACTATTTGGGGTTTAATCGACCACGAAATAACCATAATCTTTGGTACCCATTGTTGTCAATAATTATTATTGTCTAATACGACCAAACGTGTTGCGCAAATGTTCCTCTGTTAGTTTGGCTGTGAGTTCAAAAGCACTCAATTTATATTAAATACTCTTACACAGTAAGTAACTCACGCAGATTGTGGTAATCGCCTATGAACGTGCATAATATTGCAGAAGTAATTTCCAAAGACGTTGGTGTTCGTGAAACAAAAGGCATAATAAACAAGCCCCAGGTGACGTGGCTATCGGCAGAACTTCGCTCGTAAGTTCGTCGAACGTAAAACAACTTTTCGTGCCAATCCTGAATTCGTGCGTTTTCCAGCTTGCAATTTTTATTGTACTCAACGAACGACAAAAGTTGTTAATGAGTTTTCTTAATTTGACGAGGGTAATTTTATTTGCATTTTTACACCAAAGCCAGATCAGCGAAGTTGGTGAAATGTTATCATATTACAGTTGACTCTATCAGCAAATTTTAATGGTTTCGCTTTGCTCACGGTTACAAAGCCTTGACCTAAAAAACTAGCCTATTCTTTATAAGTTTGTGTATTTGATTTTATCAAATCCATGAGTAAGTAATGAAGTTTAAAGAAAAGTTATATTAAATACCAAATTATTTACAACTTTGCGACTACTTACAAATTGTATGCACAACAATATGAATGTCTCGGTTTCAATTTGTTTCCTCTGCTATCGTTGTTTTTGTATGTAAAGCATTGAATAGAGATAACATTATTTATAGAAATGGCCGTTATTGATTGAAGCGAAGCTAAAGCGGAGTGACCTTTAGAGTCGCCTATTATAGACTCTTTTGCACACCTCACCGCATGCAGTATCATATTTATATAGAAAAGAATCCGTTAATTGCGAAACTGGTATTTATTACGACTTCCTAGGATTTGATATAAACATTGTCGGAAAAATCCTTTAAATTCCGAACCAATTCTTATGTTATTTAATGTCTATGTATGTCGTAAATCGGTTTTCTCTATTTATACTCCCACCCCTTGCCAGCAAGGGGGTTACAGTCTCCACGAACGGAGGTGGACTACAATGTACATTTGTAATTTCGTAGTGCTTTTTAGGGTTCCGTACCTCAAAAGGAAAAAACGGAACCCTTATAGGATCACTTTGTTGTCCGTCTGTCCGTCCGTCTGTCAAGACCCTTTATCTCAAGAACGCGTGAACGTATCAAGCTGAAATTCACATGAAATACTCAGGTCTATTGTCCCTTTAAGCTGTGAAAATATCAAACTTCTAAGCCAAGCCAATCAAAAGATACAGCCGATTATGTCGATATTTTCAACAAATTTTCGACACTCGCAAAGGAATCAAAACCTACAGGATACTTCCCGTAAACTCAGAATCTTGAAATTTGGCATAAAGCATTGTCATATAATGCAAATATAGGAAAAATTGCGAAAATTACATTTTTTTAGTTATATAATATAATAAAAATATTTTAATAAAATGAAACTTACTACCTTATTTCTCACGAACGAATAAAGGTATCAAATTGAAATTTATACCAAATACCTAGATCTATTGTCCCTTTAAGAAGTAAAAAAATCAAACTTCTAAGTTAACGCGATCAAAAGATACAGCAGTTTATACCGACACCTTAGACGAATTTCCGTCACACGCTAGGGAATCAAAACCTACAAGGTACTTCCTGTGAACTCAGAATCTTGAAATTCGGCACGAAGCAACGTTATATAGTACAGATAAAGGAAAAATTGCGAAAATGATAAATTTGAAGTTATATAAAATTTAAAATATTATTTTTGCTTACATGACATAAAATATTTTTTTAATAATTATAAACTTACTACCTACCCTTTTTCACATGAACGCGTAGAGATATTAAAGTTGAAATTCATATCAAACACTTCTTAAATCTAATTGCCTCTAAACTGTGAGAAATTCTAAATCAACGCAAAAATTCAAAACGCTGAGGTAGGTAGGTACCTACCTATAATGCAAATATAGGAAAAATAAATAAATAAAAAATAATCATACCGCATATTTTGAAATTCGCCACTACTCGCAACGGAATCAAGTAAGTAATTTGATTTAATACGTCATAAATTGTAAACCGCTACGTTTGTACGGCGGAACCCTCGGTGTGCGAGCCCGACTCGCACTTGGCCGGTTTTTTTTACATACTCTGCTGTAGAAGCAGGCACAAAGGGGATTAACAGTCTGCATACAAATTCTGCTTTAAATAAAATCAGTAGCCCGACCACTACTTTTCCAACATTCCCTTGAGATACTAGGATGACTTCTGCCTGAACAACGGAACCATTAGCAGAATTACCCAACGGAGGGTCGTGTTTGGAACAAACTGAAGAAGAGTACTTATATCTCCCACGCTAATTCAAGTTAATTTTGTGTAACACTAGTTAATTTTATTAGGGTACAGTAATTGAAGGACCTCACAAGAAACTACGAGCTCTTTGAAGCATCAACGAGTTAGCTGACCTGGCAATGTCAGTTTTGGCGTACAAAAGCAGAAAGTGTAATGTGTGAAAGGGCACAGTCTGTCGTGCCACTAATTATTTGCACCAACAGTACATGCTGCGCATACAATAGACTCCCACGCGTCAGCGGCGTATTATGCGTACCTATATTACCAGTTCATTATTAATCTCGTGGAGCCAATGATGTCGTTTTACTACCTATTATTCTGATGAATAACTACACACTCGTATGACGAAACGTCTTACTTTCTAATGTTGTTGCAATGCCCATAATTTCGTTTGTTACGCGTAATGATATGCACGGTTTTATTGCCAGCCCGAAGCCTCAAATCTTCCCGAAGCTCTAATGTAATCAAAGCACACTTTTGGCTTCATAATGTTTATCGTCCATATAATCATTTACGGCCTATTCACAGATACGGAAATCAATCAACGAAATGTTGTAGCAGCAGGCAGTAATATTTTTGCTATTTCTTAGATGCTCAAATTACATCATTCAATAGCACAATACGCCAGTCTATTATTGGAAAAGCTGAAGAAAAACATTACGATGTTACGCGGTAGAATAGGAAGTATACTGGCGACGAGATTCTATTGTCTGCTCTCTCTTAGTCAGTCAATGACTTAATTACAGATTAATCAGTGTCTTTCTTATGCGCAATCTGTCAAAATATTTAGATTCATGGAATGTACTTTATACAGTAAACACAGCTAATTATCGATGAGCTCGCTTTGATTAACTGTAGGTATAGTAACCGGTGCAAGCAAGACCACCCGTTACTTGAAAAATATTTGCGTTTGTCTAGGATTGAATTTCGTGAAACGATATTGAAACGAAGGTGGTATAAGTTTGGGAATGTTTAATCTATAACAACATAGCGTTATGGCAGCTTTAGTAAGTTGCGACAGGTAATAGGTACTTTGAGAACGGCATTCCATCATGACGAGTTTACCCGGTAACAGCTAAATCGGGTTTGTCTCGATAAATCGCGAATCGCCATCAGGTCGGACTCGTCTCGTGGGGTCGGCACAAATCGCACGGTGGCTGTGCGTCTGGATTAACCAGTAAATTGATCGTCGCTGAATATTTATGTGCATAGTACGAACTTAATCTGACTAGGTTTATCTGAATGCCGATTATTCAAGGTGAATAAGTGCAAATGTGCAAACGTGGTAAACGACAGTTCGTTATCTTTCTCTCTGATAGAAGTATTAACAAAAACATGTTGTTTTATAATAATGTACGCTCTAGCTAGAACCTTCTTTTAATATCAAAATTGCTAGCTATATTTTTAAAACAATTCAAGATTATCAAAAAGACAAACTCTGAGATATACTCATAAAGTCCATTTGTGAATATGAGACACATTTCACTTGAAGATCACAGTAGGGGGCTGTCGTGTCGTGTTTAGTATTTTATGTGCTCTTGTTCACGGTTAAGATATAAAACGTTTATAATATTGGACCCCATTGGGCGATGTTTTATAAAAACGAAGAAAGTAATGAGATCAAATTGTCAATGTTAGTTACATAATATGATTCTACGCTAATTCTCTAGAGAAGATGAAACGCCTTTGGAATCCGGTACTATACACAATCATGTTAACAGAATACCAACAAATTCAATATTACTTAGAAGCTCCGCAATTCTCCGGCAAAGCTATTCGAGCTGAGCAGATTACAGAAAATTTTACAAAATGGAAAACAAGTCCACAGTAAAAGGGATACTATGTGAGCAACTCGTCTCATGAAAACAACTTTTTGTGCTTGGACCGAGGTTTTCAATTAGGATCTTTTTGCTTTCTTTGAATTTCAACTCTGGCTTTTCGTTGAATTCTTACAAATCGTTGGGTATTGTGATTTAGATTTTGTAACATTTTGTGTTGTAAAAGTATACCGTCATCATGAATCATTCTATAGGTTCCTACTTCAGTACGTAGACGTCATTGTGGGAACCTGCATCTAATGGCTCTTTCTGAACATCCACCATCATGCTCCCATGGAAACCTTTAACCTGCATATACATTTACTCGTAGTTGTTGAGAGATACTAATAACTCAGCTCATTCATTACCCTTGTCGTGGTCTTCTCGCAAAGTGAAGACCGTGCAAATTGTTTTTGCAAAAAATAGAGGAAAAGAAGACACATCTGAATGAAAAGCTGCGACACTAGCAATCGTCTGTGATTGTCTCACAGCCCTTAGACCTTGTAACTGTCCCTACACTTTCCCACACGACGTATCGTCGTCGCGCAGTCCCGTTCCGCGCGCGTGCGACCGCGATGTTATAACGGGCCGTGTATCGCACTGTGTTTGTTACCGCGGCACTGCTGAGTGCTGACACAACTCCTTTATTTTCGTGGAAAACCTATTTAACCTTCCTAGCACGTAGGCACAAAATGCTACGTCGCGCAAGTTCTGTTAGGTAGGTCACAGTATGATTTTGGATTTTGTCTAGTATAGTTTTTTTAATTATACTTTTTTACTGAAGGATGTGTATACTGTTGTGTTTGCATAATCAGGACGTGGGTCGTAAAAATATCAAAACAAACATTAGCAGGAACTTCGCGGGTAAACATCCCGATCAGTAAATCAACATAAAAGCTGTAATGATACATATTAAACTAAAAAACCAGTAGACGATAACATGCAAAGTATTTCAAGAACATCAATGTGTAATTATGTAATTGCAACCTGAATCGCGAGCACACAAGTTAATTGGCTTGATCCATTTAATTTGTTTGATTCAAACTTCAAACGTGTGTAATTAAAATTACCGTACGATACATTTTGTTGAAACAGAATGTCAAGGCAACATAGCAAGCAAACCTGATTGAGCAATTGGTGATCTGATTTATTTAATTTCGTTCGGATGATTCCTGATTGTTTTATTTTGAGCGTTTTATTATGTTACTTATTGTTGCAAGGCCCCAAGGATTTGCATGTCTATTAACAATATAAGAGGTAAAATGAAAAAAGGCGTAATAGAAAGAAATCCAACAGAGGAAAACGAGTTTTCTAAATCTCGCAGGCTTTAGCAACTCAACACCAAAGCGCTGAAAGACGTTGCCGAGGGCACTTTTACAGTGAAAATTATAATATAAAATAATATCTAAGAGCCCGAAAAGCGTACGAAATGAAAGAGGGATCCGCGGCTTACCACCTATTTATTTATGTAGGAAAACATAATAAGCCGTGGAAATGGAACGATAACATGGCCGTCTCTGTTGTTGTTTACGATACGGTGTCGGTTAATGTTTGTCAAGTTCGCCCATTCCATCTTAGTCATTCACAACATACACAAACAAACGATTTCGATATCGATAGTGAGTCATAAACAATCACAATATTATTTGAGGCAAAATTCGTTTACCTAGCTGCTACACAAATGAGGTCTAAGCCTAACCCGCTTATTTTCATCAAAACGACAACTGAGACGGATTATGATACCTTTATGCTAAAATAGTGGAGTCGACTTTCGCTTGAGCACCATCTGTCTTTTTGTTGGTCCAAATATTCACCGAGCCCGGAACGTGCGGACGGGATACAATATGGAGCACACAGCGTTTCTTTTATTTATTCTGTCAGTGACAGTAAATTTACCGGCTGGCATTGTAAACAATCCGGCCACTCTCCGCAATTCACTGCGATTTACATTGTAGTTTGAAAATAAATCTACTGAAGAGAATGCATAAAGTAGTAGTAGTTTTTTGTAGAAGTTTTACCGAGTTTGTTTGGGCTGGAAATGCTGGAATAGTCGCAGTCTGAGCATTATAAATAGCTTTCACTCTATAATCAAGGTTTGGAATCGATCTACGTAATTCACATGTTGCCCCCAGCGAGCTAGGTTTAGAACTATCAGCTATCAGTCATTCGTTACAAAGTTGCCAGCGCTTTACCTATGGCATATCTGTGGCAACAATATCTCTTGGAACAATCTACGTTCAAGTACCATACTACCATTAGTCTCGGTCTTAACAGCTAGAATATTACGTCGTGTCAGTCATATTTATACCTAACCAATACCAGATTTATTGTACACAAACAAATTATAAAACAAACACACTTATTTTATTTTAATTGATAGGACTTAATTACCTACATAAATATACTACATAATGAGTAAGTTAATCATGTGCACTGCATGCATGTATTGCGTAAGTTGAGAACAAGACTGTTACTATCATAAAAGAACTGACTAAAATACTGAATCGTCGTGGAATGGTGCCCTTATATCCGTGAGAGAAGAGTTTTCATTAGATTTTATTTCAGCACTGTTCGATGAGCGCGAAAGCGAGAAAAGCGCTACAAAAGCGGCATTCGTCCGAGGAAAGCGAGGCAGGGAGACGTAAACAATTTAAGAGTGCCCGCTGCACTCGAGCCGAAGCAACGAACCGAGTAAACGCGAAGCACTAAGGTAAATACGATAGACTAGAGATGTCCCTCCGCCCATCAGCCACGGCCATTATTCTAATGACGTTTTTAAAAGCGCACAAACGATAGAGTTAACGAGCCATGCAAATTAATAGGAAAATTTAAAAAAAGGCTCAACATAATAATATACTGAAAAAGCTAAAAGTAAATTTTAAACATTTTTATATTACAACCTCACAATAAAAAATAAGACGAAAGGTTTTTATCGGTCAGTGAAGACATTATGACTTTTTTATTTACATTCGTCGTTAAATGGGCAAATAAATTAACCAAACTATAAATTATGCGTTATTCCTACCCGAAAATACGTTTCAGTCCATAAATCTGATAAATATTTTGTTGTTAGAACGACTTGCGAGATAGTTTTATCTTGGAATAATCAAACACGAAAGAACTATAATTTCTGGCACATGTCACCTGATGGCCCAAATATGTAAAGCATGTTTACTCTGATAGGTAAACGTAACACAGCCAGCACACATTATAATTTGTTCAAGTGCTTGGGAAGTAAAATAAAATGTTAACGGCAAACCTTGAGTTAATCCGTGTAAAGATGTAATATGATGGTCATATAATTACCTAAAACAGAAAGAGACAGAAATTAATAAATTGCCACAAAATAAAGGTTATTTCTTCGATAAATGGAACCCCAATAATGTCGTGATATTATTATTAATAGATACAATACTAATAACAATTAGGGGACCAATATCTTCGTAATAAGTGGTACGGCTGCAGCCTCCGGAAGCTTGAAGATCGCAACTTTTCCCATTAGTGGTCGACTGTTTTGGCAACGCCAAAAGGAACGGAGTACAAAACAACTTTCAAGGTACCCTTAATAGTATATTAAAGGATCGAACTTGGGAAAGTTACTTGCGTATTATTTAGGTCTAACTTTATAAATCAATCTCACTGTTTCGGCAACTATTTTGCAGAACACAGTAAACTTTGTAATGTACAATCTTCTTTATTGAAACTAATGAATTATTTCTATATCTTTAGTGTCAATGTGCTTAGTTGTTGATCAAAATATGTAATGCGTTATCCGTCTCACGAAAGTCATCACGATCGAGCGATCGCATAATGAGGGAAGTCATAACCGACGAAGTTCCGGATCCGGACCGGGCGGAACACAGTAGGATAATCCGGGCGATCGCGAGCGTGCGCCTGGTCACCGGTAACCGGAACAATTATTACAGTCTGTTTTGTATCTCTGTTCTTTAAAGCAGAATAACTGTGCAGCATATCCATTACAAAATCATGACCATCCGGCGAGCTTTGCCAAAAACCATAAGACCATACAAATCAATCCATAATAATGCTGCTGGTAGTAAACAAAGCTGCTGCACTGTTTCATTGATGCCAAATCGCTCGCGTCGATCTGGTTAAATCAATTACCCTAATGAATCCCCTGTTATTCGAAGGCCATTCAGAATTAAGACGATTGTGTGGCCATAGGTCGAGGAAGCCATTCATTAAGTTTGATGCAGTACAATTGATGAACCAAGTTCCAGACTGAGAGAACGCTGCGCTAATCCGGGCAATCGCGAGCGAGTGCCGACCACCAAACCAATTACTGCCGAAGTGCCGAATACACCCCTAGCCCCAACTTAACCCTCCGTTTGCCTAACGCTTACAACTTCGCGTGGGGACTCGAGAGGATTGGTCGTTGAACGTGTCCTTGTAACCACGTTCATTGTTTCATTGAGTAGATTATTTCAAGAGGTTTGTTCTTAATCAATTCAAAATTCTTAGAGTAATTAGTACCCACAGCTTTTCAATTTTCCTGTTTCCAACACGGCCTACGTTATGTAACTTGTAGTAAAACCAGATCGCAATCGTAACAACTTCAAGTCACACGTTAGGATAGGACAGGTGGTAATGTCCCTGTTAGTACAGCACCAACATTTCCTTTTGCAGTGAAAGTAAATAAGGTACACAGAATCATAGAACTAGTTTAGTTCATCTGTATAAATCATAATTTCTTAAAGGTGTTTACTGTTTAGTGATCTAAAGATGCGCTGATATTTCGTGCACCATCTGAACCTAATTGAAGTTAACGATGGACCTGGCCCAATAGTTAACGATGCTAACTCGTAACCGCCATTATCCGTCGTGACATGACCTAGCATTTTATTCAGGCCAGCAAATGCCACCGCGAATGGCGAGCTATTACAATACTATCTAGGGTTGCTAATTTGATCTCCAACTGAGATAACTTCGGCAACCCAATCAAAGGATAAATGTAAATGACAATGACAAAAAAAAGCCTACAAAATTGGTGACTTTAGATTAGACTATCAGAAGTTCAGAACCGTGATTTAACATTGGCAGTTGAACAATAATAACATGATTACAGAAATTCCTCCTTAATTCATACTGGGCTAGTCCCGCGTCTGATCGCTCTTCACGTTTGGAACTGTTCGGGAAAACACAACTTGAATTAAGGTAATTAAAAGTTTTGAATTTTGGGGTGTTGGCATCCCTGAACCTGTTAGTCTGGCACAAAACGAGCCCTACCTCAACTCGGAAATTATTATCACACTCATATATCAGCGTCGGTTGCAACAAAGACGTGGCGAAAATTTGTCACGACGTTGCATGGAAGGGCTCAGTTAGAAGTTAATTTAGGCAATCGCATTTTATAAAGATTGTTTCAGATGATAACAATATAATCGAGGCAACAATTTTTTTTATGGCTTACAACGAAATTAGGTATACGAATAAATCACGGTCAAATACTTGGGCAATTATCACATTTAACAATCACGTAATTTTATCGTTGATGTATAATTTCGAATAAGGTCAGTAGGTTAGGTTGTAGTTACTGGATATTAATAATTTTTATCAGCCTTTTATTTATGATTCATAAATATTCATATTCGTAAACTAGACTTAGTTAAAAGAAGAATAAGTACCTATAGAGCTTTGGCTTTTTATCTAGGCCGTGATATTGAGCGAGTGTGTGAACATGACGGCGACTTAGCCAAAAACATTGTCCCGAAATTGATTTTCTGTGTAAACATTATCGCAACAATGCGAACATCATTACAAACAGCGGTAGGTACACAACATCACAATCGGGGGGGTAATGGAGGCTGTCCTTGAATCAACGCCGGAACTATTGTCGCTGAGCTGAGCACAATGGAGGATTTGCCCAGTTTGACGGCGGCACGCGCCGGCAAAAACTACAACTAAACAATGTGACAAGCAATCCGTTAAATTGCTTGTATTAAACATGGCAATCTTAACCAAGGAACTGTAGATTCAATAGACAGTTCACAAGGCTTCGAGGATCAATGGAATTTCGGGCAATTCATCAATGTCGACAGAGAATCTATTAGGGCCGGCAATGAAGATGTTCGGGAAGTTCGAGATGCTATTTGTGGTAGCGAATTGGGATGGATGGCCGATACGCAATTAATATAAATTGATAGTCTGCTTGATCTACCACTTGCTGCGACGCTGAGTTAATTTAATTAAACAGCGGGAACACTACAGAAAACTCTAACAAACTTTCAATAACTCTAAACGACCGGTAAGAAATTATAAACAGTTTTGCTAGAGTTTTCTTAAAGTGATTAATGTTATTTGTTGTTACTTCGTTAAATACGAGGAAATGTTTGTCGTAGAAATTGCGCTAATTAATGGGAGTATTTCGTGACATTTCTTTGAAGAAAGTGATGGATTGCGGGCGTTGTAACATTTTCGTTTTGTAACATTAATTACAGGTATTGAACACTGCCCCGTATACTGAAACGACGTTCAAATAATTAAGACTCTACTACTCAAGAAGCAAGCCTGTCATTATAAATAATGAAATTCAACAAATACGAGTCTATGTTGAGTTTCTATTTTTTTTACCAATCAACATTATCTATCTATCTATACATCTTCCCCTACAAAATACCCCTTAAACCCACTCCAACATTTATAATCGTAAATACATTTATAAATAAAACACGGAAGAGAATAAAAAAAGGACCAAACCAGCACGAATTAAAGCGTGGAATAAAATGAGGTTTGCCTCCATTAAAGTTGTCCTCAACGTTCATTAAGGTCGAGAGGCTTGAATGAATATTTGAGGTGACGTGAAAACGGAGCAGTTTGCTGAATACGCCCCTGAACACCGCAATTTCAGGACCGTGATAGAAATTTAAGCGAAATAATAAGGGATTTATGCTGGTAAAATTATTCTTGCACAAATGAAATGTTACGAACGACACTAAACTTCGGACTCGACCTAATAAAACTTCTGATTAATTTCATGACAGCGCCCAATCCCGGGACTGTTTCAACTTCCCGAGGCTTTAATTTTCATTTGGGCATCGCCAATCAAGCCGTAAAGGAATTTCAGCAAAGCATGTTGGTTTTGTTAGAAGTTTGAAATCGATAACGATCAACGTTAAACGTCCGTTTACGTTAACGATCAGTCAGTGGGGTGAGTGATGAGATTACCGTTATTACCGTGCCACGTACGTAGACAATGTAGGTCGCGGGGCCGCGGTGCCAGGAGGCGTCGTCGCATCCCTTCGCGATAAATTCATAAACACGTCCGCTAATTATAGCCCCGCCGATTTGCGGAAAAGCATCGCAAATTACTGCTGAATTTTGATATCGCCGTCGAAATGCCATCGGACGCGGTCGCGTAACAGGTGCACATTTCGCATGGAAAGTGCCCATATGCGTGATACGCTTGAGTAATTAACTGCAGCTCAAAGGAAATGGACTCAATTAAACTGAATTGATGGACAATTGTGCAATGATAACTTTTTATTTATTTTAAATTGCTTAACTCTCGAGTGCCCTTCGAGTAATGAGATTTAAAATTATAAATTCTTGACGCAACACTTGAGAGATAATTACAGAAAGGACAAAATTATCAGTAAGTTACGAAAACACAACACACAAGTTTCATTAAGAACGCAGCTGCTCAAACAACTGAATGCTCGGTCGGGCGGCTCTTGAGGCTAAAATTATTATGACACAGACAATAAATCAATAGAGTACTTAGCATTGGGCTTGAGTGGATTGATAACGATAAAAGCGACTATAATTAACATTAGCAGCGTTGCTGATACAGTAGTGGCATGCGGGCGATATAGCCACGTACGTACTTAGTTTATCGATTTGTGAATAAATAAATTCATCAGGCATGCGTAGCGATTTATCTGAGAATAGAAAGCATCTATTGTTTAAACCTACACAAAAGACGCGTAGAAGGACGCACATCTCAAGGGAGGCAGAATGACGCAAGACACCTACAGCGAACAGAGTTGCAACTTGCAATGCTATTGCGAGATATCGGTAACATTCAATTGAATCACGAGATAATATTTACCTATTTCTATACAGCTCAAGGACTTGATATTCTCTAAGGAGTTTACTGCAATATTCTACCTCGTCCCAAGATTCCTTTCACAGCGCACGTCATGAAAGCAACAGATTGGAATGAAATCTTTTTAAGGCGAACTATTTCGCGAGCAAATTGTTCGTCGGGTGTTCGATAAATTGATGTGAGCTTAGCGTTCCCGGGTGGATGCACGACGACTACTAAAAGCAGCTTTGAAGCCGACTAGTGGTGCTCATAAATAATGCTGACGATACCAGCGTTTGCAGACATGGAATAATATAGATAACTGCAGCAGGTTCACCGGGAGAGAATGGGAATCAAACTTCATAAAAAATCAAGCACTACTAAATGAATATTTTTTATGAAATAACTAAGCCAGATAAAACGTAATCCTCAATAGTGATGAAGATTGTGCATTCCAGCAAAAATTTAAAAAGCAAGTTTACACATCAAACTTTGCATTGTCTGTCAATAATCATGCAAAGCTCACACGCACAATTATTAGACAAAGAGCTGCGACCAGAAGCTCCGAAGCTACTGTAACCACCCATGTTGTACCCATGCTGTGGTACTGCGGTTATGCTGGCGCAGCAGCACTCAGTAGCCGGCCCGCATACGATAGTGCGCAAACCAATACGGTTGTTTGTAATATTCGATACAAACTCATAAGCCCGCCCGCGTCGAAATTACCCCATACAAGTATTATGCTGCACATCGCTCTGGCACTACAAATACGCATTGATGTCAATCGATGCGGGTGTAACAGATACTGTCGAAGATTGATTACAAAGCCAGCGTTGATTTGGTTCGACGCTATTTTCATTCTCGCTCACCTCTGTGAGCAATTTCAACGAATTACAATCAAGTCAGTGTCTATGCGATTGAGGTTTTCATAGACGGCACATGAAGCTCTACACTGTAACAACTTATTTATGTAGCAAAAGTTTAATGCAACAAATCTGATTAGTTGACGACTACTTCAGATCAATTTATTACATATACAAACAAAACCATATTACACTAGACTCGAAATAAAACGACTGATGCATGCTTAATTTCTTGCATCTACGGTTATAATACTAATCTCTAACTTCAAAAAACCTCATTTTATGACGCTGAAACTTGCGGTAAACAATAGAGGATAAATACTCTCTGATTCACACTTAGATAAGTAATGCAATTGTTTAGTGTATCGCTACATAACAACATAAATTACCTCCGCGGACCATTATGACTGCGGCATCCCGTTTCATAACATAACCAAAATGTAATTAAGCAAAAACCAAAAGCATTCAATTTACGCGGCCAATAAAGAGAAATAACAGGGATTCAATTTAAACGTATTACGCTCGTAATCAGAAACCTGTAGCCAAAAGTAGCGAATTAGAAACATTACACGAGTTTATTTTAGAATGAACGCTTTTAAAAGTATTATACATTAATTAACTCTTTTTATATTATTTCGTAAATTGAAATTACATAACAATTCAGCTACTTTTAGAGCTCCATTACGAGTACGTCAACAAAGCTCTCTCTCAATAAACTTTCATGTAACATCAAAGCTTGAAACATGAACATAAAACTGCTACGAATCAAGTAGCTATGTACTACGAATTACGACGTATTCATACTAAATTGCTAGAAACTTAGCAAGCGATACATTTCAAAAATTTTACCTATATTCCTCACATTGGTTCTACTTACCCTAGAAGTCTTCGAACCTACATTAGCACAAATTCTATATTAGAAATCCTGAAAATTCAAACAATATCGCGATCTAAGTGTGCACAGCGCCATCTTTTGTCTCATAACGTAAAAAGATGAGTCCGAGCCTGCACACTATGGAACGTCCGGTGCGGGAACGTAACTTTGGTTACGTGTAATTTAAACCAGTATTAAGAATAATAATTTGATAACGATCGACGTAGCATATTAATAATTGTAGGTATACGGCCTGTGACAGAAAATTAAGAACTCGCTTGACTTCAGCTTCCGAAATTCCTATCGCTACCTAGGCACGAATTGATAACGTTGACAGTGTGACCTTTAACAATTATATTTAAACCCCTAATAACACAGAACATTTAAGTTGACAGATTCAATTAACGAGCTTGATACACTAACGTTAACTAAAAGCCCCAAAACTGGTAAACTATCGCTGGAGTTGGGGAATTCAGTTGCGGTATTGTGTCCAATTAAGTGAAACCGTACGATTTTAGCGTTAGGGGAATTTAGTATGGTACTATGATGTACATTATTTACTTTATTATACATACATATTACGATAACAGCACGTCAAGTAAAAAAATGTGGCTTCTAATACTTGGCAAAAAAATATATCCTGATGTACCTACTGTCAATCAAAGTCCAAGCAAGCTAATTTCTGTTTTTGCTAGATTAGGCATCTATCTACCTACTTGTGGAAAAAAAATAACTTAAATACTTCGAATTAGTGGTTATAAATAACTTACACGTGCTTGAAGTCTCCAAACATTATCCGATTATTTTTACAATACAAAAGTACACGAGTAATAATCCGACTTAGCACGTAGTAGAATTATTTACTTATTTTACAGTTACAATACAGTTACTGTCTTATTAATTTATACAATTATACAATATACTAGATAGCGTAATTCATAACGGTAAATTCCAATGAATAAATCCAAATCATCGTAAAAAGTTGCAAGTTTTTATTGCTCGCTGTATGAGGAGTAACTTTTACTAAGTAACTGTATTGATGAAAAACACTGATGAAACATAAAAATTGAGTTTTTTCTCTTTCCTAAAGAATAAAGAAAATATAATAGTGTAGAAAGCAATTCTTCGAATGGGTGGAACTAAATTTATACTGGTGAATGCGATCGCTTCAACAGACGGGACGTGAGATAGATCCACAATATCCATTTACAGACGAAAGCTTTTAGCTTGCGTCAAATGAGAGTTCAGTGGTAAATCAACACTTTGGGGCGGGCTCTGGCAGTGCCAGAGAAAACTGTTTTCAGCCAGGATTGCCTCGATCGCGAATGTTCCGCACAATACACATGTCGGAGTGCAAACGGAAGGAACGTGGGAGGCGAAGGAAATTGAAGCCGATTGCCTGTCCGCTCTCTCTGTTTACCTTCACCGGGGCCAAACATATTAATTAACTCCATTATTTGTGCTGATCAACAAACAATACTCGCGGTGATTACAATAGAATTGTTAATTGGTTTCTCTAACAAGGGGAATGAACATTCTATTTTAGTTTCACTAAAGCCTTTAATCAGTTTAAAATAAAGGACCTCTTTATCATTTGATCGCGGGGTCGCTTAAGTCTTCATTAACTAGCAAAGTTTGAGCCCTGCTTTGATAAACGCCCTGCCCAAGAATAAATTAGAAGATTAAATTATATAATAGGGTCTGAAAAGAGAAATACGTAAACAAATAATAATTTTACTTTCTAAACTGTGAAAATGTGTATCCAACTGTCTATTATTGCACCGTAATATTAGGTTTTCGAAACTACGCGGCAATCATGGTTGGTCAACTTGATAACACCAATTAAGTAGGGCATGGGTGCGCAAACGCAACCCGCCCGCAGTCCCGACGCACGGTGGGCTGATATTAGAGCTTCATAGACTTAGCGTCGCTCAAAAATCAAGTGCCGAATTTTGAAAAAATAAATATGCCAATGTGTTCCTTTACCAAAAAGAAATATTTTATGTTATGTAACGTTTCTTGATAAAGTTATTATTTAATAAGTTATTGACAATTTCCTTTTTTTTTGTATGGAGCTCAACATTTATTTTTATTTTATTCGTTATTCTTAAGCTTTCNTTTTTTTTATTTTAAAGTCCAAAATGACAATGTTCCGAAGATTTCCGAAATGCGACACTTGGTGATAACATAGCTTATATGTTGCATTACATAATACAAAAGTCAATTTCTTAAGAAAGCTTAAGAATAACGAATAAAATAAAAATAAATGTTGAGCTCCATACAAAAAAAAAGGAAATTGTCAATAACTTATTAAATAATAACTTTATCAAGAAACGTTACATAACATAAAATATTCCTTTTTGGTAAAGGAACACATTGGCGTATTAATTTTTTCAAAATTCGGCACTTGATTTTTGAGCGACGCTAAGTCTATGAAGCTCTAATATCAGCCCACCGTGCGACGCATGCAAATCGCTTATTGGCGCAACAATCAGATCGCGACGAGACCGGTCAACCGTTCAGTCATTCGGTCGTTGACACCGGCGATGGTGGTGACAACTGACAGTGGACCACTTGCACAAAATAAAAATTTAACATTGTAGTGTAATGTTTAATTAAAAGTTACATTTTCCAGGTGCGAAGCAAACAATAGCACATTTTTAGACTACAGAAATTCACAGGTCAATTATGATGGTTGATGAGTAAATAGATGGCAATTACATCAAGTAAGCGCTGCGGTGGACGTTAATTTAATTCTCTAACGGGCAGGCGTTTTCGTAGAGTGATTAAGATTTCAGAAGAGCAGCCAAAATTCATCAAATATTCTGGGTAACGAAGTACGTTATCAAATATTTAACGAATTGGCAAGTAGGCACTTATCTACTTACCTTACCTGTGGACTGAATATACAAAGTTTTGAGATGAGAACGTTTTCCCAAGACATCCCTCGTGGGGGATACCTCGCATGCCTTACTTGGAATAAGTTTAATAATTTCACAAGATACCTACCTGAACATATAGGTATGTGTCATAGTTTGGAGCTTGCTATTTTGTTTGTCTTGTCTAATATGAAGTCGGTTAAAAAGTTGTGTCTTACAAAACATTGTTGTAATTGGTAAAAATATCGATGCTACACGAATACGATTCATAGCAAAAGTATTGTGTAGCGAACAATAAATCAATGGAAATTGCGATAAAATATGAGTAGATAAGGTGATCAGTGACTGGATAAGATAAAGCGCATGTGGATTTCATTTATTTCAATGTTCGTTCGATCGTGTTTATTAACAGCGTAATATAAAGTGAGTAGAAGCAAAGACATTTTCGACCGAGGCCTGGAGGTATACTTCAATGCGATCATTTAAAAGCGCTAATAGCCGGAACAAACAGGTGCTTGCGCAAGGAGTAATAAGGGTTTCAATGGTTTTGCTCGCACCTGTTCAGTTTTTGTTGACATTTAAATGCCGGAATGCATAGGCTTAATAAGTAGAACGTGACACAGATCAGTCAATTTAAGGTACAATTTAATCATTATTTCAGCTAGATTCAGAAATAATTTCCAGCCTACGTGATATGTTGACGTAACTATGATATAAAACACGGCGAAACCTGAGCCTATTATATAAATTAGGGCCAGCATATCCCGGATCTTGGATGAGCGCAAGCTCGCCCCTCATAAAGAGGTACTCCATCAACACATCATCATAACGCAAATAGCCGCGGACCCCATATGCGGCAAGGCCGAGGGCAGATCCACAATGGATCGTTTCCGCAAGTTGACGCCTCATAATCTTTGAGGATGGGCCTTTTAGTGGATTGAGGATCAAATTAACAAGAGGCACAAGGCCGTGGCATGGAAAGTTAGCACAAACAAAAACAACGGCACTGACTTCTCTTAGTTCTTCCGTGATCACGGCGCATGTCACCGTGTCGTAATATCAGAAACGCGTTTAAAGATAGAAATGGGTAAAGAACTTTTTAGATGTGTCTTCAATGTGGAAGAAAATGGAAAAAATATTATGTACTTAGTTTGAAAAACTAAAATCACACATTAAAGTTTTGACCATGTTAGTTTTTCATGCTTTCTATTTTAAGTAATTATTTTATTATGAGTTTATGTACGAGAGGTATGCATACTATAATAAAGTGTTAGAGCAAATGTGTAAAATTGAACATCCAATTCAGGCGGGACTTTGACACATTTACTGAAGTGGAGATTAAATTGATGATGGGATTTGGCTACATTTCTCAAGACCCGAAAGGGTACGGGACTACGGGTAACACCGACCGTGTTGAAGTTTTTTTACTTTGCCTCCGTCAAGTCAAACAAAGAGGCGGAACAAAGAGGAGAGAGCGCCTTTGTGCGGATACGTCGAGTGCGCCGGCACTTAACTCTGACATCGGCGGAGGCGGCAACGGCTTCGTCTTTTTTTGACATAAACCGTAGTTTCTTTGGCAAAAGGGTCCAATTTTTTAAATATTAATAATAATCAGTTAAATAGCAGCAATCCTACAGCATTTTGCACACGAATCTAGGCAGCATTGACGAGGTAAATCCAAGTTTATTTTCCCTAAGATATCAAAACATAAAATTAAAATAACTTGCAGATATACCAACTGCGATAACAGTTTCATACTCATTAAATGGTCTGGCTAAAACTGAAGTGAAGTTTATGTAAAGTTTATAAGTGGAATATGAAATGAATCGTTTGGCCAATGCACCAGCGGAGGAACGACCAGCCTTCGTTAATGGCTATGTTTTATTGGCCCGGTCTAATTGCTTCCCGCCTGGTGTTAACGACGTTTACGCCGACCTAGATAGGTGCTCCGCGACCAATTTCCACAATTTGTGGTCAATGTTACAAATTATGACTAAGAAATTCTAAAAGTATCAACTCATATTATTTATTACTTGGTTTTCTTTTAACCGTAGCAGTTCGTAGACATAAGTATATTTTCGAAGAAATTGGACGGTAAATAATCAAAAGGGGTAGACGCATAAATAGGCAGAAAACGCGCCAATTTCAATTTTCCAAACGGACAGTCAGCTGCGTCCGTATAATCCGGAATTTATCTTTGAGTTCGGGACGGACACCCGTTGCTTTTCTATCACCTGCGTCAACACCAAGGAAAAAGCGGTACAGAAATATCGAGCATGGAGAAAAAAACCCATTGTGTTTTAGATACGCAAGGCCAGTATGAAATTCAAGAGGAGTTATTGTTTAATGCTGGAATTTCCATTATCCTTTGATGAGGCCACATGTAGTACAATATCAAATGACTATGCAGGGACCTGTTAGCTAGAGTTCATTATATGACAAATGACCCGACGTGTGTGTATAATCCGACAGCAAAAACTAGTTATCCAATACAGGTGGAATTACATCGCAACATGCGCTCGTCGCCGCCATTCCGGTTCCATTTAGCTTGTATTAGTTACATTTAGATAGATGATGATGTGTTTATGTTATGCTTTCGTTGCGAAACCCGGCGCATCGGCCGGTGACGCATACCTCTTGCGGCTAATTTAACTGAATTTATAGCAGCTGCAAGGTCGGCAAAGGATAACGAACTCAACCTACGTTCGTTCATGTTACCAAACAAGTCTTCACGGTTCACAGACTGCTGATTAACTTCGTCAATGAATTCACTTCAACAGAAGTTCAATTAAGCATTAATGACGCCATGTTTAAGCACAGGTATAAAAAGTTAACCGTTCGGCTGTGACAAACCCATGGATTGTTTTAAATGTCTACTCTGCAGAAAAATCTAACAAAAAATTGACTTCCAAAAAAGAAACACGTGCATGGCAACAGCGTGTGTAATCTAACGTAGATTAATTAATAATAATAATAATAATAATAACTTTATTTGTCCAAAACACAATCGTGATGTTAAATAAGGTACATGTTAAAAATTTATGTAGTACATTGGTAGGCGAGATTGACAACTACCCTCCGCGCTAATTGCTGGGGGCAAATATTGCGGGTCCATTTCTCTGGTTCAGTTGCGTTGCGGGCAAAAACGAGGAAAGGATCAAAGTTAACGTCGTTAATGTTGTTTGCACGTTTGAAAAACAACAGATTTTCATAATTCACTTTTTATAAAAAACCGAAGATGATCTGACCATCAATTTTAAAAGTGAAGAGAAAATTTTACACCGGTTTAAATCGCCCCTTCCTTGCGGCGAAGTCACTACGCCTGTTTACAGGTTTGAACCAGCCATCAGGAGATACATAGCTCGTTATTGAGTTAGCAGTAATGTTCCCTGATACTCGGCATCAATTCCCTCCCGGCAAACTTTGTAAGTCGCATGTTCTGCTGAGCACTGACAAATACACGGGGAGAACTTTTTGCTTTCAGAAAATTGCGTTCATAATTTAGGGCAAGTGCGTTAACTTGTTGAGAAAGAATGGCAAACTTGCTAAGTGGAGTTAGAGCAAACGAGTGAATACCTCGACTGAGCTGAAATATTCAATTTGGCCAGTGGTGCCCCTTAAAGCCTGGAATAATAGTATGTGGGTGTATGTGGTGTATAGTGTATATGTTATTAAGGAAGCCTCGGCGCTTCGACCCGTAATCAGATTAGCCACCGCCGACTCCGCTAGTAGGCACTTGTGTTACGTATGAGTACAGTGTATTGAGGATAATGTCAATTGTTTAAGGCTTGGTATTTCTTCTAAAGTAGGTATTTCGCGCTGTCAAAATCTGCGCGCGAAATTCTTCGCCGAAAACAACGCGTCAAAGAGCTCCCGCCACAATTTCCAGCTACACAGTATAGAAATACGCAGTTGGTTAGGNGGCCTTAAATTGATACTCGTGTATAAACTACGACGGAACAAGAATCAAGAGACATTTATTAAGTATCATTTCATTTATTTAGGGCTCATAAATAACCAAATATACGTCACACATCTATCGTCTATTGCAGGACTCAGACTTTATCCAGTAAAATAGTCTTTATTTATTAATACTAGCTTTCCGCCCGCGGCTTCGCCCGCGTGGAATTTTGTCTGTCACAGAAAAACTATTCAAAAACCGGGATAAAAACTATCCTATGTCCTTTCCCAGGACTCAAACTATCTCTATGCCAAATTTCATTAAAATCGGTTTAGTGGTTTAGGCGTTAAAGAGAGACAGACAGACAGAGTTACTTTCGCATTTATAATATTAGTATGATTTTTGTCTTCAACAGCATTAATGTGCTGAGAACAGTGAAGAGCTCCATAATACGAAACTTTTACCAATTTATACTTTAGACATTATAATAATTATGTTTATTTATATTCCCGAGCTTATTTCTATAAAAATGTATTTGTGAGGCAGGGCCATAAGACAACTAACTGTGCCAAATAATATGTTTAGCAAAATAAACATCGCTAATTCACCGGAATCGTCTCTATTCATTTACGATACGAGTGTGTATTGCGTAGTCGTCACTACACGAGTTTCCTCGAGTGGATATTGCTTCACGAAGGAAATGGCACGACAAACTTTGGTTTAGCACTTGAAACTCCATTTAGTAAATGGAATATTAAATTTAGAACTTGTAGTTTACGGATAACATTGTTTATATCATATTGCCAATTTGTGGACATTAAATTACTAATGCAATTAAAAAACAAAATCTACGTAGAGGTAGACATGAGTGCCTGAAAATTCAAGAAGTAGAGCATTCACCCTTATTTAAATTATGTTTTTTTTTGTGGTGATTGAGATATTACCTTCTTCCTTTTTGATAATTGAAGATTTGTAAGATGATTCAGCGGCTTGTATCTTAACACGATTCAAGGAAACCAAATGATTATAAACTGCAAAGACATAACTGGAGTAAACAAACTAAACAGCATGTACCGAAGACGTCACTTTTGTTTTAACAAGCTTAAGCCCAGCTGAGACATAATGGTTCTCCTAATTGGAACAACATACACGTCATAAAAGGTATTCCATCCATATACACTGGGCTTTGTAATGTTGACAAAAACGTAACTAGTCAAATCCCAGCAGCGCTCTACAATTGAGTAATGGTTTAGCATACAAACAAATGAGGTGATTCCCCACACAGGTAGTGTCCGTCTAAAACCATTAGTATTCACGACACTGGCCTAGGGCCAGCTCAATGCGGGATTACACGGGCATATCAAGGGGCGGCAACAATGAGGATAATGGCCCAAACCCGTAAGCTAATGGTTTGTTTGCCTGAACGGGTTAGGCCTCACTGTATTATTATGCTCCCCAACGTCGAATTGGCTACATCGCTATTACATATTCGACATACGCCATTACAATTTACTGAAACATTTTCGTTGTAAAATAATGTATGCTAAACAAAGTAATTACTGGCTCCCATTCAATTGAGATAAAATGTATGAGCGCGAAGCAAAACGCATAATCTTGTTTACATTACCTCGCCTGGAGTTGTATAAAAGCCATTAGCCGCTGAAGACCACTCGTCACAGCCGTCACAGGGGAGAGGAATCAAAATGTAATTTAGTAAAAAGCGGCGAGAGAAGACTCACCGTCAATTTGACGAATTTGATGAAAATCTGACAACGATTCCGTAATCATATTAATTTAGATGACGCGCTTTTCTTCTTCGTCGAAAGGAGGCACTTTATAGGAATTCGGAGATTTGATGCTTATCTTAAAGCGTCATAGGTACTTAATTCTTCTGACTAGCAATAAGCTTCTTTAAAAGAAAATGAATTGTATCGGAAAACTTTCGATTACTCTAAAATTAGCTGCCGACATTAATGGAGGGGAATTTAAACCCTATAATCGAGTTCATATCGAGCCGTCAGATACAGACGGCCAATAAGGCAAATTGCAAACTTTCGGAACTTGACCTTCCAAGTTCAGAACGGGCTATTCCCCTTCACGCCCCGCGCCGCCCCGCCCGCCCTCGCCCAGCCCGCATTGCAGTGGAGCTGAAGGACAATCCCAAATAAGAACCAGATTATCAGACGCGTGTCAACGGACCTTTAAAACCCTCTTTACTCGGGTCCTTACTTTCTCGCATCGAGTCGACGACCTTTATGAATGAAATTAAACTGCTCTCAGTTTGACATTGACGACCAGCGTCAACTTGTTCAGCTAATGAAATGGCAAATGGGGAGACAATTGCCTATTTCGTTCGTTTCGGCGCGGGAGTAGCATGGTAATAATGAAATTGCGAAAATATCTATAAGGTTGCGAGGGCCTTGACTCCAGATGATATTCAGGGAGGTCAAGGTGGCCCTAATGCGTTTACAGCTAACAACCTCGCGCACTTTATAGTCATCGCGCGGCACCGAACGGCTATTCCTCCTTAAATCCTAAAATAAAACCGGAATAAAATAGGGTAATTGCGCCGGTTTTCCGTCCAGCTCCTGTTTTCGTCCATTTGACCGACTTGCCACAAACAAATACGGAAAATTAGAATACAAACCTAACTTTCCGTGCAAGTTTGGACTTTTTACAATCTATAATATCTAAGTAACAGTTCTGACTGCATGAAAATGTAATTTGACAAGTAATAACTCCAAAAAATTCTAAGGAAGTTTCTGCTGCACACAGGTGAATGGAAAACGTCGTCAAGTTAGAAAAAGAACGTGCCGGTAGGGAACTTTCATGGTATGTTTAATTACTGTTTTAGCTACTTTACGTAATGTTTTTGGCACGTATGTCTAATTATTAGCATAATAAACACTATTTTAAGGGTTTATTAAAGTTTTTGTATAGAAATCTTAGATAATTAAGTGGACTAATACTAGCATAACAATTTTGCAAGATTTTGGTTTTCGTCCACGTGGACGGAAACCCTGACACCTAGTTAATATTTTTAATAATCATTTTACTTCAATGGACCTACAAAATACAATGTTTTTTCTTCCAATATGATCTTTATTGCTATTACATTAAACATTTTAGTTTACGTCCACTTTTTAACAGTGATAAACCCATAAAAACCGTTAAAAAGATGTGGACGAAAACAAAAAATAGCTTTAAACGTTGTTGTGTTTTCGTCCATGACGTCATGAGCAAGCACTGGGGTGGACGAAAACCAAAATTAGCTATTCCTGTAGATTAGTTTTCGTCCATTTGTCCTTCGACCTATTGCAATATTTTCCTAAATTTAGGTAAGAAACTTATTTAAATCTTTTTGATATCATTTGAAAGCTAACAAAATTACCTTTCAAATGATATACCACAATCCATAGTTACTGTATTGTAGAATTGGTTTTAAGTTAATAATTCAACTGTACCCTTTTTTCTACACAGTGGTCGAAAACTAGCGTACACTAGGACGAAAACTGATTTTTTTGGACGAAAACTAGTGAAATCGCCTCTTTTGCATAAAATATTTTTTATAAAAAAACCCATGGTATTTACTTATTGTCATATATATTAACGTAAAGTAGACTATATAAGG
This sequence comes from Ostrinia furnacalis, assembly GCF_004193835.3. Classification (NCBI taxonomy): domain Eukaryota; kingdom Metazoa; phylum Arthropoda; class Insecta; order Lepidoptera; family Crambidae; genus Ostrinia; species Ostrinia furnacalis. The sequence continues at coordinate 42,202 of NW_021131473.1, read as the reverse complement.
ACTAAAATTACATATGATACATATGAGTAAGGGTATTTTAAGATATTCATTTCGCATCACAAAGTTGGCAACTCCCATAATTGGACGAAAACTAGCGCACTTACCCTACGCGTAAAAGGAGATTCGGTAGAGATTTTGCCTGGATATCGAATTTATGAGATTCTCGTCGCAAAAACGCTTATCGCAAAACGAATTTTCTTCAGGGGAAAATAATTTCTTAGACCAGACAAAGTATACAAAGCGGGAGTATTTTTGACAAAAATATCTATTAGATGATTACTTTGCGCAATAAGAGCAGACTCGGAGAATCGGAGAAAAACAATAGGTCATAATAATACCATAAGCGTAACAAATACGAAAACATGTCATTAATTCATTTTGTTTACATAAAACATGTTTTCGTTGTAGTTAGATCACGTCTTTTCTTAAAGAACTTTTAATCTAGATGAAATATTGTTGATGCTGGGATCACAATCAGCATTGCAATTGATGGCAAGAGATCGGATAATTTAAAAGAAGTTTAGGTGCAAATAGCAATATAGCAATGAATAGAGATGAAACGAAAGATTAAGTATGGTCGTTATACATAGGAATCATAGCGTACTTTCCTCAATTCCAAAGCGTCGGTGAGTCACCAACGTCCTTCACCCCGACTCGCCCGTACCGACATCCGCATTCACAATTTTGCCGACCAAAAGCCTCTTTCGCCGAGGGCTTATTCACGTCACATTTAAATTCATTCATAGCACTGACGTAAATGCGCCACTTCTCAAATGAAGGCCTTTAACAATTTCGCATTAGCAAAAGAGAAGAATCTTCAAGCGCTATTCTTGTAATCTCAAACTTCTTGAAGGTGACATTCATTTAACTCGTTGTTAAAGATAATAAAGCTTCAAAGAAAAGCGGTGATTAGACATGCTGTTATGTCGCGGATGTAGTTGTAATGAGAAAAGAAAACAAACGAAGTACACTGCCGCAAGCAACAATACAACAAAATATCATTTCGATTACGCCACGGCCGCAACATTGCCACACTTTCTCTGCAGAGCAAATTGCGAACCTTGTTGCCAACAATTTACCGCAGATACGAAGCTCCCGTGTTTACAATTACCTACATAGGCAATATGTATTACGCTTCGTCCAAACATAGATAAGTAAATAGTGACGTAATCTGCGCTAGTGCGTCCTAAGACGAAAACACGTCAAGGGCGAGTCATAACAATCTGTCGCCATAGAAAATTCATGGTCAATATCAATAAACACATTCTGTTATAGCTTCTCATACATCCAAGTGTAGTAAACACTACATTGTATTAATGTTAATTAATATGTACCGGCCTCTCTATTCATGAATGTAGTGGGCCAGCCATGCATTAATTGGAGGATCAAACTGCGCTGTTATCTTACATTGTGTTAACTGCGTCATTAGAAAGTCAACAACAGTATTATTTGTAGCCCGTTTCCTATCTATGTTTCCTTCAATTATTGTGTACAAAAGAAAATTAATTAAGTCAAGAGAAAATGCACCAAAAATGTCTAATCCGCCCACTCTTTTCTCGAAAATATTTACAAAGTAGAGTTAAAGATTATGCAACTGACGTAAAGCCTTGTACAAATAAACATAAAGATGAAGAGATGTTCGGTTCTAAAATAAATCAGCCCGTGTTATGTTTATCTGCATGTGCTGCGGATTGGCTAAATCGGTTGCGCGTGCATTACGATGAACATACGAGATGTAGACGATGAACAGATTCACGTACGCTCGTTCACATTGCATAGCATTTTGCAAGGCATGCATAACAACAACATTCGAAAGTGTGTCAAGATTGCAAATAGCAACGTGCAACCGACGCGCTGCACAAAGCGGGAAATGCAACACATCAAAACCATTACGCTAAGTAGGTCTTCCGCGTGGCAGCGAAAGAAAAAACGTTTTTCGTGTTGGCATTGTACAATTTAACATATACCGTTGGCTTCCGGGTTCATTATCGATGCTTCACGGCCTTGTAAATCACGTCAGGTCCGAAAATATAAATAATATCATTCAATACGAAACAGTCAGCAATTGGGCTATATTTTAACATGGCAATTTATTCATTCCCACGCAATTTAGGTATAATAGAAAAAAGAATCCCAAAAGTGAATGTTCCAAAATATTACGCTCATAAAATTGGATCAGCTGCAGGGAATATCTGGCTGTGGAACAATAAAAATGCAAATATCGATTATAAGCGCGCAGACATTATTGTCTGTCCTGGCGGGACGCCATCCATTCTATTGGCACTTTCGGGGGACGCCGCATCAAATGAGACTTATTTTCAGTAGCTCGTATATGGATGCATTTTTCGTAAAAGCAAACATATTCTTTATTTGATCATAAAAATGTCCAAATACTTACTATTTTGATAGAGACTGTTTAAAATCACCCTTTCAGTTATAGGTACACTATTTTCAAATTGTCTACGTCATGTTTCAGTTATAGGTACACTATTTATAAATTGTCTACGTCTATGTCATCCTTATATGGTTTAAATTAATTAAGTTTATGTTCGTAATTAATCTATTCTCAATTTCTTTCGTCGCGTCATATTCACCTCAAGATATTAGAAATGTTCTGCTTGTACTTTTGCTACTAATATGGGAACCATTTGAGTGTATAATGCGAAACGATACCGAAACCGGTTCCTTGTTTATTCGTGTTCTGACCCCGAAGACTTCGTGACGGACATCGTTCCAACACGCCATACAGCACGCGAACAAACCTCGACCGGGTGAATGTTCTTACTAACTTATACGCTATAGTTTCGTGACATTCACTTGAATGGCACGTTACGCAATTTCACCAGTAATAGGTTTCAATAACGATTATGTGTAAGTAAATTGCTTGCTAGCGAAATCTTATTTCACAGTCACGACTTTATCAATGACCTATTACCTAGACTAGAGCAGTAAATAACACAGGGAGGGATACAATTACAAAACCGCTACAGCGGTTACTCTGCACAATTGTTAGTAATAACGAGTAAGACTTCACGATGATAATGCTACTAAGCTACACTACAGGAGCAAGCAAATCGTGGCTAAGCCTAACTAACCACGCCTCGAACTGCGATGCAGTCACGCTGTTAGCGACGCCGATTGGGCAATAATGCGAGTGAAAATGAGCACTGTAGCAACAACAATGAAGTGAGCAATCGTTCAAGACCTTGGACTAATGCTACTGATTATATCAATAAGAAATGTAGTCCAGATTGCGACATAATCGATACTTGTCCTTTGGATTGTGAGCAATATCTTGCAGCTAAGGAAACGCAAGCGTGCCGTCATTCGAAACCTCTTATGGGACGAAGCACCACTCAACAGGAGTATACAATGCGTAATGGAGTCCATTAACCAGTGATCCTTATCCTTTACAAAAGGTCTTCTTCAGATAAACAAGCGAAGGCTCGGTTCGCAGACAATGATTGATGCGGCCTGCCCGGGCCAGACGAACGCGATAACCGTGGTATATTGCACATGCTTTATCTTGCTATGTAAGCTAATACGAGCACACGGGGCTATCGGTTTTCATAAAAGTAATGAATGGCAAATGCAACATGACCGTCCAACGAAGCACATAAAATTTGACAGCGGCAATTTGTAACACGGTCGCACGTCAAACCGCTTTCATTATTGGTCATGTTCGTCGGATCGTACAATACACGAATTAAATTCTGAACAAGCGCCATAATTTTGGAATTGTTGACACTTACCTTTAAGTAAGACCCGTAATATTTAGTGACGTATGGGCTGTCACACTGTGACAGCACCATAATCTCCTGCTGTATGTCCTCGATCTCATCTTCAGCCTCCTCAAGGTCGATGATCTTGATGGCGACTACTTGCTGGGTCCTGTTATCGACCCCTTTGAACACCTCGCCGAAGGAGCCCTTGCCGATCTTCTCCTGTTTTGTGAAGATCAGCTCGGGGTCGACCTTCTGTGAAGCAAAAAAAAAATTTTATGTAGAATTCTTATTTTATGTAGGAGGCTTAACTCTATCTACCTACTAAACAAATAAAAATAAGTGTCAAAACATTTCCACTCTATGTTTAGCAAGTCATGCCCCTAACAGAGTGTTGACGGGACCAATTTAATCAGTGTATGGCGTGTTTTTTCTGTAAACAGTTATTATCTAGTTTTATTATCATTTGATATTTGATGACGATGACGCATGTGTATTAAAAATATTTATTAATTAGAAAATAACTTCAGAGTAGTATAATATAATAATAAAGAATAAATAATCCATTTAATTATTCTCTGAAACACGGGAGACAGCGTGATTAATGTTTATAAATTTTCTTTCACTGACATCAAAGGAAATTACTAAAAACACCTACATACCTACATGTTAAATTATAAATATTAAACCTAAGGTATACAAAAATGGATGTTCAAAGCGTTGATTGATTTATTCATAGGGTGCCATAAAATATTCCCACACACGAACGCCCTAAATTGCGAATTTTTTGTGCTTCGGTATAAATCCACTCTTTTATCTCAGACTGGATAATGACGTCAAGCAGATTTTATTTGTTTCAAATACTCAAAACCGCATTTTTAAAAATAATAATAATCATTTGACAATATTTTTTGTGCTAAGGAATTAATAAATGATAATATGATCGTGTTAATTGTATGTTATGCATGTTATGGTTTAGTTAGCCATCGCATGGAACTTTCATCTTGCTATATGAGACCTAAAAAATTCTTGGTTCTCTACATTACCTACACAAGTCACCTAATCTTGAAAGATTTCGAGATTCCAACATTAAAAAACCCCATCACCAACTCATAAACAAACGCTACCTCGTTTGTATTAGTTTACTTATCGTGAATTTTTATCGTATTGATAATCCTAAAAACGTTCGTAATGGAATTCGATAACAAAGGATTAGTGTTTTAGTATAAAAATATTTTTCACTATCTTCCACGTATTATGTCTTAAGAACAACTTTTTTCATTGACAAATATTACAGCTTAATCCCCAATCAATGTAGAAATTGTTGAAAATGGGCCGATATAGAATTGAAGCTACATTCATGGCGGGTTGCGCACGCGCATTCTCTTAAAAAGTCGCATCAAAGTTCACAGCAAGTCAACCTACTGGCATTTGGTTGACATTGTCTGTGGAGTCAAGGCTTCTCTCGGCCGGTAACCGGCGTGCATTCGAACGTGCCGTCTTTACGTAAACACCGTTTACCATACTGCCTCTGCAATAGTTCAAATATTTAACGAGATTTGTACTCGCGTGTGTAGGTACAGACCAGTACAGCGTTGCATAATTAAGCGCACAACCGTTAGTGTCTCGGACAAGGGGTTAAGATATACGAGCATCTTGTATGCATATCCCAGTTTGGGTCATGCATAATTAATTAAATCGTCATGACGTGAGTTACATCACACCTAAGCTGGATTTAAAAGGTTGTCTTGTTGTCACATCACATTCCTCATTCAGTTTTATTTTCTAGGTAGGTACCTACCAGCGTTGCCAGACGTCCCGATTTTGGCGGGACGTCCCGATTTTTTAATCAAATTTAAATGTCCCGCGCGGGACAGGCTCGGTCCCGCTTTTCGGAGAGAGACACTCACTTCACCAGACTATTGTTTGAAACGCCATATTATTCTAAAGAATAAAACTTTTTAATTTTTTTTCTTTTTTTTATTCTAAAGACGAATTTAACGATAGAGTAAAATCTGATTTATAACATTATTTTTTTGTTAAAATACATTTTTTATGGCTACTTTTGCTATCTATTGTCACGTAAACGTAATTTTAAGTCAAATAAAAAGATAAATATTTGAAAACCTTTGATTATATACGTTTTTTTACTATGTCCCGCTTCTGACGGAAGAATCCCGCTATTTTCACTCAAAAAGTACCAAAGTCCCGACTTGGCGAAAAAAAAAACTGGCAACGCTGGTACCTACGTATTGTTCTTCTTATCAACCAGAATAGAGTGTAAGTTATAAATTAATAAGTGCCTCTGATAAAAGTGATAAACCTTCATGCTTTCTTGAATACGATATCATTTTAGATCCATTGGATCATTGATATGATAATGTACCTATGTCATTAATTTAGATACCATAATGATTTAACATAACAAGGCATTATTGCGCTAATTGCAAAATCGTCATCGAATGTAATTGCTGCGGACAATACTAAAGTAAACAACGTCACAAAACGTCGAATGAAAATGTCCAATCAACTTCAGAAATCTTGATGATACTTTGATTAAACCGGAGAGAAAATTGAGGTATTCAAAGAACAGATTTGAGGGAAAGCGAGATAGTTTCCCCGGCACTAAGTCGAGCACGTGGCGCCTTATCCCGGCGCATCGCGACGTGACCGGACTGCCGATGAGCGCGCGCCGCCGCATATTGAGACGTAAATCTTTTATATTTTTAATCTAGCCTGCCCGGAATAAGGTTACTTTCTAAACAAATGACGATAACGTCAATAAACCTCAGGAACATACAGAAAAATCATTCAAATAAAATAATGGGATTCACAATCATGACATATTATTATTATGTCTCTCAAGTCTCAACCATATTATGGTTGAACTAAAGAAAGGAAAAGTTTTCGAAAACAACTCTACATAGGAGAAATTCTCTCGCCACAGACATATTTTTTAACATAAAAATCCACCAGATGAAATTAAATTCAAGCACCACTGGTGGGATAAGGCCAATAAATAAAACGACATCATTATTCCTCTTAAAATACCCGTAAAAGGCCAACGGGGGATGATAAGTGAGAGGCTCACCGTGGTGCGAACAAAAAGGCTTATTGAGTTTCGGGGGCCAATATACACGCGAGGCCCAGAAGGCAGAGGCAGGGTTGACAAACAATTTTAGCTGGCTAATGGATTCAGTACGCTCAAAAGAGTTTAAAGCGTTTTATTTTCATTTGACATAGATAGTAGATAGATACGATAAACTTAGGTTTAAAATTAACTTCTTAAAAAAAAATATTGTTGATAGAGAATTTTTTATGCTTAATTTTATTCAGCTTTTCTGTTACCTAAATAATTTTGAATTTAAAGAGAACTCACAAACCACGAAGACAGCCCGGGAAGCGTAACTTCTTGTGTGTGTTAATCGTCCCGTTCTGCCTTTAATGAAGAACAATCGAAATACATACACGCTCTGAATAACCGTTTCTTACTTGCTAACTGTTTATATTACGAATACCTGTCTTGAAAATAGTTTCAATAATTTTTATTTTCAATTAAACATAGTTTTGTAATTAAAACAAACACGAAATCCATTAATAAACGTATTGGTTACGTGCTATAAAATATCAGGCACAAGTTATGACCTTTTCGAACCGTTGCAATGTTTGAAGATGTTAAAAAGTTTGGCAACTAATTAAAACTTTTCTATTAACATTGTTGAATCTTTTCAATTTATGCGCCAAGTTATTGCCACAAATTAAAACTTTGTAAGATAACTTCTATTTTATCACAATCATAAAACATATTATTAAATGTTGCCAAGAAAGTTTAAATCCCTTGTTTAATGCTTTTCAACATTTTTTTATAACAAAGGTATCGGTTTTTGTAAATATGAATAAAGTTAACGAATTTTTATTGTCTTAAGTTCTTAAGCTCCTGTAGCCTTCAAGCAAAGAGAATAGTTTCCTCATACATAAGTACAGTTATAGTAAAGCTGCATTTCCTTGTAGTTAGTGTAGGTACTAGCAATGGTCGGATATATTGGTAAGCAAACTTTGAAATTAAAGTAAAATATTGCTAACATTTGAACGGAAATAATACAAAATTAATTTTATTTTAATTTAAAATTTAATTATTAATTAAAGTTGCATTAGAATTTAACACTTTGCTTTTAATTTTAATTGTTTTATCATTACCAACTACATATGTACGTGGTTGTAGATTGCATCTCCGTGTAACAGTATCAGGTTCAGTCGCCTCGACGTCGACGGCTGCGCCTGCGCACCGTAAAGAGAACAACCTCGCTTACGACTACATTTGCTATTCATTAGATGCTTCCCTAATAGGAATCCGTCTTACGGCCGCTCTGTATACGGTCTATCGGGCGGTTCGGTATTTGCTCACTGGATCAACCACTTTTTATCCAATTTTCGTAACGCGTTACACAATGGCAAAACCTATATGAACACAAATCGAGCATTAAGTGAACTCAAGTGTATTTTGACAAGAGGAATTTCATTTCTCACTGATGTGGAAATTAAGCGATCAATTTGCGATAAGAAAACAAACGTCTGAGTCATTAAAGAAAATGGCAACGTGATTTGTGATTGGAGTTTCAGTGTTATGTATGCCATTTCATTATAAATTATAGCGTTTATCGTTAGATGTATATCGCAGATGGTATCAAGGAAGCCCGCATACCGTGGGTATCAGAGAAACGCGTTCGTGTCGGGTGACGCGTGCGCAGCCGACATCCGACACGCATTGCGAGAGACCAGGAAATAAATTACAGATACGAAACAGCCGAGCAGGCTCACGCATAGCGCCAGGATGTGAAACTACCAGTTAACGCAATGCAAACCACGATAATTGCACCGTTTTTTTTTATAAAAAAACAGCGTTATTGAGTCAGAATCAATTCAGTTTTTTTTATTTGTTTTCACTTGAGAATTTAAATCACATTTCATATGTTAATGCGAGACAAAGATTCTCAAATAATGAGAATATGTTTTTGTTCGAAAGTTGTCGACGTGACGTATCGAGGTAAATAAACAAGTAATTCCTCCACTTACACTAGCAACTGTATTTCTGCTGTGCGATGGACGAACCGGAGCGGGGCGAACTGGTTGTGGTGGCACTTTCAACTGCCTCCGATCAAAGGACGACACATGATTCCCGGACCACCCCCAGCGCCCGGGCCCATTGCTTCCATGCGGCAGCGAGTACGAAGACTGCGGCCGCAGGTGCTTCCCCGTCGGCGGCCCCGCCAAGATCGGACCCCCCGGACCATTCTGGGCCACCGGCCCCCCAGGCCCCTGAACGTAATGATAATGAGGAGGGTTAGACACCGCTGCCCCCCACATCGCGTCAAACACTAATCACACACTGGCACAGCACAAAACACAGTCACTGTTCACCTCATCACAACGACAGTGATCGCGCACTAACACCTATCAACATTCCACTGCCTCCTTATCGACCCATGATAATAATATAATTAGCTCCGTTTTATAAATCCATCTATTTGAAGATAACGCGCACAGTAATCGGCTACCAGTCGGCAGCGAGCGATCCAGGCCACTGTTCGCGGTGGAAAGACAGCTTGAAAACATGAACGCCTCGAAAGCAGCCGTCCTCGCCGGACGCAAACGAGACGCGTAAAGAATTAATTTGTGTTTGATGGACAATGGTTTCAACGAAAATGGAAGCTAATCAGGTTGATGTAGTTCCATCGCCCATAATAGTTGTCGTGACGTGTCACGGTGTGGAAGAGACCTACAATAATCCTAATAATGGAAATCGAAATTAGATTATGAGGTAGAGGCTGCTACATATTGACACCAAATGAAAGTTCACATCACTGAATAAAAACAATCCAATGGTAACTTTTATCCCAACGCTAAGCACTTTTCGCGGCTTACTCGTACGTTGACGATTTCCACTTGAACGGATTAACTCAAGAGAAATCAGTTTCCCGACACGCGCAATCCATCATGATGGACGGCGTGTGAGTACCAACACATTTGAATGTACACTGGTTGGTTGCGTGTTGAGAGTGGTTGCCGATCGTTCCACGCCGGCCGCCCTGGCGATTGCATTATGATTTTTTCGCAAGGGACCGAGGGGGAGAGCAAGGCGCGCGGGCGGCGTGCGCGCCAGCGAAGCGTGCAGTAGCCGCTGCTTGGTCGGCGCAATGCAGCGAAACTCACAATGAACCAACACCAGCACATTTTCATAACGCACGACTAATTCCTGCTGCCGTCGCATCACGCATAGATTGTCACGAGTGAAAAGATTCAATTATTGACCATGAATAGAGAGCGGTGAGCAAGTCCAGCGTGGAAATGATGATTATTATTATTACGATGGAGAGCTAATAGTACTCAGATCGACTCTATCTGATAGAGATGTAAATTAAAACATTCATGTCAATTACGCTCTAGGGCTCGTTGCTAATACAACTTTCTTCGGTTCCAATATTTAATGATGACAAAGAAGTAATACATCACGAGTATCAATAACTGTCAAACGGTAACATTACAAAAAGAGGAGTATAGCCAATCTGTCAAAAGAGCGTTCCAGTTAGCGAGCGCGAAAGTCAGCAAAACAAAGGCGTTACAAAACTTTCGTTGGGCCGCGACGGCCGAGCGTCGAGTTTGAACGCACAATAGGAGGCATTAGTATTCCGAGTGTTACCGCGGCGGCGATGGCAGCAGGGTTGACTGTCCGGAGGAGTCACCGCCCGCGCGCCGTGGACTGAATACCGACCCTTATGGTCTCGAGGAATTCCGTGCGTTCGCAGCAGCGCTACGCATCGCCATAACCGTGCGACATTGGGCAATGCGGCACACATACATTATTTGGTTAACGGCCCGTTAGATCCTATTGTAGGACCTGTCACGTTTCACGGCCCATTCTCATATGCATAGAGAGCAATAAATAATGGATAAATTCCTGAAAAAGAAAATGCATTTGATGAAATTGATTTCACCGCTCATTTACAAGATACCCATGAATACGCAACAGGTGTGCAACCTTGCGTGGGCACCACTTAGGAATTCAGATTGGTATGCCTAGTTATGTCTTTTGTTCCGCATTCTACGCGACTTTATACAGAAAAGACGCCTTGAAAAGTGGCGTTAGATATTACAAAACTGGTTTATAGCATAATGTGATAAAGCATATAATCAACTTTGCACCAATAACTCGACCATGACACAAAACCAACGCAACCACGCGAGTGAGCAGTTGTGTACTTGATAAAATTCACTAACAATAGTTTTGACCACATTCACCGTCACTTTTTAGCAATTTTTTATTGAACCAAAGATCAGCAATAAAAAACAATGGCATCCAACCGATAGACAGCGATGCCTACGCGTGACTAAAATCGACGACGACTGAAGGCAGCGAATATGTATTAAAGAACGGGGACAGTACAGTCTATGAACAATGAAGGTGTTTTAAACTAAAAAGCCAAAAGAAAATAGCCTAGCAATTTTAAAGGTTTTTACAAATACACGGCAAGGCCTAAAACATACGGCTGAAGTAAGGAAGGGAACCACTTTCAATAGTCTGACCTCGTACAATCTGAAATCTTGTGTGATGATAAGAGCTCTATTATCATGATGACAAAACATCATATTATTGCTCAAATCGAACAATAAAGATAAGAAATCTTAAAAAAAAATAGCATTGTAAAAATAAGATGACAAGGTTAAACAGATTTTTAAACCGCAAAGATAAAAAGACAATGGATCAAACTGTAGTACGTACGATATTAAGGGACACTATCTAGGATATTCAAGTTCATTTGAAGCTATATTAACATCATATTAAAATAAATAAGCAAAACAACCATCCACTAAGTTGAAATAACAAAAGTTACACGTACAGTGATCAAGATATACAGCATTATCTGCTTACTCACGCAGCTGCAGACAGAAGAACTGCTATTGGGAGCGCAATGTAAAACATGGTAACAATAGTTTGTGAATGGGGCAACGTTCCAACACTTCCAACGGTTCGGCAACGATTCGGAACATTTGGAAAATAAATCGTCTAAGCGCTTTGGCTCTAGATTTATCTCCCAGGTTTAGTTTCACTGTTCACGGGGTTAAAATGTCCGTATATTTTATAGTGCGCTAAGCATTTACAGTTTGTTAAGGAATTAGCGTAAGTGCATCAATGTTTGGATACAGCTATTTTGGTTTTGTTCGATGAATCGATTGCGGGATTTAGAATTTGATAATAAAAGCAAGTAGAAAAAGAAAATAAACGTTAACGGTTGTTTATTAAGAGCAAATTGCGTTGGTAACAGTTAGCACCTGTGCATCTGGCATTGCTGCCGAGGCAGAAAACATCCCATTTGCGTCACATCGGAAACGCATTAGCTGACTGACGACGCCGCGCGATCGCAATATCCTACCGGCAGCGCTCCCGTGCTGCGGGCCGCTTGCCACTTCCACCGTCATTATCACATAACACCGCTCATAATGCTACAGCAACGACATGGCTCAATGTTAAGGATTTTCCGTTAAAAGGGATTTATCTCTTTTGCGAATTCGTAGAACATTCCCTAGGGGGATTAAGTAAAACCTCTTTTTTCAGGCGACGGCACATCAAAAATAAATTCCAGGTAACAGGCTTACATTATGTAGTTCATAAGAAGTGATGTGATACATTATGTATCTAGTTACACCCTGTTAAAAATGTTTATAAGTATCAAGGCAAATATGAAGAAAAGGAGGTCATAAAAATTATTTCATATTACAACCTACAATAAAATTATAATGGAAAGTATTCTTTGTTTTTCAGAAGATTTCTTTAGAATGAATATCTTTTCGGAGATAATAAACCGTAGGCTGTTTTCTTTAAATAAACACCCCGCAACCCTTTGTAAACCTACTTAAGAATGTTTTGATATTGCAAATATTCACAACCTCATTTCGTAAGGCAAATAAAGTAATGAAACCCAAAAGAAACGTAGGAAAAATTAATAAGCAAAATGAAAACCATTTTGGAAGAAAGGCCTAACAGGGATTATAATTTTTCTATGGTGTTTACCTATTTATCTTTTTGGCTAACAAGTGGTTTAATATATTTTATCCCGATTCAGGCTACTTCTTTAGTTTAATGCAGTGGATTCGTTTCGTTATAACTGACCATATGGATGGACTTTCAATTTTTTATAATATATATAAGTATGTAGTGAAAAAATTAGACCAATAATATACTAACTACTCGATTAATGTACTGTGGCAGCTTGTAATTAAGATAGCACCTAGTCCTAAGACAAAATTATGTATGTAAACCCTTTGCTTGAATTTGTGTCTGTCTTGTTGGTTGTCCTAATTAAATAAATAAATAAATTAAGTTCAACGACATTTACCTACTTTGCCAGCTAACAAATTATCATTATTGCATGGAATATAGTACAAATGCCTCAAAATTGGAGCATACAAACAAAGGCATATCAAGTTAGAGACAGCACCATCTTATCCGGTTGTGAATAGGTGTTATTTTGCGACAAAACTGTATAGGCTGATGAGCGACTACGTTTACAGAATACAACGTTTTACAACCCCCGCAGGATTCATTAAATGCGTTAGTGACGCGCTGTTTATTATAGTATTTTACAACTTACACGATTGGCGTTGACTGTAATTTACTCATGGAAACTTTATGCTTAAGTCGTTTAACTTATTAGAGCTAACACAAATTTATTGAATATGTTAAGAGGGTTAGCGAAAGTTTTCGTAGAGAACCTTTAAGACGCGTTCCATTTATTTTAATTAAATCAGCGAAATATCCCATAACACCTTCTTACTTCGAAGAGATTCTTATAACTGTCTCAAATAAAATACTTTACTCGGATCAGCGGAAATCTTTTTCAGAAATAGAACTAAATCAGACGTTTGAAAGGAAATGGAATAAAATTTCCACATTTCCAATCCAACTAGCTTAAGAGCACTCGATTATTCAGTGTGAACAAGCATGTACGTGAGTACGTAGAGCGATGGCGTTGGTCTGTAAGAACTACTTCCACCTGGGGCGACTCTTACAAAAACGAAAAAGCACTCCGTAGTCCGTACGTGCCCCGCCGACCAATATTGAACACTTTGAGCCAACTAAAAAGCCGGACGACTTGATAAAAAGGAAATAATTGCATTAAATAACTGTAAATGAGTTTCATCCGCGTTTTATGCCCCTCACGATTCGCAGGAAAATACGAGAATTGAAAAATACACAACTAGCACGACGAACTTAGGATATTTGATAAAATGTTCACAAAATGTTGGTTTCTCGGAAGTCGATTTGATAAGACATACATTGTTACACCAATACTATGTAAAGCAATAATCAAACATGCAAATTACCTAACATACAACGAACTTCGCTATTGAGGTGAAAATACTGGAATTACTGGTACTACTTACATGTAATGAAAATCTCCCTGCGTTCAATGCGTACGTGTTAACACGCGAATGTTTGCGTACATAAATATAAGAGACATGGTATTATTGTATTATTATTTTATGCTAATTCTCACATGTATTCTGTATTCAGTGGCATTAGCGAATTAAGTGTGTCAACACTACGTTCTATGATAGCTATCTATTTGTTTCCTATACTTTAACAATGTAGGAGTTTTGAAGTTAGTCATACTTTGCAGATTCAATTCTGAGAAGCTACTGTTTTTGATATCTTAATAGTCACAAACAAGTTATCCTCCTAATTGGCAATTTAAATTTAATATTGAAGTGAAGTGTCGGTCTCTAATAAAGGAATAGGTACTTTGTATTTAAACGAATTTCAAGAGTCCCACAGCAACAGAGGCGTTTTCCCGTTTTGCGATCGACTATCGCAAAATTAGATAACGTTAATTAACAAAGTTACTCCAATAATCTTGCTAATTACTGGTCCACGCCTATTAAAGTTTAATGCGGGAGCTTAATAATCAATTCTAATAGAGACAATTGAATATCTTCAATGTAGAGCTTGCAAAATAAATTAATTCTACTTTAATAAGCGCGTCCGTACAAGTAATAGAAAACTAACAGTTTCCTTTAGAATAATTTCAGTGAAAATCCAAAATGAATGAACTCGACCAAACAAAAACTTGAATATCGTGTGTTTTGAACAATTTAAAAATGGTATTTAATATAAAGTTCATAAAGACTGCCATGAGCTACCTACTCCATGTTTACATATTACATACCATTCTTAAAATTACTAAAAGTTTAAGAAATCGTATACAGTCAACTTTAAACGCAGTCAAGGTCGCTCAGAACACTCACAACACCGTCGACTCGTGAGTGTAATTATCATGTATTTACAGTGCCATCGTGAATGCGTAATGCATAATAGGGACTTAGTAAATGCACGCCCACGTAAAACTGTATGACGAAACATTTCACAGCTAAGAGCGACCTACTCAAGAAATCAACGTGTTTTTAGACACGTTTTCTGAGAGCTCAAGTAGGGCCTAGTTTTGTTTTATTTACGAGTAGTTCATAAATAATGTAACGTCATCCTCAAGCAAAAAAGGAAAGGCAGCCATATCTACCTAACTACTAAGAGTTTACCCTAAACTCCAATTTAAAGATAAGTGTATTTTTTCCGCAATTTCGTAAGCAAAGGCTCGTGTATCGTGTTCATGACATTGACAGATGGTGTGTACATTATTGTACATACAAACTAAAGAGTAGCATAATGTGTTTCTATTAAACTTCGAGTGAACAAAGAAGATTCACAACAATCCAAAAATATCATATTTGGAATTTTCTGTTCGACCCTCCTTGGGACAAAGGTTAGCCTACCAATTAGTAATCTATTAAGTATTTATACACACGGTATTTATCGTGGAAACTAAAGTGGAACGTCTTTGCGTGCGGGAAGCTTAGCCAATGATAGTCGTAAGGCCAAGGACGAAAACACACGCAAATCCAATTAATGCATGCAAGCTAGTACTTAAAGGGCATGTTAGCACATCTTACATCGCGAACGTTTAATGTAGTGAAATACTTAGCACATGCACGCTACATGTAGAGTTATACATAGAGCTTCATAACTTTAACAAGCATAAAATATTTTGAGTGTGTCCGCCACACAGCCCATGCCTCATAAGGTTTCAGACCAGCTGACAAGCATAGAATACTATAAATTCCGGAACGTTGGCGGGTTTCCCTCTCAAAAATGTGTTCCATTCCATACTAAAATACTGAAAAAACGCTAAAAACCATATTAAAAACCGCTAAAAAACCATTCTAAAAAAAACCGCTAAAAACCACCAGAAATAATTAAAACTCTAGGCAATGAAAATATACCACCAAGACTACCAAGAGCCTTGAAAAAGCGCCATTTCTGATGGTAAAACCACCAAGGTGGCAACACTGGCGCCGTCTCATCAAATATGGCCGGCAATATGTCACAAAAACATTGTCTCATTTGTCTGTTAATGTTTGAGCTCAGATAGGCGTATTTCCAAAGCATTATAATTCCATTCTTCATAAGTATGTAGGTGGAACATGATTTTTTATGTGCTTTCCGAAATTAATCGAGTAATGAGGAAGTTTCGACTCAAACAGGATAAAATACTAAAATTAAATAAGTGTAGCAAGCGATTAAAATTTCCTGGATAACGATACTAATTAGGAACGGATTATACAACGTGTCCCAAAATTCAAGGATAAGCCGGCGCCGCAGGATGGACATAGTCATGACTACTTTAGGAAAAATAAGGAAAAAAATCTATCTCAATTATTTTTTAACTTACACAATAAATTATGAAATTCGACGAAAANTTGAAAAATGGCGGTCGTGGTAATGTAAAATATCATAAGGGGTGTCAATTTTAGAAGAATTTCGTAATTTATTGTGTAACTTAAAAAATAATTGAGATAGATTTTTTTCCTTATTTTTCCTAAAGTAGTCATGACTATGTCCATCCTGCGGCGCCGGCTTATCCTTGAATTTTGGGACACGTTGTATATTAAAAGATTAAAATTTTAATAAGTACCTAGTCCATTCATATTATTTTATCCGATTAGCAGTATCGTACTGTACATTGTATTATGTAAATAGCTTTGTGTGCGAACGTCAAAGCAGTGTAATTTGGCCAGATGGATCTCGTATGATTAATTGTCTAACATAATAGTATTTGTCATGTTAACCCACATTGTTATTAACTAACATTATTAACCCGAACATGTTGAGTATTTCAGTCATTGTAAACTGAAATTAATTAAATTGAGACTAAACCAATAATTTGTTTATTTGAGTTTATTGATATCCATCCACACTGGATTCCAAAGCTTAGTTGCCTTAATTATTATTCACCTTTATTGGGAATCGGTTAACAGCGTTTTAAGCGTACAGTTACGCGGCCCACAAACCGCTATGCTATCAGAGCCGAGGTGGTTTGTTAAGGCGCACAGCGATTTGGCCAGGCTGCCACTACACACGAAAGTAATTGATAATAATGACGCGCACAATCATTCAGAGGTTTTGTGACTCCGTATTATAATGTAACTACAGCAGCTCGGAGCAATTTTAATGAAACTACAAAACTTGTTCTGTAAACACGATGCAGACTGGAATGAAATAGACACAAAAACTATAATCATGCAGAGATGATATTGCTTGGCTCTTTTATTATAAACTTACGGTTTGAGGACGGCTAAAACTAGAAGATTCAAATCGACAACAAATCTAGAGTCCATTACTTTAGTTCTAATCGAAGTCAATTACATTTACTTTTGTACTCTTTCGATGAACACACACAGTAAACTTTATAGCTATGAAAATAAAGTTTAACCAATTTGTGAACTGCTTTTCTATCACCATCGCGTCAAGTTATTAATATTGATGGAGTCGCGTTGGCACATACGACATGAATTATTTAAAGCACGTCGATATTAAGGCGGCCACCACAGTAGGCATTCTTAGGTAATATTAAGTGATACATAATAAAACCATTCCTATTTACCTATTTTATATTTTACATGAAGTAGAGATTATCTTATGAGAAATCCCAAAAATAGGCATGCGTGTTAATTTAATTTAATGTTTTAACTGTTTATAATTACCGTTAATTATGTACTAATGTAAAATTAAGTGTGATTCAGATATAAGATATTAAAGCATATAGGTAATCTTGTTCGGAAAGAAAGTGCTCGTTTATTTGTCAATTAAAGCAAAATACAGTTGAGATGAAAGATCACATGATTCATCGTGCGCAATATTTTACAAACTTTTTAAAATCGTCTAAAATAACGGAATGGAGCTGTCATTGATCAGTGTAGGAGTTACAATAACACGATGCTTTGCTTTCCAATTTCGCTCCACATTCTTTCACGCGTGTTTGTTTACAATTCGAGAATACTCTGCAACTCGACAATATTTTCAAATGCCTCAAAAATGTGTATGGCAACATTTTGATCGACCTAAAAACGAACAGTTTTGGCCTACGTCAGAATCGAGTACGTCTTACTTCACGTGGGTTAGAGCGAATGTGATTAGGCAAGCGAGATCGTGTGGTTCAATATTGTAACTTAATCGATTGTTATTTTACCTACTTTATGTTCAAAGTTTAAATTGTGTAACAATTGATGCATTCAAATTACATATACAGGGTGTCCCGTAATGTAACGTCAAGCCGAAACTGGGTGTTGAGGCAAGTTATGCTGGTTATCAGAAAAATACAAAAAAAAATNCTAGGCAAAATTTTTTTTTTTGAAAATTTTTTTGGGAATAATGTATTTTTTTCATCCAAGCTGGAGCAGCTGGTTTTGTAATTTTGATAACAATTTAGAGAAGCATTATTCAGGGTTACATAACAAAAAAAATATTTGGAAAAAGTGAAGATTTGTGGCAACACGAGTAAAAAGACCGTCACCGGGAGTAGAATTTGTTGTTTTTTTTTAAATGCCTATTATTTTGACAAAATGCCACATAGATTTTTTTTTGTATTTTTCTGATAACCAGCATAACTTGCCTCAACACCCAGTTTCGGCTTGACGTTACATTACGGGACACCCTGTATATGTATTTGGTAAACTAGGTTTTGGCTCACTGTCTGTCGTAGCGCAACTTTGAGGAACTGTGTATTCCTGAGATAATAAAATCGGCAAGTTTTTTTTTTAATAAAACAAGTTACGCTGCTGATGTTACAGTAAAGTAATTTTACCGGATTTAATTTAATATTCTATTGCAAAAAAAACGCGGTTGCCTGTGTACGGCACCATCCTATCAGAATGGTTCAATATCCCTCTCCTTTCACTCGTCGAGCCTAAATGTCAATATATCATACCAATCACGACATGACCAGGTCAGAGGTGAATTCAAATGGCATAGCGTTAACAATTTATCGTTTGTTACAAATTGTATTTCATTGAGGACTAACTAATTCAACAACTCATTAAACAGTTGTTACGTTTATTTATTAAAGTAGGCTTTAAAAATTTGAATATCAGAAAGGTGTTACTGTTAAAACTGTTAATCCATAAATGTTCTTTTTTCTCCGGGACTCTACAAAACTGTAAACTTATAGGTAGTCCTTTTACTTTTCTTCTGCAGTGTGATAGGGAAAGGTATTTCAAAGGATTCTTAGGAGAGCTTTCACACACAGAATATTAAACAAATAAGAATATTTAACTGCAGCAGATGTTTACAATGTACGACAAACATGACAGTGTACACACATCTACATTCTTGGAAACTATCCAAATGCCTATATAAGCTGCGGTTTACGCTAGCGAGTATCGCTGCCTTTTTGACAAATTTAACGTCTCGCGTGGTACTGACCGCGACCGCGGCGAATGGAAATGTTGAAATGTAAGAGGTCTTTTGTCTTACAGAGGTGTGAATAGCTCCTATGCAAATATTTTGAAGTTACATGGCGCGGCGGCTCGGGGAGCCCTACAAATTTGATTGTAGATAAGTCCGGGTCAATAACCCTGCGCGCACGACTGACTAACTGAGATTTACTTGAATCGACATGACGACGGGAATATTCAATTCAATTTTTCAGAAGTGATTTCATGGCTGTTATTGAGAGAAAACGTTTGTATTTTTGTGTAGTATCCCACGTTTGTTATCAAAAACTATCTTGTTCCACCGTGGTCACCGTAATTAATCGCTAGTAATCCTGCCTATGACTAATAATACCTACAATATTTATTAATAAACTGGATTGGATTCATGTGATTTTCCATGCCAAACATCGACAAAAACAGCATAGCGCATGTTTTTAGATAAAAACCTCAAACGAAATACCTATTTGTTATTGAAATGATACCCTTTTTGTTACAAATATCAGTATAATTTGAATACGAAAGTAACAGGAATATTATGTTTAGCAATACTTTTGTACCTCTAGCGCCGTGACTATCGGGAGCCCTACAAGGAAACCACGGCCCATATAGATAAGGTTTACCAGTGACACACCAGCAGCACCGCAATATTTGCCTAAACTAATATGTGACTGTAGGTCACAAGGATATTATTACCTTAACATATTGCGGTAAACATGACGCAAAATGATTTTATAATCAAAATGTTGCCTGGCTTACTGAGTGAAACGAAATCAAATAAAAGATAATTACCACTGTGCTTCATTAAATTTTTACTTACAGGACCCTTCTATCTCAAAAGTTATTTGATCTTTTTTGTAACAAATATAGAATTAATTTGTGCGTTGATTACGAAAACATTTCCATGTGATGTGAAGCATTCATTTTAAAATATTATCCATATATTATTAACATTTTCTGACGAAACCGATGATTTAAAAACAAGTCATCTAAAAGTTAGATAAGAACTCGCATAATTTGCACTACTTTTGAGAATGAGGTTTTATTCAAACAAAAATTTATCGCATCAGAATTATTCAACCATTCAGTTCAAACAATGGCCAGTTATGTATGAAGACCTCATTTCCAAAATCGTAACGTAGTGGCGGCTTCGGGCCCACGGAGCGACATCGAGTGCCTCGCTCGATGCGCCACGCACGAGGCTTCTCAGCCTCAAATCGAGTTCGGAATAACAATCGAACCGTGGGAAATAGCCGCTAAACGTTATGAAACGCCTACCACCAATCCCACCGAGGATGTTTCACCTAAACCCAAATAACTCCACTAAGTGGTAGTCTCTGAAGAATAACAAACCGGCCCGTGTGAATTCATAACGGTTGTTGCGTCACACAACCACTGCAACGTAACGAATTTGATGCTTGCTGACATTTTCTACGTTACATGATCATCGCGTATCGAAATCATCATTATTATTAATTTATAATGATAGTTTTTGAAACAAGGTTTAGGAAAAAACAATATTTATTACCCAAAGACAAAAATTACGCGTCTTGCTCACGAGCTTCGTCTGACTCAGAGGAGAGCAATTATTATGCTACAAGAGTATATTGAACTTATAAGGATGCCTGACCTTACGAAAAAAGTTAAATCTAGTGAGCAAAAAGTTAATATATTTTTTTGGAATTGCATTAATTAACATGTTTTCGGGAATATAAAAACTTAGCAAACATTTACATAATTTTAATAGGCATTTCATTTCATCTCATTTAGAGTCTTTCTTGCCAAATATTAGTTTTAGATAAAACTAATCACCAAACCCACTAAACAAAATTAAACATTTAACAGTATAGCTACACTATGTAGTCATATGACTACCACTACGTCTATGTAAAGAAATAATAAGAAGGTAGAAGCTGTATACTTTTCAATACCTGTATACCTATATCAATATACATTTTTTGCTTACCTTTTAAGCATTATTTCCCCTATGTAGTAAATCTTATTAAAATAACTACATAATATCTTAGAGTTGATGATGTTTTTGATAAAAGTCTAAAATGAGATGTGCTGTTAATTTAATCCTTAATTAAATTAAATAAATAAACTGCTGCAAATCTAGGATATTGTCTGTTTTAATGTGGCTTGATTTATTCTATTTTTACCGATATTCATAGATTTCTTGCATAAGTTAGGTTTGTTTCATTCAGAGAATTTTAAGTGATATTGACAAAGATCCATGAGAGCGGCAAGACTCTTGTTGAACAATTTTCTTTGAATACTGGCCATTCATTTATTTGATTTGAATTGGATTTAAAACAAACAGTTGGTAATTTTATCTAGGGGAAATAAAATTATAATACAATGTCTTCATTGGTATAAATAAACAGTTATAAAAGTTAAATTATACATACCATTTCCAAAATGATTTTAATAACATCTGCTAATCAATCCAATTACACACTATTGATCCTTGGATTTTACCAGTTATTTAAAATCACTGTACATTTAATATCTAGTGTTTGGTAGAACTGATCGTAGGCACGGAACAAATAAAATGTACCTAGTTGAGTATAACATTTACTTGTTGCGTTACATAAAATATCTTATTATCAAAGCAAGTGCACTGCAGGTAGTTCGAACTCAAATGCTGGGGGATTAACATGTATCAGGTATCTAAGACCATAAATATGTGTGCACAGATAAAACTAAGACAATAATTACACCACTAAAATGTTCAGCTGATAACAAATTAGGTATTTTGACTTCTTACTCATATTGTGAAATTCTAAGTACAATGAAAAGGAGGGAGATGGATGCTTGCATAGTGCACAATGAAGAAATGATATGTGGCAGTTTTAGTTTTAGAGGACATGATATCTAAATTCATTAATTTCCAACAGTTCTTTCAGTATGTATTGACTACATACCATCACAGCATGTGGGTCAATTTTATTTAGTTTAAAATAATACAGTGGGTAAAGTAATAAAGAAATAGCAGTTGAATACTAAGCACTCACCTCACTGAAGGCCATCACTCCGGCTGGAGCTCTTTCTCCTCCCGACCTTCTCAATTTGTTCTATCACGGTCGATCAAAACAAATAGTTCACGCTTTTGTTTTCCAACATTGAAAACAGTCCCGACATATAGCATCCCCACGACACAAATACATCTGAACTCTGTAACTTCACTCACTGCGCAGGAACAAAATTATAATTATGACTAAAACGAAAACACCTGACCGTATCACAAATCACTGAAAAAACCAACATTCCTCAGGTGGGTTAGAATCACGTACGAGTTCAGTTATTGACGCCGGTATTTTAAACACTTTGATGCAATCATCAAAAAAATTTAACGAATTTTAGACTTGAAAAATTATTCCGAAACAAGTTGAAAATTCACATCGAACGGAAGAATTATCACAGAGAGCCATCAACCGGAGATGAACTCGCCATCTTGCTTTCATGTCATAATCAGTAATGCCAATATTGAAAATAATACAAAAGCCGTCACCAACTTTCAGGTTGGACAACATTGAAAAGTAGTAGTGTGAAGTTAGCATATATTTTTTCTAAAAGCCTTCGAGTTGATAGTATATTAAGGAGACGGCATAGATAAAACACCACGAAAGAAACGTTTATCTCATTAATAAATCAAAATAGCAAAAGCTTGGCTATCAAAACGATTTCTCTCGAAGGGAATAAGGACTTTTTTCCATTAATTGGTTATTATAATACTTCCTCCATCTTAACAATATCTTTCGAAAAACTTGTTTTTTACTTCATATTCAGTGAAGGGACCGTTGGCTGGCAGTTGTAAAATAGTTGTAAAGGTCATCTTATCAATATTTACTAATATTTATTTCTTTCTTTCTAATTACTATAATAGTAGTTTTTTATTGTTTTTGTGCGCAACACCAAAACACGTTTTGGCTAATCTACCATTTTCCAAGCCGTGCACACAAATTACGGCGGGAAAAAGTAAACATTTTGCTGCAGTAATGGCGGTAATTTTCAAAGCAAGTTTAAAAAAACGAAACGATGGACTGTTGAAGTAAAATCTGAAAAAAAGGTACAGTTCTTCTAATTTGTCGCTGCTCAACAGGATAAATTAGAACTTTGTAAATTTAATATTTGTAAATTATTAATTAAAATAAATATTAAATCAGATTTTTAATTTTGCTGGTTATTACGAGATGATTGATTACTTATTAATAATAGTTATCTAACTTGTGATCTTTATATAAATAGAAAACTTTTTAGTTTTTTTTTTATATTTTAGGTCTTTCCTTCAAGATGTCAACTGGGCACTCAAATTGAACATGTCAAAATAAATTTATAGTTTACATTTCATTGATATGGTCTTTATTTTTATATGAACGCTATTGCGTTTCGTCTAACCTAGTTTTCTGAGTGACGACCTGGTTACAGGAGGTAAGAGTAGTTTAGACTCATTAATTTCCGCGTGTACATCGCGTCTTGCGATGGAGGTACCTGGGCGTGACGTCATTCATACAGGTGCCAGGCGGAGATGCGCGCGGATGGGCCGATGATAGCCTCGGACCCCAAATGTAGGTTACATTAAAGTAGGTTATTGCACTGGAGGTTACCACGGCCAGTCCAGCGCCAACCCCCAATTCGTGCACACGTCCCGACTTCGATGAGAACTGGGTAGCATTCGTCATGTTCGTAACGGTCGCTGATTTGTTCTGTTGCAGTTGTAGGATTCTGGAGAGCAACCGAGGCTCATGGCTGTAACGATGGACCTGGAGGAGAGCGCGTCAGACTCGAAACTGCACAAGGATAGCACGGCCAAGAAGGAGTTACGGCCCTCGAGCGCTGTCTCGTTCTCCAAATCAGATCATGGGCCAGGTTCGTCTCCTTTAATCCCAGATTTCTTCCAATTTCAACAAGTTTTTGCAATGAATTTATCTATAAGCATGAACCAAGTTTCCTTCTTCATTTCGCTATTAAACTTAATGTGCAACGTTAATTCATCAGTTTATTCATTCACTTTAGATCCAAGTGGATAATAATAGTAATCTGCTTTTCTGTGACAAAAATTAAAATACAAATTTCCAATTACATTTTTAATGGGCAAGGAAAATTCATATCTACATGCTTAGTTCATCCTATCTGTAGTTTGATGAGCCCATAAATTATCTGTAATAATTACCTTGTTTCGACGTTATTAGAACCGGCATGTTCTAATGAGCAACTGAAGCAGTTCAAATCCTGGGTAAGCAACGAGAGATGGAATGAACTGAAGAAGTTGGCTGAAAACGCGATGAGGGAGCGAAAAGTATTCATGATAAAGGGCGGAGGATTCCCGGCGGTGCGGAGAGCTCTCCTGGAGAGGGGCTGGATAGAGAAATATGAATCGCACAAGGTATGGTTATTCCTTTTGGCTTTTGTACCCCTATTCTAGTACAGAATGTACATTCCTCCGAGGCTACCCAAAAAACTTCACTTAAAAACGAGGGAAATAGCATAAGTTCCGACTTACGAAGACATTTTAATAAATGCGATAACCCCCATCGCAATCATGACTATCGATCTATAAAATACTGTCTGGTCTAACAGTTTTATAGAGCTCTAAAGTACAAAACCATGCACATGGAAATTTTTGTATGATACATTCGTGTCTGGATCTTCTAGGTATTCTGCTCGCCATTTATTATATTAGGGATTAAATATGTTATCTTAACAGGATTATTAATATAGTATTATTCCACACGGGTGGAGTAACGGGAAATTGTTAATCTGGGTACTGGTACTAATTAGCACAACCTATATTTAATTAGCGACAAAAATAGACATCGTAATAGGTAAAAATTAAAAGTACCTAAGTAAGTGTCAAAGTTATAGATTGGATAGTGAAATATAATTTGTTTAGATTATTATGTGAGCTAATCTAATAAGACTGAATATATCGACGGTCCCTACGTATAGTTCAGTATCTACCAGTTCCGTGATTTGCCGTTTTTGATTGTAAAACCTTCAGAGCACCCAAGAGTTTCGGCTCAGTTAAAAAAACATACAGTTTTTATTCAAATTGAACCTTAAAACGTCAAAAAACAAATCCCGCAACTACAAAATTAGAACGATTTCCGCAGTAAAATTTANGACCGTCGATATAAAGTCCTCCCCAACAATACCTTCGTAATTGTGAATTAACGAGACACTATTCGTCTCCATTCGTACGCAAATATTAACGTCAAGTTTATTGAGGTCATAATCCGATAGATATAATCCGGTTTGCTGCCATTACAAAGGTCTAATGAAAGTTATTGATACCTAGATAACAATCAGACCTAACGAACATAAGTAAGTTACTGCCGTGGAAAATAAATTCCACTAACTGATTTTCAAGTCGATTAAATAAATTCTTGTTAGACTCACAGCTTTAGTATTCACTGTCGTAATGGCTGGAAGTTGTTTTTCGAGTATATTCAACCCCTACATACTGCATATGCATATGAGTTTGCAAATAGATTGGATCTTTATTGATCATTCATATGCCAATGGGGTATGACAAAAATCGGTACCATCACTGTTGCTAACTTTACGATATGTTTTGATTTGGGCCGCCTTCCTTTACCTTTCGGAATCAGGATTGCAGGTCTGCTAGTGCCAACGACGAAATATATCAAGTGAGAGGATGAATTATTATTGTTTCATTCTACACCCATTGATTACACAGTCGATTCGATGGGCACTTGCACTTGGCACCTGAGTACAGGCGATGTTTTTCATGATATCGTTCAGACCACACGCATTTAAATACCTTATTAATATCAAAGTTACTGCCAACATAATTCTAAATAAATTGTTTCGCGTTTAGGCACGGCATCCACCGGCAAATATGGATCCTAAAAAAGCAACAGGTAAAGAACTTAACAGAGTGGAGAGGATGATTCTATACAAATTCATGGAACAACATTCAGTGGATTTCTTGTGGACAACGAAAAGGGACAAATACGATTGGTTGCTTAGTAACAAAGAAGTTATTATTAGCAGGTATTAAAGTTAACGATGACACTGATCGATGGCTGCTATTCTGGTCGTGCGTGTTTGGTGATTGTTTTGTTAATTTCGCAGATTCTGCAGGTCGATATTTACAACCAAGGAAGGTTTGACGACGTCTTTGACCCAAATGCACTGGTATACCGAGCCCGGGGTTGCGTTAACAAGGTTCCCACGCTGCTACAACATTCACAACTCGGATAGCCTTGAGGAGTTTATCGACGATTTTAGAATAACAGCATGCATCAGTATCCTAAAATGGCTATCTAATGCGGTGCAAACTGGCGGGGAGCAAACTCTGGTCGTGACTCACGGAAAGGTTCCGTTCAGTTCAATAGACTTTGCCATAACTAGACTTAACGAGTACATATCGTTCTTCACACATAAAGACATAGATGATACGGAAGACCAGGCTCAACACATTTGGGAACACGAATGGGATCAATTTCTAACGCATCATTATCTCCTGGTTCACGAAAAAGCCAAGTTTATGGAGGACAAAAATACTAACTTAAGGTAATTAGGTAGTAAATATCTTACGTAAATATTTGGAGTCATCGTATAGTTTATTAGATCATTGTTTTGGATTGTTTGTATTGACGAAGAAAAACATTAGATAATACTTTTCAACATCTGTGTAAGAATGAGTAATGGTATTGAGGTCGAAACTTGAAGCGGTAAAGAGATGAGTAATTTGCGTAACTTCGTTATCTTCCTGGCAGAATTGTAGGTATATTCGATAGCTAATTAACTTCCAAGAATATTTTATTAGTAATGTGATTTCAATATTTTAATTCAAGACAACTTGAAAGAAAAGCAGCCAAGACTCTAGCGACGATGACGAAATTCTGGCCCCAAATTGACATCGACGGCGTCCTGAACATCTGGATAGTGAAGCCGGGCAACAAGTGCCGCGGCCGGGGCATCCAGCTCATGAACAACATCAAGGATATCATCGGCCTCATCAACATCCCCGCTCAGAAGACTAGATACGTTGTGCAGAAATACATTGGTGATGTCACGCATGCTTGCATGTTGCCTGTTTACTTAGAATTTTTTGATCTAAAATGTTTTTTCCCCAGTCAGAACCAAAGTCACATGATGCCCACAATCAATTTATTTATTTGAAACCCAAATTCTCCAAACCACGTGAAATCACAACACTTGTATAACTTGTATTACATCTTTGAACTCAGCACGCGAGTTGCAAGTTATGACGTCATTGATATTTAGATTTCCATAACCTGGTTGTTTTGTTACAGAAAACCCCCTTGTTATTTATGATACCAAATTCGATATAAGACAGTGGTTTCTGATCACGAATTGTCAACCGCTCACCATCTGGATATACAAGTAATCTGCTCTGTTTTAATACCATTGCATTGGTTTGAAGAAACACTAATGAAATTAAGTTTCTTTAAGCTTTTCGCGTATTTTTGTTCCAGGGACAGTTACCTAAGATTTAGTTCTCAGATATTCAGCTTGTCAAATTACCACGAGTCTGTGCATCTCACTAATAATGCAGTGCAGACGAAATACAAAAACAACGGTGACCGTGATAAAGCGCTACCTGATGAAAACATGTGGGACTGTCACACCTTCAAGGCTTACCTTAGGTAATGACTAATATAGTAATGTAAACATCCATGTAGTGGTAATAATGAGGTATTAAAAAGTAATTTTATTTTTGAAGACAGATAGGAAAGTATGAGATGTGGGATTCGAAGATATATCCCGGGATCAAACAGAGCCTAATAGGCGCGATGCTGGCATGCCAGGAGACGATGGACAAAAGGCAAAACAGTTTCGAGCTATACGGAGCGGACTTTATGCTAACAGAGGACTTCACGCCGTGGCTTATCGAGATCAATTCTAGTCCTGACTTGGCTCCCACAACTTCAGTAACAGCTCGGCTATGCCCTCAATGCCTTGAAGATGTCGTTAAAGGTAAGAAAA
Source organism: Ostrinia furnacalis (assembly GCF_004193835.3). NCBI lineage: Eukaryota > Metazoa > Arthropoda > Insecta > Lepidoptera > Crambidae > Ostrinia > Ostrinia furnacalis. The sequence continues at coordinate 13,682 of NW_021131473.1, read as the reverse complement.
CCTAGTTCCTCTTTGTAGATTATTTTATTATGTAATGTACTTACATACATAATGTTATTACCTATATTTCCAGTCGTTTTGGATCGACGTCACAACCCGGAAGCCGACACAGGAACATTTGAACTGGCCTACAGGCAGGTCATCCCCAAAGCGCCGGCCTACCTAGGTTTATCGCTATGTGTCAACGGGAAAAAACTCTACAAGAAGTCAAAGGAACGAAGACACGAGCCGAAGACCGTAACGCCATTGGAGCCTCGGGCGCCGTCTGGTGACACGAACCCTGACCAAGACCAGCCGGTGCCAGCGGAGTACAGCGGACCCATTATCACCGATTTCCTCACGTGGTTAAACCCTTACGACGCCTTGCCAACCAACAAAGACGGAATTTTGATCGGACCAAAGGACTCCCTCACGGTACGCCAGGCCCTTACTGTCGTCAAATCAGGCATCGCGCTGAGTAATACTTCGGCGAAAAAACGTAAAACCTCCCTTTCTTCTAGGACACATCGAGGAAGGCGAGAAAGAAATTTGTCAGAATTTAAACGCCGAGTCGTGCCTCACTCGTGTTGTCAGCCCGATGAGGGCAAATCCGCAAATAACGCCGGGAAATTTCGAACTGAATCTGCGAGCAAAGCGGATAAGAAGATTAACAGGTCGGTTGGTAACAAACGGTGCTACATAGATCCGGCTGAATGGGAGCGAGAAACGGCTAGTATTCTTCGGCCTACCATTTCGGTGCAAAACAAAATCACCAGTAGATCAGAAACAACCCAATCAACACAAATTAACCCCTTGCGTCACTCTAAATCCGGAATTATAGGCTCTCAAAAAACACATTTGGTATCACAAACTGGAGAAGTCGATGCAGATTCAATAAAAAAATTGAGTGCTATCGGTAGGAATATCTGTAAGTTGAGGGATGAAAGTAGAAACAAACAAAAGACAATAAATTTCTCTAAAAGCTGTGCATCTATTTATGCTCCTTATCGTGTTGTTGTTACGCCTCTCAACGATGAATCTTAGGGCTTTAGTACAAAGAGAAAGAGTACCTAACGCTTTAAAAATTAATAATGTATTTTGATTCTGTGCTGAACTTTTGTTTATAAAACAAATTGAGTGAGATGGTATGAATTTTTAAAATTGTTAAACTTCTGAGATTATTTTTATTGTGCTGTTGATATCTTCAAATTCTATACTAAAATTATTATAATGTGTGTTAAAATAATGTAATAAAATGTAAGTAGCTTATTTATATTACTTTCCTCATTTACTTCCTTGTGTTCCAGGTGCTCCCAAATCCCGAATCCTACTGTTCCTGTGTCAAGTTTCCCACATAATCAAAATCCTTTTTGCCGACTCATAAATTAAGTTTTTTTATGTGCGTTCCCTTCGAGAGGCCACTATGGAAAACNTCTTATTTGGTCAGATTCAGTAATTTGGCATTTGACATAGTTCATCTGAGGGACCACATTCGGCGAGTTGTAGCGTCCAACTTACAACACCTACAAATTTATCATTCTGGCTACATTTGTTTTAGAGGTTCTGCTAAATCTTTATGTATACGAAACCTTCGTTTTCCTTAGTGGCCTCTCGAAGGGAACGCACATGTTTTTTTAAGCTTCACAAAATTACTGTCAGTTTTCTGAGTGACATAAAATTTTGACAATAATGTCACAAAGGAAAGTCAAAATTTTTCAAGTGCAGTTGTAAAATGTAATTTAAAACACAAAAAAAGGAAATAAAACATGAAAAAGTGATGAAAAATGTTTCCATTACGCGAGGAGGTAATACATTAAATATAAGTACAAAACATATAAGTGGAACATACTTTTTAATACGCCAATAAAGTCAAAAGGCCCATAATCCTAATATTGAAATTCTTAATCACAAAATATATTATGTTGCTGTTCGTAGAGGACATACAGGTTCATGCTAGAAAAAGAATGAATCGACATCACAATGCCACTCAGAAAGAAGAAATGTATCAGAAAGAAAAAGGTAAATTAAGGCTCTATTACGATTTAATCAGGTGTCTCAAAATAGTAACGACTGCTTTTTTCTATCGCAGAAAAGCGTAGCTTCTAGTTCGTTTCCAATGAAACTCTCGAAGCATTTGAGACAAGATGGTGTTTTTGGAGGATCTGGACCCACAATCGAGAGACATCCTTCAGTCCTGTCCAAAGTAATAAGCATTTTAATTTATTCTTTCAAACTATATAAACTTAAAGCAATCCTTGATACAGTTCATAATGATTACAGAAATCCCCTTATAAGCATTATGATAAAGGCGGCGTCCAACGGATTATGTCACCATTTAACCGGTTTGCCCATAACAGTCCTCGAATAGCTGATAGAAAAAGATATAACACCATGGGTCTTCAAAGCACTTACCGATCCACGGGGCTCTCGCCCAAAGAGAAAGCTTACGTAATTTGCAGCTGCCAAACAAGGTCATCGAGATACGTAAAACTTAAAAACTTGGCTTCAACTGCTATTAAAGAGAATAAGATATTTTCTATCTATGGTAGCTGTGGTGCCGTTCGCAAAGCCTTACTTGAACGCGGGTGGGTAGAAAAAATACCACCTAATCGGATGAACTTATCCAAAATACGTAATGGTACATTCACTAATAAATCAGAAATACATGGAGAACTAGAAAGATTACTTTTATCCAATTTAGTTGAGAAGTACAACCCGAACTTCATTTGGCGCGTTAAAGATGAACAACGCGAACCACCGATGATAGACATGAACTCTGCTAAAGAATGCAATACTATAGTGAATAAACTTAAAACTGATGCCCAGTGGACTACAAAACAAGGGTTATGTTCATCGATGAAGAGAAATTACTGGTTTTATATTGAGGATGTAGCTGAAGTCAATGGTCCACGAACATACAATAGTTATGATGTTGGGGAAATAGAAGGATTTGTGAAGGATTACAAAATAACAGCTTGCACTAGCTTATTGAAATGGATTCTTTCTATGGTTGCTAATGAGAGGCCAGTATTTATAAAATCAGGCAAGATGTCCATCAATGTATTAGTTTTCGCACTAAATAGATGCAAAGAATACTTGTTCCGAAAACAACATAAAGATATCGATAGATCTCTGAGCACTGCAAGCTCCGGACAATGGAGTGCGTTCCTAAAAAAATATTACAGAATAATTGCAAAACAAGATGTATTTCAAGAGGATAAAGATAACAAACTGCCACTTTACTTGGGATATGCTAAGTGTTTACTAAAAGAAATACATAGGTATCGCCCTCAACTAAGTTGCGAGGGCTGCCACAATATTTGGATCATAAAGCCTGCTCATTGTTCTAGAGGTAGAGGCATAAGAATGGCTTCTAAATTAGGAGTCATTACGAACTTATTACATAAAGCTAACGCTAAGTATGTCATCCAGAAATACATTGGTAAGCATAATTTTGTTTCTATTATCGTTATATCGTCATATGAGGAAATACTTCGAATAAATGGTTCATAATTTGTGCCTGTGCTGAATATTATGAGATAATATCATTAGTAACTCTAGGCAGCTTTGTTTCTAACCGTCACATTTATTTATTTTTAGGTGAACATCGCGTGCTTAGGACCTGTTGCGATACAAACTTCTTTCTTTCATAACGTTTTATAAAATGCAGACTTAGGTTTTTGAAACAAAAAGTCACCAACTCGACATTTTATCTTTTCAGAAGAACCACTTCTCATTCACGACACCAAGTTTGATATCAGACAGTATTATCTGGTCACGAGCACTTTTCCTTTGGTAATATGGATGTATACAGACTGCTATTTGAAATTCAGCTCTCAAAAGTACAACTTGAAGAACTATCACGAATCAATTCATTTGACTAATAATGCAGTTCAGAGGAAATACAAGAATTGTATGGGACGGCATTCGGAGCTACCACAAAACAATATGTGGGATTTAGGGATGTACAAAGATTATTTAAAGAAAATTGGAAAGAGCGCAGTATGGGATAATATTATTTATCCTGGAATGAAAAAGTCGATTGTCGGCATTATGCTCAGTTGTCAAGATTCTTTAACTGTTAGCAAAAATAGGTTCGAGCTCTACGGTTGCGACTTTATTCTGGACAAAGAATATAAGCCTTGGTTGATTGAAATCAACTCTTGTCCGGATCTGAACCACACTACCCAAGTAACGGCCAAGATATGCCCCGCTGTTGTTTCAGACATAATAAAAGGTGAGTTTTATCTTCCTCAGCTAACAGCAGTTCACCAGTTTTCATTCTGATTAGGAAAATACTTAAAAAGCTTTTGCAAGCAACCGTCTTCTTATTCAAGTCTTTTTAATTATTATTTATAGGTAGTAGTTACTTAACTTTAACATTAATCAACCTGATTCCCCTTTGGCACAGTTGCGGTCTGCGGTCAGGTCAAAGTGGACCGCACTGGACATGGGAATTTTATGATGTTTCTGTAATAACATTTTTGATTACAGTGGTTGTCGACTACGCTGGCAATACGAGTTCACCAACAGGAAAATTCGAGTGCATTTATCGACAGCCGATATCTATACCACGCTATGGCGGTGCGGCCGACTTATTTGTCCGTGGGTACACTTTGCCCTTGGACTATTTCTATAGAGGCAATATAGAGATCAAAGAATCTTATGACGATCCTGATATTGGCAAGGAACGCGACATTAAAGCGATGCTCAACAAATTGAAACATATCTACGACACTGATATAATGGTTCAGCCAGATGACGATGATGAACCAGAGGTTGATAGTGTGTCGAGCAAACATGAAGACCCCTTGCCTTGTGACCATAATACTGAGTCGGAGAACGAACTATCTGTGGCAGCTACGGTGATCACTGAGCAGTTGGATGAGATAGTAGACCGTATTACCACTTCCGAAAACAGTTTTGATTCAAAGTCCGAAGAGAAACTGGATGTTCCATCGACACATTCTTCCAAAAAACACAAACATATCGTCAAGCGATTGCAAAGTGTTACCGATATTAAGGCTTTGTTAAAGAATTCCTGCAGTCGTTTCGCTTCTATGGAAGCACTGAGCATCAAGAAGACATTTAGTTTTAGTGAGTTGGATGATGGCCCTCAAGGCAAAGGAAGTTTTGTAGAATTTAATCCCATCAAAAGAATGTTTGAGAACTTAAGTCCTAATATTGGTATTTCTAACGATGAAAACAACACGCAAGATGAAATTATAAAGGCCACCTCCAAAATTATATCTTTTATTAACCAAAAAGAAAAAGAATATTTTCAGGAATTTCTCAAGTGATATTTTAAGAACTAATAAATCTAAACATAAAATTTGGAATTTGTTTTATTAAAAGTTACACAGCGAAAATAGAGGGTAGAGAGCTTTTATTACCATCCACTCCCATCAAGCTTGCCACCGAGAGTGTAGAGAGAGGCACGCGGTAGAGGATTTGTTTCTATTATGGTAGAGGAGGTGAAATACGTTCTCGCAAACTAAATACCGCTTATTTGAAAGAAAACACACACACACACACACAGAGCTCGCTTGGAGCTCGCGTTCTGCGTGCAACTGCAGTAAAAATAAGTTTGGCCATATGACTTCTCCCTTGACTGACATTGCTATGATTTCTACCATCACTACATTTTTGGTAGTTTCTGGTAGAAAGAAGAATATTTTTTCATGCAAGCAACATTCATTATGGCGTCGGTCAATCACTTGTCACTTTGAGCAATATTGAATTTCAATTTGCGATTTACGTGCTATTTTACCATTATTTGAAGCCAAATACAGTGGGTAGACAAATTATTGCAATGGGCCGATCGAGGTCGCGTAGTAAATCACCTAGGCGTCACCACAAAAGTAGCAAACATTCGCGTAAAAAGAGCCGATCGAAGGATCGCTCCACATCAAGAAGCAGGAGTTCTAAACATGTTGAAAAATCTAGAGAACGTAGCTCAAAATCTCGGTAACGAAATTATCTTATAAAATACTCATGATGTAAAGTAGGTTTTTATGAAAAGTTGTGCTAATTTTTCTTACTTTGTGTGCAGGAAAAGGTCACACTCTGTATCATCAACGACGAGCAGTGAGGGTTCATATGATGGCAGCAGGAGTCACAGAAAGAAATCGAAAGGACGCAGCAAGATGGACGAAGTTGACCGCTTAGCAGAAATGGAAAGACAAAGGAGAGTTAGAGAAGCTGAGCAAAAGGTCAGTAGTAGTGTAATATACACACTATTATTATTCAAATTTGAGAATGTAGTGGTTAACCTTCAACTATTGTATTAGATATTTCTATTCAAAAATAAGCCCATTATCCATTCTATTTCCATTTAAAAATGTTGAGAAATTCAAACGTTATTTGAAATAATATTACAGGTGGTGGAAGAAGAAGCCGCTAAAAGAATAGAGTTACTTGTCAAAAAACGTGTTGAAGAAGAGTTAGAGAAACGTAAAGATGAGATTGAACAAGAAGTAGCAAAAAGAGTAGAAGAAGCAAAACGTAAAATGGAAAAGGAGATGATGGAAGAGCTCGAGAGACAGCGTGAACAACAGCGGCGCAAGGAAATGGCTCGACAGGTAACCGCTCTCTTCCTCTATCAGTCATGTGCAAAGGCAATCCCTCGGTCCATTGCTCTTACACATGACGCCCAAAAAATGAAATGTGAAAACAATTCTGCTTGTTCTCGCATCTTCTAAACACCCTAAATGTATAATATCAATGTTTACTACCAAGTTGATATAAAAAAACTAATAAAAGTATTATTTCGATCATATCTGTTAAAGGTCCAGTCAGGTGTAGTTCGAGTGCTTACAAGAATTTGTTTCTTGAGTTCCTTACAATTTCACTCATTGAGGCACAAGCCTCTGATTGTTTAACTTGATGTTTCCAATAACTACATGCATGTCATTCACACTGATGGGGCATACTGTGTTTAGCTTTATTCTGACGATTACATTAGTCAAATTGCCGTGAAGGCTTCCGGCTAGCATTTTAAAATTGTTCGCTTGACTGTCCTTGGCAGTCACGTAGTCTATAAGTCAGGTCGGAAGACTGCTCAAGAGCCAGAAGCTGTAAGAATTTTATGGAGTTGCTGCTTGAGGATCCTGACGTGAATGCTGAAGGTATTTTTCAATATATTTTTTGTATGAAAACATTCTGTTTGAAAATAGGTAAACATAATAACCGATTGATGTTCATTGTTTTGATTTGTATTGGAATAGAAATATCCTTGGTATAAAGAACTCAACATAGGAGAATGAGTAACATGAATAACAGAACTATTTAACATAAATTTTCTCAATGAAATATAATGTAATAAAATATTCATCATGAGATTTGTTATCTTTGACAAACTATTTTCACATAATACATTCATTATAAATCTTTCACAAAATAGCTGTTTGCTTATCACTTGTGCATAGTTATTATAATAATATGTGAAATTTAAACATTATACCATTATGATAAAGAACAAACAGTCATTTGTCCAATGGTATACATAGCAATTAAAATTTCTTGTTACCGCTTCCATTTAAGAACCCAATTAACATGTATTTTTTATTAAACAGGAGGAAGAAGATCGTAAAAGGAAAGAACTGGAGGAAATCATGGCAGAAAATAATAAAAAAATCGAGGAGGCACAGCGTAAGCTGGTAAGTTATGAACACTAATAATTATATAGATGTCAATTTCAAATAATCACTCAAAAAACTCAAGCTACAAGCTATATTGCTCAGTTTCTCAATGGCAAATATTTAAACAGATGAGCATTCTAGTATTCTATTAGTGCATATTTTTGTTAAGAATTATAATATCAAAATCAAGTTATTAAAGTTGCAATTTTTTTATTACAGGCGGAAGAGCGGTTAGCAATGATAGAAGAACAAAGAAAAATGGATGAAGAGAGACAGAAACTCAAAAAGGAACAAGAAAAAAGGGTAAAAGAGGAACAAAAGAAGATCTTAGGCAAAAACAATTCAAGACCTAAACTTTCATTCTCTTTAAAACCAATGTCATGAGAATTGTACAATTGCATGAATCCTAATGAACTTTGTCAAAGCAAAGATGTACAATTTGTTGTTATTAATGTAGAATATTATTCAAATTATTATTATATTTCAGTTTTTATGACACTTAGGTGAAATTTTCCGAAAATATAGGTAAAAGTAAAGTACTTCAGTGATTTAGAATTGCATGTTTTTCTCGATAATATTGACCATGGGCTGAAATTAGTGTTCCAGCCATGTTTTCACAATTCGTTTTAATGTTATATTATTTGGTAAATTAATTAGGCCATGGTATATAAATTTATAATTCCTGCTAGTGTCGCAGCGTCAAGTCTTGCATTTGGAAAAAAAAGCTAATTCTGACCAAAAATGTTCATTAGAAACGACTGAAACAGCTGTGACGTAAAATATATGCATTTTAAGAACAAAATGACATGAATAACATAACTTTCCTGAGTTTTTCTTAACTGTTTGTAGTAGTTTATTTTAAGTCTCATTAAATAATTTTAATTCTTGTTCATTAGAAGACTAAGCTTGTCAACTTGTCCACACCTTCAGTAGGTTTTGCAAGACGAGAAATAAATAACATGATTGTTATTTACCCATAATACATTAGTTTAAGTTCTGTAAATATGTATTTGTAAATTAAGGTATTTTAGGTGTCATAATGTGGTCAGAGGATAGATTTTTTAATAACAGTATGGTTAGATGAGGAATTTTATAAAATGTGTGCACCATTCCCTCTGTAAACCAATATGTTGCGTAATTAATAGACATAGTTAGCGTTCGTTTATCATTTATTTTTGTAGATGTATATTTTTACAGTTTTTCGGTAGGTAGGTACGTTCAGCGTCAAATAGTTCGTGACACCCAAAGTAGCCAAAATGTTCGCAACACGTTGTTGTTACGATTGGAATGAGGTTGGGTTGTCAACTTTTTGGCTGCTGCGCTGACTATTGTAGGGCAACTCCCTACCAGGTTGTCCGTATTTCGGCAATACGACCAGCTCATCAGGAAGAAGCCTAAATTATTTAGATCCTCACTAATTCTGTTTTTTCTTAAGATTATCTTTCAATTTTCCGACCCTTTCTGCAGTAATCTTTAACTTAAAATCGGTCAATTAAAAAGTTATTTGTAGTTAAAACTTGAAAACATCAACCATTGCAGTTAAAATCTATGGCATTATATTTTTGTGCCTTAAATGAACGAAAGACGAACATGTCCCGACTAGGCTCAAAATATACTCTTAGTAGTCAAAAAGAAAATACCTTCTGCCTTGAATTAAACTAAGTTTTAGTAGGTACATTTATTTAGATAGAAAAGCTTTTCATTCACAGATATAGAAATCTGTGTTTTCATTCATGTTTCACTACATTCAAATGATGAACTACAATTTCACAAATGTGATAAAATAGACTCATTCATTATTAAACTATTCAGTGCTAAAATATCATTATTGAACAAAAACGTTATAAGCATAAAATTATTAAAATATACAATGTTCAATTTAAAATTATACTCTTTTCATTTTTATGTATTTGCATTCCATAAAGTCTTCTTCAGTTTTATCTTGTCTTGACTTATTTATCAATAAAGCCCTAAATTGCATAGTGTTATTAAGTTGTTTTATTTTCAACCTCAGTACCTCACTATTGAAATCAACCCAACCTTGCCCAAGCAACATTAAATGGAATGTAGGCATCATAGTCGGAGTATGAGTATTTTTTGTCATAAGTAGTCCCTAATGGATCAACCGATTTTGATTCATCAAACTGGCTTCAATTCTAGGAATATTTTATAGTCGTGTGAAGATTAGCTTTAAATCTTATACGGATATACTATCAAGTTTAATTTTTTCAAAGTTTTTAGACCTTTGGGAATAAATGTAGTTAAAAACGTTTAAAATAAGGCTGTGTCGCGCAAAAGTTGAGGCGAATACGGTAACGGTACTCACACTGCACACAGTGACGACGTTATATTGTTAGAAAAGCGTTAAAAGTCAGTTTCGTTGCAGTCGCGTCGTGTGCTCTGCCCGTCTCAGTCTCGCAGTAGAAAGCCAACCTGCGCTTGCGCCTATAAATCTACCTCCATTGATAAGAATAAGTACTACCCTACCTCGGTAAAATGGTGCCACCATTGTCTCACAGAACGACATCCCAACACCTAGTGCAAAGAGTAAAGTAAATACTTCGGAACCTAGTGCCTGCAACCAGTTAAATAAAACTTTAAAACTTTTACAATAAATAGTTCAAAGACTAACAGTGGTACAGTGTAAGTTGTAACAGTGTAGTATACCCTTAGGTATACCTAATGGATTCCCAACAGTTTCGGGAGTTCGGGAAAGCCGCCATCGATTTGGTTGCAGACTACATGGACAATATTAGGGAACGGTAATTATTATTTTAGATTTATATTTATTTGTTCAAAATTAATTTAATTAATTAATTGTAGTAGTGATTCCAAACAAGTTCCAAGCATATCCCAAGAAACGTTATAATGGTATTAAATGAATACCTATTAAAGAAGATCGCCACGAATAAATATACTAGTCATAATCACGGTACCACAGTGGGTATCTGGTACAGGTTCGATACCTGATCGTTGCAGAGCAGAATATTTTTACATTAGTAATTAAAATTGAAATGTATAGGGATACGCTCTTGTTGTTTTAAAACATTGTCACCCAGTCAACCTTTGTAGTTTATTTATTTGTAATATATCTATTTTATTTTTAACTAGCAGCCGCCCGCGACTTCGTACGCGTGGATCCCGTTTTACCCCCTTCATCTATCTTACGCGATTTAGACTTTTTCATACAAATGTTTTTTTCCTCTTACTCCCGCTCCCGTGGGAATTTCACAATATCCTGTTGTAACTAAGTTTTAAGTTTACTAAGGTACCTGCATGCCAAATTTCAAGCGTCTAACTTAAGCAGTTTAGATTTTTCATACAAAAGAATTTTCCCGCTAATTCCCTTTCCCGTGGGTATTTCGTGAATTACTTGTTGTAACTAAGCTTTAAGTTTACTAAGGTACCTGCATGCCAAATTTCAATCGTCTAACTTAAGCGGTTTAGATTTTTCATACAAAATGATTTTCCCGCTAATTCCTGTTCCCGTGGGAATTCCTAAGTATACTATAACCTGCCCAGGAGTATATAGAATAATTATTGTACCAAGTTTCGTTAAAATCCGTCGAGTAGTTTTTGTTTCTATAAGGAACATACAGACAGACAGACAGACAGACAAAAATTTTACTGATTGCATTTTTGGCATCAGTATCGATCACTATTAATCACCCCCTGATAGTTATTTTGAAAATATATTTCATGTACAGAATTGACCTCTCTACAGATTTATTATAAGTATAGATTATCGTTACGTTATTTTACAGGGATGTCCTGCCTTCGATAGAGCCAGGATATTTGATAGATATCCTGCCTGAAAATGCGCCAGAGGAACCGGGAGACTGGAGAGACGTCATCAAAGATTTTAACCAAATTATTATGCCTGGGGTAAGTGCATCAGCAATCTCTAACTACCTAGATATTAAAGTGAATTGATAAACATTATAATAATAACTATCATGAGACTGGAGCGACGTCATCAAAGATTTTAACCAAATTATTATGCCTGGGGTAAGTGCATCAGCAATCTCTAACTACCTAGATGAAAGTGAATTGACATACATTTTATTAATACCTATCATGTTTATCGCAAATAATGCATAATTTTAAAAGTTTAGCAAAGAAAGTGGTGAGCCAAACTTATTCGCGGCCTGTTTTTTAGAATTTTTAAAGGGGAACAATCTTTTCATACGTGATTTTTGCGAAATTTTAACAGTTTACGCAGCGGCAGCTCTGTAAAGGAAGAAATCCACGATTTTGAAACATTCTTCATTGGTGCTCCGCTCCTATTGGTCTATTGGGTATTGGCGTTATGATATGTAGCTTATAGCTTTCCTCGTTAAATATGCTACCTATTCAACACAAAAATATTTTTTCAAGTCGGACCAGTAGTTCCTGAGATTAGCGCGTTCAACCAAACAAACAAACTCTTCAGCTTTATGATGTTAACTACTAGCTCTCCGCCCGCGTGGAATTTTGACTGTCACAGAAAAACTTTATCGGGCGCGCCCCTGTTTCAAAAACCGGGATAAAAACTATACTATGACATTTCCCGGGACTTAAACTTTCTCTATGCCAAATTTCATCAAAATCGGTTCAGTGGTTTAGGCGTGAAAGCAAGACAGACAGACAGAGTTACTTTCGCATTAATAATATTAGTATATAGGGTCCTTCTAAATCAGCTACGTTCCGTTTAATGGGAGCATGTATACGTCACACTGAATACGTTCCCAAAGTTTGAGCCAAAAATTCAGGCTAGTTTCCGAGATAATTAAGGAAACAACTTCATTTCTTATCAACCCAATACAACACCCTGTTCAGCTGATTCACTACTACACTGACAAAAATCCGCACGCACACGAGCTTACGTAATGGCCGCCATTGCGCTTGTGCTGCCGTTGGGCCACTGGCCGCGAACACAAGAGTGCCGCCTGACGACGGACCGGGCGCCATACAAGCTATTCTAGGGCTACTACTAGTTATTTAAGGAATTAAATTAAGCAGAAAATTAAAGTTTATTTATTTTTGGTAACATAAAAAAATGCGGCTTGTCGGCATTTGTCGGCGCGTGCGCTTTGATTTAATTCAGTTTTTGATTAGCTTTCTTGTGTGAAGGTGCGTTTTGTAGTGCTCGTGAAGTGAACTATGACGCACAGATGCACAAATGCAAATAAATTTACTAAGACGCGCCTTAAAAATCATGGCCTTTGCTGATTGATTTTTCGATGGTATCGTGAGTCCGTTTTACTGTGATTAACATAAGATAATAAGGATAGACAACGATATGAGAGTAGGCCTGCAACATTAAAGTGATAGCTCGCCCAATCAGTCGATCAGCTAATCGGCTATCAGCTGTGACGACTGCTGTGAGTTGTTATGACGTGAGTGTAAACAACAAAAAAGTGTGCAGTGGTAGTGAGCGTTGTGTGTGTTGTGTCTCGTGTTCCTGTGCAGAATGAATACACTACAGCTTTGTTGTGTGAGTAAAAAATACAGCATGTTCCATTATGTAAGACGAAATGAATTTTTATTTTTGTTAGAAAATGTAACTTTGTAAAATCATTATAAAACACATACTCAAATTTGGTGAACTTGTTCAGTGTACCGTATAGATGCCCCCATTAAAAGGAATGTAGCTAGTTTAGAAGGACCCTGTATGTAGATAGATAAGTATACATAGATGTTGACAATAGTTGAACGCCTAAACAACCTAAACATACGCTAACTTGGTAATATAAGTAGGTACTACGAGGTTTAGCAACCAAATTCACTCAAAAAACTTGGCCTTACCACAGAATAAGTAATAGTACAGGTAGAGAAGGATTACTCCGCAAGACGATTTAAATAAATGCGAGTCTTGCTGCGACGCGATACAGTGGAATTCAGCTCGCACAGCACTACGTACTTACAATTTTATTCACCTACAAGTTTTGTCTCTTTCTATCGCGTGCCTCTGAACTCTTCTTACGCTGTTAGGGTTGCTGTCTAGTGAAAAAAAATTATAAATCTACTTATATGTCATGAGGTACGTACCTCATGACACGTATGTATGTAAGTACGCATTCA